>NC_059380.1:5162083-5489166 GCF_019703515.2 Myxocyprinus asiaticus | reverse complement strand
CAGTCAATGTGGTACTGAGGAACCTAGTACGAAATGGGTGCACCCAACTGCCTTCAGACCACGAAACAGTGATTAAAAATGAGAGTGTTCCACAGGCCTGATGGTAAATCGGGAAAATATCTTCCAGATGTAGTGCAGTAATAATCTCTTAAAGAAGAAGAACAGAGAATAAGTGGTTACCGAAAACACCGTTTGCAGGGAGTTAGCATACTTTCAGGAAACTGTTAATACTTTTATTTTCTTCTGTAAAGCAGTTAGCTCCAGGCTCTTGCCATTAGAAAATGACACAAAGAAGGGAGTCAGTATACAAACCAAGTGAAGTGTGTATCTGGCAACTGTAACAGTGAATAAGGATTAAACACATTTTTTATATATATATATATAATTTGGAAATTTTGAACATGCTCTACATAAGCAGACCCAACTGGAGTTTTGTGGCCATCTATATGCAGGTTTTTTCCTAGATAGCCTCCTTAAGCAGATACAGTACATGCATTTAAAATGTACAGTTTTATTTTTATTTTTTTGGGAAAACCGACCAAAAATATTGATAACTCATCTTCAGGTTGGGGAAGTTACAGTTTCAAAGTAGTTAAACTACAGTCAAGCTACAGTAGTCTTTAAAAAAAAAAATATTTATAGATATATAATAATATAACAGTTCTGATTGCAAAATTCAATAAAATTATCTGATAGTTAAATATTTAATTAGGGTGACATTCCTTACTAAATAACTGACCATGGTTTTACTACAGCGAAGTTTAACCATGGTATTTGTACTAAAACTAACCACAAAATTAACCATGTTTAGGCTACTACATTCATGGTTACTACAATATTACTATAGTAAAATCATGGTTCATTTTCATAAGGCTTAAACAAATAAAGTGGAATTAAATTAAACATGAACTGATACTTAATATTCACTAACTAGAAAACACACTATTTTATACAACTGAATAGAAATATAAGCCGCTTTTCCATTATCGGCCGAGCAGTTTACGTCACAAAACCGTGCCGTTCCATGCTGAGCTGGACATGTTCCAGTTTTTAGGAGTGCTTTTCCCTTGTTTTTTACTCTGCTAATACACAGGAAAGACATGGTCCATGTCCCAAAAAGAAAGCAAAGAGAAAAAGGCGAGAGGATTACATCATATGCCATCGGACACAAACACACAAAGCTAAAAGTTCCCAGAATAGCTAAAAATATTAAATAAGTATTATATGAAAATAGTATATGAGAACATATTGATACATTTGAGTTTTAATGAGCCAGTAATCTACTTCCCTGATGAAAAAGGCGTGTAGAAAAATAAATATAGGCCTATGCTACAATATGGCCTACTAGTTAAACTAACATCATAAAATCATAAATTCTGTACGCTAAATATACAGAACACTATTTTTTTATTAACTTTTATTAACTTCACAGAAATATTAGCGAACTTGGCAAGCTAGAAACTACTAAAAGCGTTTAAGTTACCTTGGCGCTGGCAAACTGAAAATCGTGAGTCGCCATGTAGGCTACAAAAGCTGTTCCACCAGCACGGTTGAGAATGGTTAGCTAACCGTGCCGAGAATTCCGGGCCGAGAACAGTTCATAATCGTGCCGTTCCGAACCATGCTCATGTGGAAATGCTACTATAACCATTCCGTACTGGGCTTAGAACCGTTTGGCCCGATAGTGGAAAAGCGGCTATAGTGACAAACAGCAGCAATACACACAAAAAAAAGTTTTTTCTCAGGACTCAAGTGAATCAGTTATTCATTTATAAACTAATCATTTACATGAACCGTCTGAAAGAACCAACTCACTACAATTAATTTAGAGTTCCTAACACTAAATATAAACTAACCGTTTACTTGAACCGGTTCATCTACATGAACTGTTCGAAAGAACCGATTCATTTGAATTATTTTGTTTTCCCAGTGCTACATGAGAAAGAGAGGATTGTTTAGGTGAGTGTTTTCGATTACTTCTTTGGCTCCATTGCTGTGTTAGCAACACCTGTAGCGTTTTGTGACGCTACAGCGGTACTCGTTGGAAAATGTAGCTTGTAAGGAAAAGCTGAACTACTGTCACACTACTGACAAATATAATTAAGTTACAGTAGTAGCGTCACTACTTTTAGTTAACTACTCCCCAACATTGCTCATCTTGCACAGCAAGATTTTTATCCAATTAAATGCTCTCTAGATCGAGAATGTCCCTCCCAAAGTACCAAATCACAGATAACTAAAGATAACTAAAGGCTATTGGCTATAAAAAAAGACCCTTTGATATGTCCTGCCCAAACTTCTTGTTTCAATAAGATATGCGTCAACATAGAAAAGTACTCGTCAGAAGTTTTTATATAGTCTTGAATGGTTCCACATCATGGACTGTTAGTGTGGGTCATGGAAAGTTTATCTTTCTCATGTGACTGCAGGGCAGCACCAGAAATGTATCATTTGACTGACACATGGAGAATTTCATCTCTTTAGTTCATTGGAGTGCCATTCTTGCTGTAAACAGAGGATTCTCACTTTGCAGAGTATAGCAGTATGGACAGAGTAATGGAGATGTGTCTGGAATGGTAAATGCTATTGGGCAGGGTGGGGTACTGTATCTCAGTACACTGAAAAGTCCCCAGTCACAATGATCAATCCTATTAATGTCTGAATCCCTCAGTTCATCTGTTGCTTCAGGATGAAGTTTTGAGGCACATGCATGTGTTTATTACATGGCCACTTACTCTACAACTTAAAGGTGAAGTGTGACATTTTTTAATTGTTAGAAAACTTTCCCATGGAAACAAATATAAACAACACAGTCTCACGACAATTCAAAATAATAATATGAGTTGGCTCGAAGAAAAACATCTCTCTTTAACTCCTATTAAGGAACCAACAGACAATGTTATTATGATTTTTCCATAGTTTAACCTCAAACCTAAACCTATGCATAAAGTGTAACTCCTTACCCAAACCTTTAACCTAACCATGATTTTAATGGGAAAATAACTTTTCTGTTCCACGGAAAGAAGAAAACATCAGGGTTTGGAACAGGACGACGGAAGTGCATTTATGCATTTTAGTTTCATAACAAAGTAGTCATCTTTAATAAAAAAAAATAATAAAAAAAATTAAAAAAATGTACAGTTGTATTAATTTAATGTAGTTAAACATTGCACAATTCAATTTCATGGAATTTTGTAATGAAATAAAAATGCGTAAATCTTACAAATAGGCTAAAACTATTGGTAACACTTTACAATAAAGTTCTGTTTGTTAGTAATAGTTAATACATGTACAAACAATTATGAATATATATATTTTACAGCATTTATTAATCTTTGTTAATGTTAGTTAATATAAATACAATTGTACATTGTTAGTTCATGTTAGTTCATAGTGCATTAACTAATGTTAACAAATATGACTTTTGATTTAAAAAATGCAGTATATGTTGAAAATAACATTAAATACGATTATTAAATGCTGTAAAAGTATTAGTAATTATTCGTTCAAGTAAACTAATGTTGTTAACTAATGTTAACTAATGTTAACAAATGAAACCTTATTGTAAAGTGTAACCAAATATTTTTTAAATGTATTACAGGTTATTGACATGAATCAGCCATTTGCATTGCATAAATATGTAAATATGAAATGAGAACCCAAATTTGTTCCCAGACATTTCCTTTCTAAAAACAAAGTGTTGGAAATTAGGCTAGCTCAAATTTGATGCCTGTATTGTATCGATTTGAAATTCTGTTTGTTTTTTGGTTGGTCTTACCTTTTCATACAAGCCATGTCGTACAATATCTTACGATTTCGCCATCTCAAACTAATTATTACGAGTTGGCATGAGACAAGGTTGAAGTCATTTGTAGGTTGATTCTCCTGAAAGAGTAAATACTGCTTCTACAGTATGTTCGGAATAGCATACTACCATACTACTCTTACCATTTCTGCACTATATACAGTAGATACAGCAAAAATATTAAGAGTGGTATGGTTGTAGGGGGGGCCTGTGTAGCTCAGCGAGTAAAGACGCTGAGTCGCGAGTTCGAATCCAGGGCGTGCTGAGTGACTCCAGCCAGGCTTCCTAAGCAACCAATTGGCCCGGTTGCTAGGGAGGGTAGAGACACATGGGGTAACCTCCACGTGGTCGCTATAATGTGGTTCTCAGTCTCGGCGGGGAGCGTGGAGAGCTGTCCGTGGATGCCACGGAGAATAGTGTGAAGCCTCCAGGCGTGCTACGTCTCCGCGGAAACGTGCTCAACAAGCCATGTGATAAGATGCGTGGATTAACTGTCTCAGACACAGAGGCAACTGAGATTTGAGGCGAGTCACTACGTCACCACGAGGACTTAGAGCGCATTGGGAATTGGGCACTCCAAATTGGGGAGAAAAGCTGAGAGAAAAAAAATAGTGGTATGGTTGTACGCTATTCTGACTTTAGCATAGCTACCAGCCAGACATAGAAACATTGTCAACCAATGGCGTGAGTTTGGGATGGGACTGTCAGTTTGTCGGACCAATAATAGATTGGGGGAGTATTTGGGAAACATGTTTGAAAACAGTAATTATTTTTGCAATTCCGTTTGGTAACGCTAGCACATATTTGTGAATGAGGGTTAAAGGGCGTAAACTGTGTAATTTCCTGTAACAAAACAATCTTCTGCAAATAAAAAAAATAAGGAGCACTAAATGGCCTCCACAAAATCAACATATGCTTTGACTTTTCACAGAAACAAACGCGCATGTTTTGTCTAGAGTTACATATGGCGTTTGACATACGCACACAGGTGCACATGAGAGCAACCCATTCTTGGGATTATTTTTTGCCTACAAGAGATCTGCAGGACATACAGGAGCTTTGAAAGGGAATTTGGCCTAATCTGCATTTGGAAAGTGAACAAAGCTGTGGACAGGGAGCTTGTGTTTCATGACGCTAATGAAAGCCACTCTTTTTAAGGGCTGCATACGTCTGCTCATTCCACCTGAGAAACATTACAGGAGGGCTGACTCCGCCATCACTCCCCAAGGTACTTCGGCATGGCTGCTGGAGCAATCATCACTTTATGTGCAGAGAGCTGTATCAATTAGGATAAGGTCTATTTGGGGTTCATGTGGCCCCAACCAAGGGACACATGATTAATGACAGACGTTAAAGGATAGCGTTTGCGTTTCTGTGACCATCATTTGAATAATTTACCAGAGGCTATGTTTTGCTGTAACCGACTTGGATTTATTTTGGTGATAACTGTGCAATGGATTGCAGTGGCTGATTTGTGGAGCTTGGGTCTCCGGGACTATTTAATGTAAGCCTGTCTTCCTCATAAAGCCATAAAGATGCAAGAATGTGAAGTGACGCACCGACAGAGCACTTTGCATTCTTGTTTTCATCACGAAACAATCCAAAAGTGAGGTAATGTGGTATGGTAAATGGTTAAAGCTGCTTTATAAGAATGACTCTCCTTCACCTTCCTTCACTTTAAAATAGCTGTTATCTCACTACATTTGTTGTAGTCTTTTATAGGAATTCTGATCACATAAGTTACACTTCACATGGAAATAATCCTGAAGTAAGTTAATTAAAGAGGGACAGGACTTCTGGCTTAATGATTAAATCTGCACAGACTAATTGAGGTTCAATTCACATTTTGGCAGCCACTGAAACACTAATAGGATGACTTAAGTGAATAGGATAAGAAGTAACTAAACCTGACCACAGGGGAAGTACAGAGAGCTGGCACTGTGTATCAATGGGTTTGATATTGCGCTCATTGGCAGAAGAATAGAATTCATTAACTTCCACATTCACACATTACACTCTAACCTTATCAGCGGAGGCTCTATACGTGTATTTCTAAGTAAAAACTGGATGTGACTGCAAAAGAGCCCCTATGTGGAATATGGCTTGAGCCAATACTAAATTGAATTTAAAGCCTTGAATGTGAAGTGCCACTATAAAGGCCTTATCTATTTACTCTGACCTGTGAGGGAGTGTCCCTCGAGGGTTTATCTACTTCTGAAGGGTCTTCTTAGATTAGAGAACAGGGAGGATCTGACACAAAGGTCAGAGATCAAGCACACACACTTAACAGATATCAGCCCACTTTAAAGCTCATCCTCATTAGGTTTTGCAGACAAAATATAGATAAGGGCAACTTGAACGTAGTGTAAAAAGTTGTTCAGTTTTTTAATGGCTCTGCGTCTGAACGGATATAGTGAGTGGATCCATTTTCTGTAAAGAGCGACTCAAAATACTTTGTGTTGAAATTTGGGAATTTGCCCAAATGTAATTATGATCATGGTTCAAAATATTGATTTATAATAGTTTTTGAGTCATGAGGTATGATGCATTAGTACTTGTTCATGAATACTTACATCTAGGGATTTTTATCACAAATACAACTCAAATAATTAATCATTTTATTTAGCATTGCACAAAGCTTAAGCAATGGTGTTTTAAAGAGGTTCAAGAGTGACAAGACAGACAAGCTCAAAACATCAAGAATGAGAATGAAAGAGGGAGGTACGTCTCCCCACCTGAAGGTGGCAATGTTGAAGCAGTTTAGTCCTTCATGTGAGTCAAAATGAGTCATCACATCTTTAATCATATACAGTTATTTATTTGTGTGATGTGCTGAACTTGTTGGTCATAATATTCAACATGTTTTGCTCTAAAATTAGGATTTATTATAAATACATGATAGCATATTTGATATGTTTTGGTTTTGAAAAGCCTAATCATTAATTATCACATTGTGATAAATAATCAACCATCATCAAGCTGTGTATTTTACATTCATTTCAAATGATTATATATTGTTGTATTGATTGCATGTTACAGTTTCATTTTAATCTTTTGATAACTGTATGTAAATGCCCATTAAGGGAAATACATTTTTAAAAGACTTCAAATTATATTTGAGTGATGTATTTTTTTGTGTATATATAGTTTATAAATTTGATTCAGTTTTCTAAACCGTTCCATTCAGTTTTGCTATTTTTAAATGTAAAAATTAATATACCCTTCAAAATGTAATCCATATGTTGAATTTCCAAACACCATGCTTGTGTGTGTGTGTGTGTGTGTGTGCGTGCGTGCGTACGTGCGTGCGTGCATGTGTGTGTGTGATTTTTTTTACATTTAAAAATTATTATTTCCTGTATAACGTAATCCACATGTTGAATTTTCAAACAGAGTGCTTGTCCCGTGTGTGCTTCCTTGAGAGTGAGTTCCTTTTTTTCCCTACATAGTATACACTATGTAAAAATAATAAAATAAATCACTACCAAAGCAAATAGCAACAAAAATCTTAAACCATTAAATGAACCTCTATAACAGTGATCAATTGAACAGATGCCTGAGACCTGTATCTAAAAACGTCAAGCTCTAACTGTCTAAATTAATTGTGAAAGAACGAAAGAAAGAACACATTTTCCCCACTGGTTTGCAAACCGTGATGTGATTTTAATGTCCTAATGTGAATTTAATTTTGCAATATGATGGCTTTGGTTTATAAAAATGAACAGGCTCAAATGACTCTACCAGAAAAATAGTAGTTTTCCCTTTGATGTACAGTGATATTAGAGAACGGTATCAATTCAAAATACACATTCGTTTCCATACGGGAGAATGATAAAAAATAATTCAAAACATTTCTTACTTGATATTCCCGCAGACATAAGTCAAAGTATTACCATCCAGTCTCCCATGGTTAGTTTAGTTTAATATCCTTTGATATTTCTCCTCAGACTGACTGGTATTTTCAAGTAAAATACTGCCAGTTCTTTATATTACGATAACAGCTTTGTTCCATGAGAGCGTAGACTATCAAAATTCAATAACACGGAGTGGAATAACTTAATCTCATCACTGCCTGTAAATCTCAGGTTATTTAAACACCTTATAGGTCTATTTCTGCGTTGTGATATATTGTAATCTTCACAATCTGCCATGATTTCCTCAAGGTAGCAGGGCATGGTAAAAGCAGCCTCACTGACTTTAACCTGATGTCTGTAACCGTTACCCTGCTACTGTCGCATATACCAAACCATTTTATTCCATCTGTGTGGAGAATTTGGGAATCAGCTTCTCTGTACTTTACCTCCTGTCTGTCCACTCCCGCCCATGGGCCAGGCCCTCGTTTTTTTTTGGCTATTATGCCTTATGCTTTATGCTTTCTTATACATTATTTGGAGTACACTACCAGCTGCTGAGACAGGAAATCTTAAGTCTTATTTTGCTTTAAGGACATTTCAAAATTTTGTGTGTGGCTTGGCACACAATGGCACATAAATTCAGCTGTCATTTCTAACAAACTAAAACTGACAAGCCAAAAAGCTTATCCATTAACAATCTGTTTGAGGCAGACCCCAAGATGTTCTTTCTATACTAACTTTTCTCACTGACTGAGAGAAAAATGAAAGGGCTCTAAATTTTAAAAATGGTGCCACTGTTGCCAGCAGCTATTATTTCTTATTGTGACAACAAATCTGTGCTTAAGAAGTTTCTTTAAAGTGAGTGGGAGCGATTAATGAAAGCTTGTTGTCAGGCCACATTCTTACGTTAAGGTAAAAGATTTAACAACAAAGCAAAAATGCCTTAATGATTTCTGCGCATTTGCTCTTTTGAAAAGATCAATTTGCTTAAATCCCAGCGAGCAATGGATTTTACTGGCGTTTTCTAACCCACAGAGCTTCATTATTTCAATTCATCTGTAAGCAATAAATTAATGTGCCATCTTAAACTCCTGTTTTTTTTTTTTTTTTTTTAATAAAAAGGAACATACAGTATTAGTTATCCCAGGGCAAAATAACCTAAAATAAATAAATAAATAAAAACTAGGTGATTTACGATGCCTAGTATAGTTCATAAATAAATAAGACTTTTTCTATAAACTAGTACAACCACATAGGTAACTCTAGAACCAGGTTTGTGAGAGATTTTCAAGCATGAGTCAAGTAAACAAATAAGAATAAAAGTGCTTTCTTTCTTTCTTTCTTTCTTTCTATTTCACAAAGAAGTCTTTATATTTTCTTTATACTTTTAATTGCAAAAGATTTCAGTTTTAAGCGAGGTAGTGAGGAGAAAAAAGCACGAATGTCTCTAATAGCCTACATCTTGATCTTGTGTCATAATCACAGAACAAATACAACCTACACCTTGTGTCAAGAAACTGTTTTTTTGCTGGAATAGGTGACTGGGGGACTACCTTTTTATTTTTTATTTTTTTACTACAGTGTCTCAAACATTTGTCCTTTTTTTTCTTCCTCATTTGAGGAACCAATTAGTTTGCTTTTCACTGACTCATAAACCAATTGCAACATTTTTAAATAAAAAAGAACATCATCTGAATATTATTATGCCTTTTTTATTGTACTTTTATCATTTTTTTTTTTTAACTGTAACTTTTCCTCACATTTTCACACTACAACACTTTAGTTCTAGGTAGGCAGTGCGCACGCACGCACGCACACACACACACACACACACACACACACACACAAACTTGTTTTTTTTTTTATATCATTGTTGGGACTCTCCATAGACGTCCATGCATTTTATGGATTTTATACAGATCTAAGGATAATTTATATCCCCTAACCCTAACCATACCCCTAAACCTAACCCTCACAGAAACCTTTTTGCATTTTACATTTTCAAAAAACATCATTTAGTATGTTTCATATGCCATTTCCCTCGTGGGGACCACTGGCTGGGCCCCACAAGGTAGGTGATCTCAGGTTTTACTATCTTTGTGGGGACATTTGGTCTCCACAATGTAATATAAACATGTACACACACACACACACACACACACACACACTGAAAACACTATTAGTCCTTGGACACACACATTGTTAAAATTGCAAATGAGGGCTAGCGACCCTGTCACAGCTGCCAGCAGACACATAGTACCTCATTCTGTCCTCACTGATTTAGCTTAATTCTGTACACAAGAAACACCCATGTCACTAAAACAAAGTTACATACATGCTCTTAATGCCAGACAAAAGTAAAAAAAAATAAAAAATAAATAAAAATAAAAAAATAAAAGAAGAAGAAGAAAAATTGGATTCATTCTTTATACAATTTTCTTCCTTTTTTTTTTTTTTTTTTTTGAGATTGGGTGTTAGCAAATAACTACATAAATAAATTAACCAAATATTAAAATAATAATAATAATAATAATAGTAATAATAAATGAGTGTAATAATGAGCATTTATTTATCCTCTCGTTTTATAGTAATTTTAGAAGCCATCTTACCTGTACTGTAGGCTATATGAAGATGGTGAAAAAAAAAGAAAAAAAAAAAACTATCAAGGCGATTTTCTACTCCATTAGCATTATCTATCATTATCTATTTAATCGTCTTTATAAATCATCCAAAAGTCTGACAAAATTTACACATCTCTGTATTCCAATAGTCACAATTTTTCCACCGAGCATCCACTGATAAGAGTGAATAGTTACGCTCTTGCCTTGATTGACAGGTAGGACAGAGGAAAATCGCTCTTTCGGGTGGGTTGGGTTTACGTTTTTGTAGTTGCGCCGTCGGAAATCGGCTCGGGTCGATTCTTATCATTAAAATAACCTTTAAAACATCTGTTTCTAATTCATAAAGCATATTTTCTTGCGCATTGTCATCCGCTACCCGATCTCACACGGTCCGCGGTGCCACGGCCCCCCCTCGTCTGCCTCATTTGGTCTCGTCCATACTCGCTTTGGATTGTAGTTGTGTGTTTATGGCATCGTATTCATTCAGCGGAAGGTAAAAGTCTGCCGGTCTGCGCCAGCGTTTGATATCAATGGCTTTCAGGGCTCGTTTTAATTGACTGTGTGGACTTTTTATAATTTCACCCATAAGAAACCAATGATGGATATCCTATGGATTTTATGGACACTTCTCCCCTCGGTACTCGCTGTTGAAGGTAAGATGTTTCTCTCAGTGTTTTTGCGACTCCAGCATCTTGCCGTCCGAGCGAGAGTTTACGGTCACGGCACGTTAGTTGTTGTGAAATACTAAACACAACCGCCGCTATCGTCTTTATTCTCCTCTGTTTATATTTTCTCAGCCCCTGTAACACATTCACATGTTGTTTTAAGCACAGCGGCATGTGTGGGGGTATTCAGTGCCGAAGTGGTGATGCTGAAATCAGCATGTTGGACAATGAAACAGGTTTCCAATGGAGGATACAAATACAAAACAATACAGAACAACCGAGTACAGTTCTGTATTCTCACTTACTGGCCACAGTTTCAGTCCCCAAGCAGTTTGAAGTGGATGTGTCCAGTGAATTATGCTCAGTGAATTATTAGTAGGTATTGCTGTTATTGCAGAAACCTCTTGTGGCTTCAGTTTTCATGTTTAAGTATAATTATATTTATTTATTATCATGTAGCCTAACTGATAATATGGACATGCTCCATCCTGTACTTTTTAGGCTGGAGATTTTAAAGGGAGTGGTCTTTTTATTTCTCTTAGCTTACATGATTTAAATCTATCAAATATTTTTTTAAACAGAGCAAGGCTAGCAACAGTGGTGCAGTTAAAAAATAATTAAATATGCATGTAAAATCTGACACACATTTGCATACTCTGGCACAGCTGTATTTGAATTAAATAAGTACTCATTCAACACACAACACTGCAGTCTTAGTGGGAAGTTAGTGATTTAGAGCACCAGTGCTTTTTACTATTGCTAATACATTTTTGTCAAAACATTTTTCATGGAGCTGTAAACCATAAGTACTTAAATCTAACGTTATTAATTATAACTTTTAAATTATGTTGTACTGGCATATCAGTTCTAGATAGTTTAGATATCCGAGTGTATGTTAGTTACACTAATGTCACTTGGTAAAAGACGGCCACTTTTTTTTTTTTTTTTACACTTGACTTGAGATCTCAGGAGAATGCTTGAAATGTTGAAATATAACCAGGGCCAAATTTAAATTTAATTTAAATTACATTTTCACATGGTTATTATTATTATTATTATTATTATTATTATTATTATTATTATTGCAGTAATGATAATAACATTTTAGAAAAAAGACTGAGTGGTTTAATCATTGTCAATGCATAAAAAAAATAAAAAAAATAATTATGATTGCTTTTAGAGGCCGTAAAGGTCCTAAAATATTGTTTGAACTTTTTTCTTTATCGTAATGTAAATGTTCCTTTTATTTCTGTCTTCACATTAAATAAAAGTATAAACAATGTTGTCAAACATTACTCACTGGAAAAGAGTGCAGATTCTGCCTTTTGTAGTACACACATATCATTTGTATTTACAGTTATCAAAATTGCTGTAGCATATGTTACATTTGACTCTCTTCAACTCTCCGTGTTCATCCGCGTTATTACCCATGACATGATACTGAAAATGGAAAGAATATTATTAACCAGCCCATTTAATGTTTTCATAGACACTTTGGCTGTATATATATATATATATATATATATATATATATATATGTATATATGTATGTGTATTAACCAGCCCATTTAATGTTTTCATAGACACTTTGGCTGTATATATATATATATATATGTATATGTATATATATATATGTATATGTATATATATATATATATATATATATATATATATATATATATATATATATATATATATACACATACATACATATATACATATATACATATATATATATATATATATATATATATATATATATATATATATATATACATACATACTGTATATACATACATACATACATACATACATACATATATATATATATATATATATGAGAGAGAGAGAAAGCGAACAGTTGATTAGAGGATGCTTGTTTGTTCTCCTAACCAAGAGGGATTTTTTTCTTCCCCTTTGGATCGCTTAATCACAAAATCTGGGGTGATTGGTCTATTCTCATTCTTTTTCTGACTATCACCCTAGTTTATCAGCCAATGGCTTTAAAGCATGCCGCTTACGTATAGTATAAAAAAAAAAAAATGCGAGTTGAAAAAGAGGTCAGCGCCGCTTTGACCTTAAAAACAAAGTGATAGCAGGCTGAAGAGGAGATGGGTTGCGGAGATTTGACGTCATCATAAAGCCTTCTAAAACAGTGTATTGAACCTCACAAAGTGTGGAAATCATCTTAATTATATCTCAGTATACTGTAGCTTTGAGAGGACATGACAAATGGAATGTGTTTAGCCTAAGGATAGGATTGTTGTCACAAATATTTAATTTGTAAATAGGCTTCTTGTAATTGCCTGTAATATCATTAGAATACAATTGAAGTGTAGGGTGTGTGACCATAGTGACACTTTTGAGTCTGAGACTCCTTTAGAGTAAGAAAAAAGCCGTGCAAATGCTTTTATAAACTTGCAGTGAATTTAGAATGATTTATTCCCAGCAGGTGACTTTACAAAATATGGTTCTGCTGCTCATTGTATTTTTATATCAAACAATACTGCCTGTCTAAAGCACTTTGAAGTTTCTCTATATGTCAGCTTGCATTCTGCAGCAGTTTGAAGTTACAGTGTAATTTAGTATTAGCCCCTGTGTCTGTGGCTCTTCAGCGATGAGTGTAAGAAATGTCTTTTATGTCATTTCTCAATATCAAAGTTGTGTGATGTTGCCTTTTTTTTTTTTCCCCTAGCTGTTCTGCTTAGTTTCTCAGATGGCCCAGATTGTAATCACACAATCTTACATATCAGATTTTAAATAGATGATTACACGTAAGAAAAGAGAACGTCCACCTGACTTTTATGTGGTTACACGTCACAAATATATGTATTTTTTTATGGTTTTGAAATGTTATCAAGCAGGATATTCCATCAATAAGGCAAAGACTGAGCTGCATTTTGTTTACCACGTCAGAGTTGGCATCTATTGTAAGTAGGACACCAGTCGTACAAAAGATTCCTCGTTATTTTAATGTTCCCAGCGTGAATTCCATTTTGCCGTCATAATGTCATGATACAATGTGACTTCTTTCTCATTTTGAGACGTCCCATAAGCAGCTGTGTTTGTTCCCATGCACTGTATGCAAATATTTAATTGGTTAATATGCACCGATGTGCTCTCCAACACTGTGATGGAAATTGTTAGAATGTCCTAGTAGAGGTGGTGCTTAACATCTCCATAAATTGTTCAAGGGTAAAAATATCATCCAGTTTTAATAAGGGATTTGTTGGTACAAAATCACTATTTTCATGACCCACTTTACACTTATATATATATATAGATATAAGAACATTTTATTTTTGGTCTCTGCTTAGTGTGTTGCTTCCATCAAAAATGCAGTAATTTCAATTTGGATGATTTAATTAATAATATCAGAGTAGAATAGTTTCAATAGTGTATTTATAGTTGTGTTAGCTCAAACTATTCCATTTGATGGGACAGAATTTCCAATATTACAAATACAAGTACTACAGTGTTTATCTGACTCAACATTTTGTACGAGATGAAAGTTTGTTGCGGCTAAGCTTTTACAATCTATTTCCATAACACTCTAAACAGTACAGGGAGGGATAATGAAAGCTATTGTTTGTTAACATAGCTGTTTTAACCCTCATATCAACACTTCCACTTTGAAATGCCTGCCAAGTTTGAATAATCTGCTTTCAAATGTAAATGCAACCAGTCCGTTTCCAACTCTACGTCGAGTGTGGGCCACGGCGGTGTAAACTGACACGTAGCATTACAGTTTTTCGGGTGTGTAACAAAAGGCAGAGCGTGGGTGGAGGGCTGGGTGATAGGGGTTCAGAAACGGGATTAGATAAAGGTAAAGCTAGAGGCTGCTCGCAATCCTGTTTTCTCAGTCCGCTGAACGAGCAGAAGCAGGCCAGCACGCCAGCCTCCGCAGTGGCGTTCACAAAGAATCCGCCTCCATTCAGTGCCTAATCCATGCTGCCCAGGGCCCGGCTATTGTCACTTTGCATGCAAAATTTCAATTAGTGCTGGTACCAGTTGTTTCTCTAGTGAGATGGGTGTCACATTTCGAGGGAAAGGCCGAGGGCTACCTTTACCATGCAGAAAGTCTGGACACAGACGCTCATGGGAAATGGGCTTGATGGAACGAAAATACTGCTGCTTTTTTTTTTTTTTTTTTTTTTTTTTTGCAGAGATCCTGCCGCCCTCGGCACAGCATGCTATTTTTGTTGCTGTTGGACCTGGAGGTTTTTGTTTCTCAAGTGTGTCAGTTCTGCCCTTACTGTTTATTTTAAGCAGTTTCTTTTTCCGTGAGTGGCTATGCACTCAGCAATTTAAGGAATTCACATACTGTTGACAATCATCCTATCAAGGGAGTTTAATTGTGCTTGAGCCAAAGCAATCTCATCTACAAAACGTGCCAGTCAGAGTTAAACTGATCTTGCTATGCAATTTTGACTAGTAATTTCACAGAAATTGCAAAACAATTTTAGTGATGACTGCCAAAATGATTACGTTCATTACCACCTCTGTGTTTCCCCTCTCTTCAACATTTTGCCATCCTCATGTTACACCTGGGTTGGATGTAAATCTATCTATAATTATTTGTCTCTAATATGGGGTTATTTTGGTCAGGTCAAGGCAGTTTCCTGCGTGTGCTTTGAGAGTGAGTTTAAAGGGAGTTTCCAGTGAGCAGGACGGATTAGAGGCACTCTCTACCACATTCCTTCTCTCTGGTTAAGTCTGAAAAGTGATGTCACTCCATCCAAAGAGAAGATCACACACACGTTGTTTCTGTTTCCACCTTTCTGGCAGTATTTCGGTTTTGCAGACTGAAAAACAAAAACAAAACAGGAATACAGCTGTTGACAATCAATTAAAATAGCCTGGATCATTTTTTCATATTATATTCCATACATTTTAGCTATCTCTGTGCTTATTTACACAATGTTTCAGAGCTAAAAGGACCATATCTTTTAATCATAACAATAACGTGGCAGATTGACCATTACCTGAGCTTGTTTAACTCAGTAGAGAGAGGATAAATGAGGGGCTGTACATTACAGAATACTGTATTTAGGATTGGCTGAGTGTGTGGTTGGAGGTTGTGTGGGTTTTTCATGAAACAGTTAAATGATAGCCGTGTTTTTCTACCTTGAGGTGATAATTGTTTCAATCTGCAGTACTAGAAAAGGCCCTAGCCACATTTCAGGCCAGAGCTCGAGTGTACCCAGAGACTTTACACGGAACATATTGATATCACAGCATGGTTAGATTATTTAATTTTGTACCCGCATTAATGTATAGGCTTAATGCAGCCAAATCAATCCATTTAATCATGTATAAGCGCTTACTGGTGGAACAGAATGGTCGTCTCATTCCCATTGGCCTAATTTGCGAGAACGTTTTTCTTCGCGTAACCAGATGCAAAGCAAACTGTCTCCTGCAATTTACTAAGCATTCTGCAAAACACATCCGAAATGAAATATGCAGGCAGTCCTTTACTCCTTAGGGCTGTGAGCAATACGATTACTCATGCATATGTTAGCTTCCATTGTTCATTCTGTGATTATGTAGCCACAATAATATACCCAGTGTAAAAATTAAGCTTAGGGGATAGAAATTTGTCATACATGAGGTACTGCAAGCAATCCTAAACTTAAAACATGTTCTAATATCACCTGGAGCATCACATCGGGAAACTTTTATGATGTTGGAATATTGATTTTTATTCAGATCATATGTATAGATAGACCCCTGGATGTGATTTTACATTGAGCTCGTGGCACTGGGAGCAGTTTAGCTAATTAAGTTTCAGTTGGCTGATTGTCTTAAGGGGCTAATTAAATGAGCCTAATTGCACAAAACTAGCCCTGCTGATAGTAGCCTAACTTATGTAAGCAAGGCCACTTTACCAATATTATGGGACCGTTGGTATTTTCGTGAGTATGTGTACAGTATGTTTTGACCAATTTAATATGCATTTACATCCCCATAAATCACTTTTTCAATATTTGAGATATTTGGAATCACATATGACTTGATATTGTTGCACTAGAATATTGGGTCACATGTGTAACATGGGAATGCAAGGGCCCAATTATAAAATTAGCACAAATAAACAAAACATAATCTTTCTTGCCTGCGTAGAAAAACCCCCATCTTAAATCATGTGGTTGGTAACTACACTGTGCACTGATACAGATTTCCATTTCCATTTATGCATTTGGCAGATGCATTTATCCAAAGCGACTTACAGTGCCCTAATTACAGGGACAATACCCCTGGAACAACCTGGAGTTAAGTGCATTGCTCAAGGACACAATGGTGGTGGCTGTGGGATTGAACCAACAACTTTCTGCTTACCAGTTTAGTGCTTTAGTCCACTACACCACCACCACTCCATTTCCAGATTCACTTAGATTCTGATTCACAAGCTCTCGATTCGAGTCCGATTCAAATGGGTATAGTAGGCTACAATGTCCATTTTGCTTGCATATGAAAGCAGTTCTCTCCCAACTTATGGTGTTTATTGTATGTGGGACCCTCTAACTAGATACATAATGAAATATTAATTTTACAAATTATATTTTATCATTAGTTTTTCCACCATTTTGTTCACATTAAAGCTTTTTAGACATGTACTGTACAGATTAGGGATGGGTATTGATACAGATTTCCCGATTCAATCTGATTCCATTTAACAAGCTCTCGATTCGATTCCAATATCGATTCGATTCAATATTGATTAATTTGGGTTTATTTCAGTTATAATGTCCCTTTTGCTTACATATAAAACAAATTATCTCCCAGCTAATGCTGTTGATTATACAGGGGACCTTTGAATTAGGTACATTAGGGAAATATTAATTTGACTAATGATATTTTATTACTTTTTCATAATTTTAGCTTTTTACAAATTAACAAATAAATGTATTCAATCAATAAATAAGATATTATATTTCATATATAATTTTTGTTACATATTTATTGTTAAATTGTAAATAAAGTATTTACTGATACTGTCTCTTTAACAAAAACAGCATTTCTGTAAACAACGCCTTTAAATGAGCACGTTAACGAGAGAGGACTTGAATGGTTTTACCTCATCTGTGCGATGCGTGATTAGAATTAAATGTGTTTTTTTTGTAGTTGTTTTTGATCAACAACTGACTGTAAAGAACAGAAAGGGTATTAAAAGAGACTGTATTCAATGACAAATGGGTTACGTGGATCTCGTCTTGGACACACATTACACGGAACAACCTTTACTCTCAACACGCTGTGAAAGGATCTCGCTGCTGAACATTTCACGACTAAACTACACAATTACTGGTGAGTGAAATGTAAACATTTACCAGCCAGTTGCCAAATATATTCATTTTAGTCACATAGCATGAAATTTGGTTGCAAATGCAAGTGGTTTCCTCTCATTGTAGTGGAGGGTTGCGCATTGAGTGAAAGATCGATCTTGAGATTTAAGAATTTATTTATACCAAGATTGTTCAAATGAAGATTACGATTAATCGGAAAAGCAATATTTTTTACCAACCACTAGGACAAATCCATGTATTTCATCAATAAATATGTCTTTAAATTGCATAACATATTGCATACATGGATCAGCCACAACATTAAGACCACCTGCTTAATATTGTGTAGATCCCCCTCGTGCCGCCAAAACAATGCCAACCCACATCTCCGAACAGCATTTTGACATGATATTCTTCTCACCACAATTGTACAGAGCGGTTACCTGAGTTACTGTAGACTTTGTCAGTTCAAACCAGTCTGGTCATTCTCTGTTGTCCTCTCTCATCAACAAGGTGTTTCCATCTGCAGAACTGCCGCTCACTGGATGTTTTTTGTTTTTGGCACCATTCTGAGTAAATTCTAGAGACTGTTGTGCATGAAAATCACAGAAGATCAGCAGTTACAGAAATACTTAAACCAGCCCGTCTGGGACCAACAATCATCCATGTGATTATCTAATCAGTCAATCGTGTGGCAGCAGTGCAGTGCATAAAATCAAGCAGATGCGGGTGAGGAGCTTCAGTTAATGTTCACATCAACCATCAGAATGGGGAAAAAATTTGATCTCAGTGATTTGGACCATGGCATGATTGTTGGTGGCAGATGGGCTGGTGTGTGTATTTCTGCAACTGCTGATCTCTTTAACAAGTGTTTACATTGATTTGTAGAACAATATCTAAAATGGTAATGTCTCTTTAAGAATACTGGCAGTTCAGCAGTTGAGTACACATTAACGAGAGTGGAGTCGCACAGCTTTTTTACCGCATTCGTGCTATGCATCGATTGGAATTAAATGTTTATTTTTTGTTGTTTTTGATTGTTCAATGAGAAATGGATTGCATGGACACTACACGGAATGAGTCAAACCAAACTTTTACTCTCAAAAGATCTCGTCTCCTGAACTTCTTCCCCACTGTACTACTCAATCACTAGTGAGTTAAATCTGAAAATGTACCAGCCAGTGGCTAATCATAGACATTTTAGTCGCATAGCATATAATTTACTATCATTGTGGTTGTTTTACGTGCATTGTATAGGGTTGCCGCATGGAATAAAAGATTGATCTTGGGATTTAAGAATCAATATCAAGATCATTCAAATTAAAAACAGATATTTTTACCCAACTCTAGTTAGCAAGTAAATTCAGGCGGAGCAAACATTTTCACTTTTGGTCTAACAGATCTTAAAAACAATCCTTCAACTAAACTGAAGTCAGTGGCAGTTGTGTACACACAACCCTTAAACATGTGCTATTCATCAAGATGTTCGACAAACACAATTCATCCGTGCTAGTGTGGCGCTGCTGTATGTCTCCCAGAATACAGTCTGTCTTCAGAGATAAAGGCAGGCTGATTGCATCCTCATCTGCATCACAAAGGGAAGCCTCATTCACCTGAACTGCTGTTAGCCTGAACACACTTGAAGCCTCCTGGCATTTCTGCCATCACACGATATCTGCCAGGCTTTGACTGCATGCATCCTTTCTCTCAGGCTGGAAGCTGACGGCTTGACTTATATCAGCCCCTTGGGGATGTGACCTGTGCCCCCTTATAACTCAGCCTGATGTTATTGCTTTCATCCCTGTCAATGGCAGCAGAAGCAGTGGGCTTGAACCACTATGACGCTGGCTCTTTCTTTGCACTGGCCTGGGTCAAAACATGCACTCTGATAGAATGAGCACAGAGCTGACAGAAAGCTTCCTCTTCCCAGAAAGGAGTGCAAGGGTCTCTGTTAACCACAGGATGCCTGACGCTGTTTTCATTTTGTTGTTTTGTTGTGTTTAGACTCCTGTATGCTGTAATAGATGCCTCGCAGTCTTTGGTCCCCAGTGTCCTCAGATTTAGAGCGAATAGCTGAGAGGCAAATTGAAAATCTTTCCCTCTATATTTGTAATTAAGAATTCACGAACTGTGAATTCTCTGCATTCCGGTGAATCAAACTGTAGGCATTTTAATAAAGTAGCAAACTTTGGTTAATATGCCTAAGTAAAAACATTCATTGATTGCTCCCACAGTATTTTGCATCAGGGTGTTTTGCTTTCGATGTATTGACAAAACTTGTGCTGAATTACTCTTCTCACTTTTTGTTTTCGGGAAAAAGCAGGCTGGTTTGGCAGTGCAATGTGAGCTCGAAGAAACTTAGTTTTGAGCTATGTGTCAGCCTCCTCCTTACAGGATTAACACCCTGACTCCATTCCCTGCCACCTGTGACTTTTTCATGGCTAATCTAAGTTTGCATGCTACAGTCCCTTTGGTGACAGAATTATGTAGAAATAAAATGTAGGAGGTCGAATTGGCACCTGCATTTTAAGCCTCTAAATGAACTGCTTCACATAATAAAGGAAAACTTAACAAATTAAATACACAAGAAGTTAACTAAATGTTTGAGCTGTTTAGAAAATTCTGCATTAGCTAATGCCTGTGCTGTTTTTGATTGGCCAAGCTAATCAAAATGACCTGAAAGGCAAAGTGTGTCACAGGGTATTACCACAGAGTTATGTGTTTGCATCTAATGTTAGCTTGGGACACAGGGAATTAGTAAACATAATTGAGTGATTTGGCCTATAGCTATGAATTGACTGCTCGCTGAAAATAAAAGGGGGGGGGGGTGGGTGGGTTATATTCCTATTAATTCATATCTAATATGAACCCTGCAGTTTGTGATCATTTGTTGTTCTGACTTGAAGTCCAGATCACAGTGTCGTATGTAAGGCATAATGAAATGTTTATGAAATGTTGGGTTTCAGTTAATTGTGCATAATCGTATATTTTCATATAACAATTACAGTGGTAAGCAAGTGCATCAGGCACACTCAAAATAGAATAAAACAGAGTAAAGTCCAAGCTCAGTTTGAAGGTGAGCAGATAAAGAAGTTTAAAGCCAATGGTCACAACAACAGAAGGGTAAAGGCACATCATAATGGCGGTAAAGCAGCTGCAGTCCAATTAGTTAGGACTGCCTCATGGTGGACAGTCTCAGAATTATCTCCGACAATTACCATGGGGAGGATTCAGCATAGCATGGGGCAGCAGGTGGGTGTGATGGTCTGTAGTTTAGTGTTGCTTCAAATAATTAGAGATGCTTTAAGATTTCTTTTTTTATGTTTAATAAATGTGTCTAAAACATCTTTTGGAATGCCCTCAATCAGGGGTCTTCAACCTTTTTCAGGCCAAGGACCCTTTGGTTCTTGGTATTGCTCGAGAGCGAGTGATATTTGCGTGCTAATGGTGGATCAAACAATAATTTGCGGACCCCTGGTTGAAGGCCGTTGCTCTCAATCATTGCCTTATGCAGTACCACCGCTCCCTATATGCATATTACGCAGTCTGCGTAGGACACCAACTCCGTAGGGGGGCACCATCATACTTTAGGGGGGCACCAGAAACTCCACCGATTGCCCTTACTTGCATGTTATAAGTTATTCAAGGACCTGGTAGCAGTTGCGGAACACAGTCGATCGCCTCGCACACACACTTTCTCACTGCGGCCCACGCTCGCTCTTTCTCACCACGACTTCGCACCGTGCACACCAATGCGCCTATCAATTAGAATACAGCCAACCCGATCTCATGAAAATTCTTACATAATTTACGAGTTGGCTATTTCGTATGGTTTTGCACGATGTTGTTCACATAAACTCGTACAACTTCATCAAGTGCAAATTCCCGGATGTCAAATGCAGATGTAAGCATGAGTTCTGTGCACAAGGTGTTAAGGACATACTTATTAATATTATGCCCTTACTCAAACCCCTTATCTAAACTTAACCAATCAGTAGAGTGTTTAAACATGATAGGAAGCTGTTGTGTGTGACAGAAGCAAGTAATTGTCGCGTATTAGATGGAAATGATGTCCAGCGACGTCATTGGCTGTAGTGAAAGTGAATTGAAACGAGTGCAGTCGCACGATATCATACGAATTAGCCAAATTTAGAAAAGTTGTATGAATCCAGATGATTTCGCCGTGAGAGTGTGTTGTTACAGCAGCAATAATCAATGGAAAATATGAGGCCTCAGTAATGAGCGTTCTATTTGTTCCCTTTTAAATGAAAACAACTGAAATCAACTCATCAGAACTGAAAGGAAACGGCAGACAAAAAACACTGCCTATTTGTTTTTTTAGTTTTTTAAAATAAGTCCCTCCAGTCTCTTTTTATGAAAGATTTTTTAGCAGGCGCTCCAAGATACAGGGCAAACCACCACAAATTCAACGCAGCCAAGATAATGAGATATACTTCCACTGGGGTTGGTTAAACAATGTCTGGAATCATTGCAGCCATGAAGTAACACTGCTTGCTGAAACAGGAGCACAATATAATGTTTAGAAAAGAGTGATGACTATTTTCCATACCTTCCACCAGCTCTACCTTTCAGATAATAATCATCATGGATCATCCAGGCAGGCAGCTGGAAAATCTATACAGCCTCCCGAGGGAGCAGATATGAAGAGGATATGACTGAGACTGTACTATGAAAATGAATAAGTCATATGACAGAGTTAATATGCAGAATGTTATTTTTCACACCGCATATGTTGAATACCGTTTTTATCTGACACTAACATAAGATGTCATGTGTATGGGTTTAGCTAAGCTGTCAGTTCCAAGCATTACCCACAATCCATCAGAATCACAGTCAACCACAATGGCTGTGCTAATGTGAATGCTGGAGGGTGCTGGTGACAGTATGCTGCAAGGCAATGACTTTTACGCTCAGGCTCCGGTTTGGGTCCTGTTAGCTACAGTATACAGATTTGATTGGATTCTAATTCACACTCTCTTGATTTGATTCTAATTTCGATTCAATTTGATTCGATTCTGATTAATTTGGGTATTACAGTAATGTCTATTTTGCTTACAGATTAAAGCAATTTGATGATTCTCAATTCCAATTGCGATACCACAGCTAAATATTAATTTAAGTAAACATTGTTTCAAGTTATCAAGTAATTATAAGACAAGCAAACAGTCAGTAACAAAATAAGAACAAAGAAATAAATTACAAGTAATAGAACAAATAAAAACAACAGAACAAAGATTTAACAAAGATGCTCTCAGAGTATACATGCACATAAAGCACACACATAAGCCATCTGGCAGTCAGTCCAACTGCGTGTGGGTACCAAAGTGAGGAAATAAAAAGTTATCTTTAAGGGGCTGTTTACACGGCAACGTTTTCAACTAAAAACGGTAAACTTTTTATGCGTTTTGGCTGTTCGTTTACATGACAACGGCATTTTGGGGCCAGAAAACGCAAACTTTTGAAAACGGGTTTCAAAGTGCAAGTTTTTGAAAACGATGCCGTTATCGTCTCCGTGTAAACATACAAAAACACGAATTTGTGAAAACGATGACGTCTTGCGCACGCATATTACGTGTTCAGTCTATAGGCATGAACTTCGAGAACTTCGTCCTTACCTCCAGGGTGAACAGACCAACATGAGATCACCAGTTGGAGTCTTTAAAAAGGTGGCGTGCTTTATAGTCCAGGGTCACTTGTAGTAATAAAGCAACCTCATCATCCGTCCAGACAAAATTGCTCGATGCTTTCGCCATCTTCATTGTTTGTGTTCACCGCTTTGTGGAAGAATGCTTATGTGCGCAGGTGCGTAGTGTTTCTTTACAAAGTGACATTGCCAACAACTGGCCTGGCATGCATAATACAGCGTTTTTAGTCGTTTTCACGGATCAGTGTGTGGGGATCATTTTGACAATGTTGTCGTCTGTACGCGAAACTTTTCAAAAACGCAAAGGAAAAACGTTTCCGTTTTTAGTACATCATTGTCGTGTAAACATACCCTAAGTTTCTCGTTATTTGTGTAGTTTATCTCTCTTCTCTCTTTACCTTTTGAGCTACTAACGAGATCAACTAGGTTATCTTTCAAATGACCTTTTGACCTTTTCAAAAAGACCTTTGAAGTAAAAGATAAAAGTTGTGATTTTAAGAATCAATATCGGGACCATTCAAATGAAGATTACGATTAATCAGGAATTTTTTTTTCCAGCCCTACCCAATTTTTTCCCATGGTACCCAATCTTATGGAATAATCTTTAAATTGGATCAAATCATTGTGGGTTTTATCAGTATTTTCACGGTAGGCATCTCTACCTGTTCATATCACAAGTCAACTGAGCTTAATCAGTCTAGGGAAATAAACAATACCACCCAGCCAATTTCCCCCTGTTTATGAAACCCCCGTCCCCATGGGAGCGGCCCGGCATATCAATTACAACATTGAGCGACCTGATTTCTCCTTTGTTCCTTGCATGCTGCAAAACCTGTCAGAGCCACACATTGAGAAAACATGCTCAGCTCTGTTTTAGATGAGTGAGATTTACGCTGACTTCACTGTCGTAAGTTTAGATCTTTTAAGCCTTGGCTCTCATTGTTAAGATAATTCTCTCCCTTTAAAACTCCTTCCTTTGATTCCTTGCCATGTGCCGTTTTACTGGTATAAGTAAATAATTTATATGAAACATACTTTCTTTTTTGTGCTCCCTTTTGGCGAGGCAGTTATGTAT
Organism: Myxocyprinus asiaticus; assembly: GCF_019703515.2. NCBI lineage: Eukaryota > Metazoa > Chordata > Actinopteri > Cypriniformes > Catostomidae > Myxocyprinus > Myxocyprinus asiaticus. The sequence goes on along the minus strand of NC_059380.1, from coordinate 5,464,195 downwards.
TATATCAGTCAGTCTGAGTGTATTTTTTATTATCAGCTAAATTAAACAGAAACCGGTGAATAAACGAGAACATAAATCTGAGTTTGATGTTGCAGCCCTGCACGGTGGGCTTAGAAAGAATTATTAAGAGCCACCCAAAAAACTGGTGATATGACGGCATATTCCCACTACAGGCCTGTCTCTTGATAAGTTCACCCTCCTTTTAAGACTCCCTCTCTATTTCTGCGGCCTGTGGTGATATGTGGCAGACACATTGCATGCATTGCATGCATGTGGTAACTGTACAAGTCCCTCGATGGGTTTGCCGTCAGAGGGGCCCGTCTCGTGATTGGAAAAACAAGTTCTTGATTACACACCCAGTCTTCTGTGTACAGTTTGGGCACAGAACATGGCAGGCTTTACCTAAATATCGCTCCTCTGCCTGCTGCCAGGCTCTTTTGAGTGATAAGGCTGGAAGGGCCACTTATTCCAACAAGTTCCCCCCCTCATGTCGGGAATGAAAAATGGGCCCACACCTCCTCTTAAACATACCATGCAAGGCCATTCTTTGTAGGGACCATATGGCTCAGGCTGTTGCGCTGTGATATATGGCCGACGGAGCACCTGCAGAATCAGGCTAGGAGACCACGTCTCGCCTTGGCGTGTGGAAACGAGAGACCTGAATTTGGATTAGTGCAGGAGGTGTGAACACAGGGTCAAGGGCACTGCTAGCCTTTGAACTACCAGCCACAAAGGGCCACACCTCAGATTCCATACTGTATGGAATATTTACATTTATGTGTGTGTGTGTGTGTGTGTGTGTGTGTGTACGTGTAATTGTTTTGTACTTTTCTTGCACAGCCATCCGTAGGCATGTGCCACATTTTTGACCCAGCATTTACATTTTCATATCAATTGACACCTTTAAAATTTTTGGAATTGTACCCTCCACGCCTTGCCAAGATGGCTGGCACACTTATGACCATCATGCTTTTCAAAGCTTTTAAAATGGTAGCAAACAGATTGTGCATCTGTCATTTTCTACTGTAGACTGCCAATTTATTGCTGCCTCATACAGACTGCTCATTTGAAACAGTGGTCTGAACCTATTGCTTTACAAATCAATCTGAAATCTCTGAAAGCCTCCACTTAGGAATTATTCAATGAAGTAAAAAGCCAGTAATGCAGATTGGTTTGAAGGGAAATGAAAAATGGGTTCTTTATGGTTTGGACAAATATATATATATATTTTTTTTTTAGTTTCCAGCCGCTGAGTTAAAATGCACCATCTATGCATTTTTTTCATATTACATTTCAAACATTCCTAATGTTGCTTGTTGAATTTATGCCATGTCCACACTAACACGTTTTCGCTTGAATACACAATAATTTTGTTACGTTTACACCTCTCTCCCACACTAGGATGCTGTTTTCAGCCAACTTTACAACTATAGTTAGAATGTTGGGAAACATATCTTTCATAATTTTCATGCTGCCCCAACAGCCAAACTTTGTTTAAAGAGAGTTTAATTTTTTTTTTTAATTTTTTTTTTTTTTATCAAACTCAAGGTTTTACTTGTATTGGTGTCTTTGGGTAGTGTCGTTCACCTTTAAATTAGGCCTAAAAAAGGAAGGGTTTGAGAAGTCAGGGTTTGTTGGAACATCATACCAGACTTGGTATAACAATCATTGGAAGTTTGTTGGAGTTTGGTGTGAACTGGCCTTAAAATGGCATGCTTCAAACTGAACTTCCTGAGAGAAAGAGCAGCATGGTTAGTCTGCATTTGTTAAATAGGCCTTTGTTTGTCAAATTGCATCAGTTTTTGAATACTTGTTGAAACAAGAGCAGTTGGAACACTGGGAATGAGAAAGCCTTAGAACAGTACCAAGTATAGGTCTGCAAATAATAATAATAATAATTTTATAATGCTTCTCAGCAACACGCATACTTTTGTGGACCATTATAATTATAGCACTATGCCAAATCTATAAATTTACTGATGCTGACAGGCTGACATGTACGTATCACTTACCATATGGTAGCGGTCCATCATTTTTAATTAAGCAATTAAACATTGCTCCCGCATAGAAGTGTTTGCACACATCAAACACCCTTCTGGACACATGACCCATATATCAGTCAGATATATCAATCAGATTCTATTATGTATGAGCTCATCATGGATAGCACACAACATCAGGCACTGCAGCTATGCTACCTAAAGCTTATAAAGTCAGTGAGCTCTTCAGACTCATTTTAAAAGCGTCATGTGCTTCACTACACAAATGCACTCTGTTTTTTTTATACTTGTCTGTTTTAAAAATGCAGTACTGTTTAAAAACCCCTTTCAGAAGGTGAGTAACTTATTGGAGATTTCTGATTGTTATCAGCCACTTGTTACTTACCAAGAGTAATTTGCATTTACAGTAGGTTGCTCCATCTACAGTAAGTCAACAGACTATTAAATAAAAAGCATTTCAGATCATACCACTGTTCGTCTTATATTGTATTTCCGATGATCAAAGTGATTGATTTCACATTGTTTGTGTTGATTTGTTGAGAAAAATCGCAAAAAGCAAAAAGTTTTGCTTTCAAAAAATGACTTGGTTTAGTTTATAAAAAATTGAGCGATTCCAACAGAAAATAAGCCACACATTCCAGAATGATCTGATTGTTATAGACATAGAGGACGACTTACGGAAAAAGTTCTTTCCTAACATGTTGAAAATCCTTTTCTGCATAACACAGTGTAGCTTATATGTTGCCAAATGTTACAACACACATACAAAGGTTTTACTTTAGTTCTTAAATTAAACTTATCACGATGACAAAAGAGTGAACTTGTGATCCACTCGCCATTAGGTTTTACGGCATAACAATGTATGTGTTGCCAAAAGTTACATAAAACATACATACGCATGAGTACTTCTTAATTGAGACTCCCCGATGACATCTATTGTTCTTAAGTTAAGCGTTCCGAGGGAATGCAAGTGCCGGGTTAGTCTTTTCTAAATTCAGGGAGTAAACCATTGTTTGCACACCGAACAGTGGTCTGGTTTACACTCCAGTCTTAAGCAATGCATTCAAGATTTGAAAACCGCTTCAGGTGTGAACAAACAAAGCATCTGCTCGTCAGATTTTTTTAAGGACTATTTTGGTTGCTGCTGGCACCCACTAGACGGCATCTTCAAATCCTTGAAATCGAGAGAAGAGAAGAGTCTTAAGCTGCCTCACTTGAGTTGTGTAGCTGGAGGGCAATGCTCAGTGACCTCTTAGACAACACAATCCACTCACTCAAAGATGCCACCTCAATCTCCATTGTTGGGTCTCTATCCGCTCTCTGTTCTTTGGAAATCAAGCTCTCTTCCTGCCTTTTTCTTTCACATACAGTCTTCCTGTCTCTCTCAGAGAAAAAAAGATGAGAAAGTAAAACAGTGTTAATGCTTTTATTCCTCCGTCTGCTTATGCAGTGTGTAAAGAGTGAAGTATTAACAGGAATAGTCCAGTGTGGCAGGATCAATGTGGAGGAAACATTACTTGTCACTCTGCTTTGTATTAAGACCTCATCAGTGCCAAAAGATTTAAGAGCTTTGGCTCGAGACGTCAGTTAGACACGATTTCGCCCAGGGCCATCACAAAACATGTGTTCTCTTTGAGGGACTGGGGCCAGATGTGGGAGTCTTAACGCTTCGGGTTTCCTCTCACCTTCTTAAGCTGCCAGACAGCCAAAAGAACCAGCGAGGCTCCACAAAACAAAGGAAAAAAGGGGTGGGGGCCAGAGAAAGAAAGACTGCATAAGCCACCTCGCCCATCCTATGGGGTTGCCACATTCCCAATTATGGCTGTGGAGAATTGTGTGTGCATGTGTGTTGGGAAGGATTACAGGTGGAGAATGACAATCATCTAGGCTCCGCGGCAAACCTGCCTGCTTGTCTGCTCTCCCGAGTGTGTGTATGTGTGTGTGAGTGAGAAGAGGGGAGGGCCTCCCTGTTGGGGAGGTTGAGACTCAGGGTTGAAATCCTTCTCCAGGGAAGGGTGGTAAGAACATGCACTGTTCGATCAAAGCACCCCGTGAATTAATTAACTCGCCATGCATTATTCAACGTGTTTTCAACCGTTATACTCATAACAGTGTTTCCCCACTCGTCTGGGGAACAATAGAACCCACATTATGACAGATAATGCAGAGGCATTCGATGTCTCCAGAGGAAACTGGCCAGAGGATCCGCCTGTGAAGTGCAGTCCTCATGTTGATGAAAGGCTGTTGCAAATTTTCTCCATATAACATATTTTCATTTAGTGTTTTTCCGATATTTTCATAAATTGTGCTGAGTGTGAAATATGGCAGTTTACAATAACCCAAAAGCAAAGTAATTTGTTTTGGACAGTCTTTTCTTGCTTTATACTCAGTCTTCTATCACATGTAAATGTAATGTGTTCACATATGGTTATTAAAACAGTGAATTATTATGGGAAAACTACAAATAATAAAAATAATAATCATTTGAACAATCTTGACCTTGTTTCTTAAAGCTGAAGTATGTAACTTTTTTTGTTAAAATACTTTTTCCTATCCCAGTTTAATATGCAGAGGCAACTATAAGTAAGCCATTCATAGGTTAATTTTCTCGAAAATTGTAAGCATTCTTTGTCTCTGGTGCTTTGAAAATTCCTGTGTTTGTTTAGAGCGACCTGCTTAGACCTACCCCAACAACATTGCTCAACCAATGGCATGAGTTGGGGACATGACTATCTCTTTGTTTGACCAACGGCAGACGGGGTGTATATTCGGAAAGCTGTTTTGCAAACAAAATGTTTTTTTGCAATTCCATTTGGTGGCACTAATGGCGCAGACATTACATACTTCAGCTTTAAAATCCCAAGATCAATCTTTTACTCTATGCGGCAACCCTCTACAGTGCGAGTAAAAACAAGCGCATATGCGACCAAATTTCGTGCTTCGCAACTAAAAATGTCTGTGATTAGCCACTGGCTGGTCAATTTTCAGATTTCACTCAGTGATTGAGCAGCACATTGGCGATTGAGTAGCATATTCACCAAGACCCTTTCACTGCATGTTCATTGTAAAAGATTGGTTTGACTCGTTCAGTGTGTAATGTGAATCTAAATATGAGATCCACACAACCCATTTGTCATTGAATAATATCTCTTTTAATATCCTTTCTGTTCGTTACAGTACAGTAAGTTATTGATAATAAAAACAAAGAAAATGAACATTTAATTCTAATCACACATAGCACGGATGCGGTAAAGCCATTTGACTTCACTCTCGTTAATGCGCTCATCCAAAACACTTTTGAGAAGCACTCGCTGAAGTGACATTATTCTTAAAGAGACAGTACCGTTTCAGCACGTGTTTTACAAATCAACGGAAATACTTGTTAATAGTAACATTTATAAATGTAAACGATAAACATACAACTATATAACACAGAAATATCACAAAACAATTAAATAACAATTCCTGTTGCATGTTTCTGTCTCAACTGTTTTGGACAAAAACTTTGATTCACATGAAAGATAGTTTTTATTGCTTGACACTTTATCACGTTGTGCCTGAATTATAAAGGATATTCTAAAAAATAAATCAAACTAAAAAAGAACATTGGTTGTGGTTCAGAGAATAGTGTAAATGGGATTGCAATGCCTTTTACACAGACAAAAGGATTTTATCAGATGTATCCACATATATTACAGGGAAACACATGGAAAAAAGTAGCCAGCTACTTCTTTTTAATAATAAATAATTATTAAATAATAAAAAGAAGTAGCGATTTTCTTTCCGAACACACTGTTGTCAGTCTGGTTTTGATGGGTTTACACAGACAGTGTCTGGTTTCTGTTTCAGGCTCGCTAAAACAAAATCAACTGGTTCTTCTCTCGCCCTCGTCTCCCTTTTGCCCCTCTGTCCGTTCGAAATTAGACTAAGACATTACCCTGTCCATGTCCTGATGGCAATAGATTTATCAGCTAAGAATAATGCATAAGTTTCAAGTTTCAAGTTTCAAGTTTTATTGGTCACATACACTACCGGTCAAAAGTTTTGAAACACTTAATCATTCTTTATTATAATATTTTTATTTTTTTCACATTTAGAATAATAGTAAAGTCAATGATAAACTATGGGAATTATGTTGTGACTAAACAAAATCCAAAATAAATCAAAACTGTGTTATATTTTAGCATCTTCAAAGTAGTCACCCTTTGCCTAGAATTTGCAGACATGAACTCTTGACATTTTCTCAACCAACTTCTTGAGGTATCACCCTGGGATGCTTTTTAAACAGTATTGAAGGAGTTCCCATCTATGTTGGGCACTTATTGGCTGCTTTTCTTTATTAGTTGGTCCAAGTCATCAATTTCAAAAACTTTTTTTGTTTTTTATTAAATTTTAGTTTTATAATGGAATAAATTAATATGTTGGCACAATTATATTTTTGTCTACAAAACTAATTTCAAACATTTAAGCATACGCCTTCAGATCAAAAGATTTTTAAGATCATGGGAAACATTTCAGTCAAGTGTTTCAAAACGTTTGACCGGTAGTGTATATAACCATACACAGTACGAAATGTAGTGAAATTCTTGGTACAACTTGTTTCCCCACAGTTTACGATAAAATTATATATATATATATATATATATATATATATATATATATATATATATATAGATAAGGAGTAGAAATTGTTAAAAACACAAAAACACAATTAAAAAACACAATAAATACACAATAAAATTGGAGAAAGAAGAAATATACTGTATGTACAAAGTATGCGTATGAATAAGAAATAGTGCATAATGACAGATGTAGAGGTGGTAGCAGCAACAGTTGACTGGCAATATGTACATGTGTAAAGTAAAGTGCAATTGTGCAGTATGTTGACCTGCAACAGGCTAATGTTATAGAGGTGATGTTGTAGATGTATAATAATGATATACATTTGTGCTCAAAAGTTTGCATACCCTTGGAGAATTGGTAATATATGTACCATTTTTAAAGAAAACATGAGTGAGCAAGCAAACACACATTTCTTTTATTTCTTATGGGATTCATATTCAACTGTAGGTTATAACAGAATGTCACAATCATAAAACAAAACATGGCAACAATTAAAAAAATGAAATGACCCCTGTTCAAAAGTCTGCATACCCTTAGTTCATAATACTGTGTATTGCCCCCTTTAGCATCAATGACAGCGTGCAGTATTTTGTAATAGTGGTCTATGAGGCCCCAAATTCTTGCAGGTGGTATAGCTACCCATTAGTCTTGGCAAAATGCCTCCAGGTCATGCAAAGTCTTTGGTCGTCTTGCATGAACCGCACGTTTGAGATCTCCCCAGAGTGGCTCGATGATATTAAGGTCAGGAGACTGTGATGGTCATTCCAGAACCTTCACCTTTTTCTGCTGTAACCACTGGAGGGTCAACTTGGCCTTGTGCTTAGGGTCATTGTGGTGCTGGAAAGTCCAAGAATGTCCCATGCGCAGCTTTCGTGCAGAAGAATGCAAAGTGTCTGCCAGTATTTTCTGATAACATGCTGCATTCATCTTGCCATCAATTTTCACAATATTCCCCATGCCTTTAGAGCTCACCCCCCCCCCCCCCAAAACATCAGTGAGCCACCACCATGCTTCACAGTGGGGATGGTATTCTTTTCACTATAGGCCTTGTTGACCCCTCTCCAAACATAGTGCTTATGGTTGTGACCATAAAGCTCTGTTTTGGTCTTGTCACTCCAAATTACAGTTTGCCAGAAGCTGTGAGGCGTGTCAAGGTGTTGTCGGGCATATTGTATCCGGGCTTTTTTGTGGCATTGGTGCAGTAAAGGCTTCTTTCTGGCAACTCGACCATGCAGCTCATTTTTGTTCAAGTATCGTCATATTGTGCTCCTTGAAACAACCACACCGCAGCCTGTATTTCTCCTGAGGTTACCTGTGGGTTTTTCTTTGTATCCTGAACAATTCTTCTGGCAGTTGTGGCTGAAATCTTTCTTGGTCTACATGACCTTGGCTTGGTATCAAGAGATCCCAGAATTTTCTTTCTTAATAAGTGATTGAACAGTACTGACTGGCATTTTCAAGGCTTTGGATATCTTTTTATATCCTTTTCCATCTTTATAAAGTTCCATTACCTTGTTACGCAGGTCTTTTGACAGTTCTTTTCTGCTCCCCATGGCTCAGTATCTATCATGCTCAGTGCATCCAAGTGAGAGCTAACAAACTCATTGACTATTTATACACAGACACTAATTGCAATTTAAAAAGCCACAGGTGTGGGAAATGAACCTTTATTTGCCATTTAAACCTGTGTGTGTCACCTTGTGTGTCTGTAACAAGGCCAAACATTCAAGGGTATGTAAACTTTTGATCAGGGCCATTTGGGTGATTTCTGTTACCATTATGATTTGAAAAGGAGCCAGACAACTGTGTGATAATAAATGGCTTCATATAATCACTATCCTTAAATAAAAGACATATTTTCAAAAATCAATGCCAAAATTTCACAATTTCTGCCAGGGTTTGAAAACTTTTGAGCACAACTATATAATAATATGATAATGTAGAGTGTATATTGGTTCAAGTGTGTGGTGTTGAATAGTGAACCTAGTCCTGGTGTTGTCCTTGGTTCTCATTCTCTCTGTTTTGGCCATCAGGGAGCGGAAGCGTTTCCCTGACCGCAAAAAAGAGAAGAGTCCATTATTAGGATGGCTGAGGTCTTTCATGATCTTCCTGGCTTTGGTCCAGTATCGTTTGTTGTAGATGAACTGCAGGTCAGGGAGTTTGATGTGGGTGATGCGCTCAGCTGATCGCACCACTCTTTGTAGAGCTAGTCTATCTTGTTTTGTACAGTTTCCAAACCAGGCTGTGATGTTTCCTGTCAGGATGCTCTCAATTGTGCAGGTGTAAAAGTTTTTTTAGCACCATAGAGGGCAGTTTAATGTCCTTTAAGCGCCTGAGGTGACGGGCCTTCTTCACCATGGTGTTAATGTGGCAGGTCCATGACAGATAAGTGCCCTGGACTCATTCATACAGCTCAGCAGAGTAAGGATATTGGTATCTCGATTCATTTCTTAGAACACAATACTCACAGGTTTTTGGTTTTCATCCAAAAAACAAAACAAAAAAAAACACCTCCCTTTGTAAAGAGTAATTCAGAGCCTTCTCCATGTGTGGCGGTGGTTTTCATTTGTAAGATCTACCCTAAAAGCTTTTCGGTCTTTTTCAGTGAGACAGTAAGCATTTTAAAAGATAAAACTAATGCCTTTTGGCAACAAAATAAAAGTTCGATAGTAATTCTTTGGCCATTTGTTTTACCTTTGAGGGGTTAAAATCTGTCCTCATCACTCATCATCCACTTCAGTTTGAAAAAGCTTTGGAAGCCTTGAAAAATATTGACAAATAAATTCCTCTCATGTTTTGCTCAAGAACTTGATGACAGGATTTTCTTAACATGAAAAGTCACAGTATGTGGCTGTCTCGTTTGGAAGGCTGCGTCCTCCGGAGGTCGCATTTGTCGGCCGCATACGTCATCGAGGCAGTCTCGTTTCAGAAAAGCGAGTAGGACACTCTGAATGCAGCCTTCGAATGCAACCTTCTTTCACGGGATTTCAGAGGATGCATGAGGTGTATCCTTCGTGGGCACTCACAACCCACAATTCTTTGCTTCAATGGAAATGTCTAAAAAAATGATGCCAATTTGCCCGTAAATATGATGTTCAAACGCAAGGAATGTTAATTCCCAAGTTGAAGTACCTTAGTAGATGGGTGCAGAGTATATAATATGTATAATTATATTAATATATAATTAAAATAAAGTATTAGACTAAAAGTACACCTGTAAAATCTATTTTCTTTTCTCTTTACATCATTATAACTCTCCTAAAATGTACCTCATACATTCCCTTCCAGAGAGACTTTGTTCCCTTCTCACTCAAAGCGCTCATGCTTGTTAAAGAGTGGCGTGCTGTCATAGCAACCATGTTACGTTCCGTTTCCGTTTGTCCTACGAAGGCCGTCTCATTTAAACGAGGCTTGTTTAAAGGAGGACACTCGGTATACTGCAACCTTCAAAGGACACGTCCTACCTAGCATGCAGCCATCCAAATGAGACACAGCCTGTATGTCCATTGTTTTTGTGTTACAAGGAACGTTGCAGTGAATTTGCTCAGGTGGGGCCATTTGAGTATTCACTCAGGTGATTTGAGTGTGTAATCACATGCAGGCACGGTGAAGCTGCATGTACTCATTTTCACATGATTGATGGACAACACAGTGTGTTTTTGTACCCTTTCCTCTGAATTGCAATTTTAAAATAAGTCCTATATGGCAGGTGTGTGAAACGTAAAATCAGTTCTTTATAACCAGTGTTTCCCACAGGATTTTGTGAGACTGGTGGGTGGACCTCGGACCCTCTAGGGGGGAAAATGTTGTACATTGTAAAGTTAAATGCATCAATCTGGTGCACTTTGAGAGCAAAATTAAGAGGCTAGATCTATGAAGAACTTTGTGCTCTTGTAAACAATTTTGTGCTCTAGTAGTAATTTAATCATAAACACATTGGTTGAATAGTTATGAATGGTGATGACACGGCAAAAAAGTCACACCCACAAAGAATAAACAAGACAGAGTTTAACACAGTTCACAAATGGTCAAAACACAAAATCAACTAGAGCATACATTAGAGCCAGGGCTCGACATTAAGCATTGTCATGTGCTCGTCCTCCGGACAAGTAAATTGGTCATTCTCTTGTCCAAGTAAAAACGTTACTATTATATAGTCGAGTACTCTAACCCACAAAAAGGAGTAATTGATTACATGTACATTAAACAGTGACACGTATGTAAAATGTACATTTTGTTTTATTCATAAACGTTACCAGAATGGTTTCAAAATAGGCTTCAACAAACTATGCTTTTCTTTTTGGAAATAAAATGAAATGAACATTATGCATTAATATAAAAGGAAAACAAAATTTAGTTAAAAATAATAGTAAAAAACATTTGCGCTCACACGGAGCTTACATAGAAACCAACTCTGACGGCTTTAGAGTAATGCACATATATAAACTCTGGATTTACATAAAGCCTATCATTTTTTCATTGTTTCACCAGTTATTATTCAGAAAAAACAAGTGATAAAATATTGCTTTTTTATAAAGTGCGCACTGTCGATTTTCAGATATTTAATGCACATACACACATACTGGTCTGACCAGCTTCCGAGTTTCTCGTACTGCTCGCATTTTTTTTTCCACCATAAAAGCAGATCCTTGTCAACTGGTTTGCATGACTCCAACAAGAACCAAATACCAATAGAGTATAATTCAATACGAATCTAAATATTACAAGTATTGCCACATTTGGCCTTGCTTTAAAAGCACAGACAGCATCATATCTTCTTCTCACATCCAACACCTCAACGACACACATCCACAGCGCCCACCGGTGGACATATCAATTGTAACTGCGAGATTTGGTGAGAGATTCAGAGGGAAAGAACAGCATAATTAAGTGCTGCTCACAGCAGGCAAATGTGCAATGGAAAATCAATTTGCAATATTTGAGTAGTGTTTTTAATAATCAATTTGCTGGTGCAGAACGATTACTCGATTAGTCAATTACTGGTGCGCATCCCTAATCTGAGCTAAAGAAACACAATTTATGAGGCCATTGGTGTCGGATTTTACTGATTATGTAAAGAGCACCTATTATGGTTTTTAAACGTGCCTAATTTTGTTTTAAAGGTCTCATACAATACATTTACATGCATCCAAGGTCAAAAAACACTTTAATTTGCTCAGAATTTAAATTGCAGCATTACCTTTTTTCCCAGTGTCAAAAACGACTTGTTCAATGATCCGTTCTAAAGGATTCATTCTAAACTCCTCCTTTCAGAGAGTCTACTCTGCTCTGATTGATCAGATGTCCCAGTCTGTTGTGATTGGTCTACCGCTTAGTGTAGTGTTTGAGGGCGGGTCAAAGCTGTTCGCGAGCAGCCAATGAAGACCAGAAGTGGGTTTTTTGTTACCAAATTACGTAGGTTAGTACAGGAAGTAAATGCCACCTTCTACACATTTATGGAAGAGACAGAAGTTTCTCAGTGTCCCAGTCCAGGAAGAATTCACCTTGACCTCTGCCTTTCTCATTTGTGGGCTCATATGCAGCTGTTTGATTCAAGACAGATCGTATGTGCAAGACTCTGGTCTGGGAAATCGGAGGGACTCTTTGCAAACAATAATCAAATATTTTTGTTGGAATGTGACAAGTTCTACACAAATGCTCAAAACTACTCTCTTCAGTCAGCAGCAAATTTAATATGCGCATTACTCAAGACCGTCTTGGCATACTGGAGCAGGGCAATGCATTACACTGACCAAGTGTGTTCAGAGTATTAGCTCTGTGCAGGAAAATCATTTCTAGCCTGCTAATTAAGACTAGATTTGGACCGCATTTGATACTCTCCAAACCTCTCCCCGCGGTGCCTGATGACGGATGGTAAATACAGTGAAGGAGTCTTCGTAGATTTAGCCAGCCTTACGTTACCTCTGCATTAGGTAAGCCAAGACAACTGGAACCAGATGTGTTGTTCTTTAATTCACAAAGGGCCACCCTATTTGTAAGAATTAGCAGCTTCTCACTCATAGACAGAGAATGGTACTTCGGTTAAACTCTGTACATCTTCAAGTTGTGCGTCTTCACATCTCTGATGGCCTCCGAAAACGGGGCCAGCGTTGACCTTAGTCACTTAGACACTATAAGAAAAAACTAATTTTGTGGAAGAGAGAAAGTAATAAATGTGTCTGGAACAACATAATGGTGAATAAATTCTGAAAGAATTATCATTTTTGGGTAAAATATTACTTTAATCTTTAAAACTGGTACAAAGGTATGTGGTGGCCATTGCGTTTTGCACATTTTAGACCTATGGCAACTCAATCTATTTGGCTCTCAGCATCTCAGCTGGCACAAAAAATACTATAAAGCATGGAGGAAAAATGGAATGGTTACCTAGAAGTGAGATCAGTCGGGACAGAGTTGTACTTATTTGACTGTTCGCCTGAAGCACTGGTTATGTTTCTTCTGGAACAAATCCAGCACTAGCGCTCTATGGCATACTAGCCCACAAGGATTATATGTGTCAGACTTGTTGTTTCAATGATCTGTTTCCCATTGATTGAGAGTGGGGAGCGAGAGCTTAGAATTTTATTCATAGTAAATGTTTGGCAGTAATAAAGTCAAAACGAAGGCAGGGATTCTTCTTTTGTCTGTGCTCCCTGCTGAACCCCCCCCCCCCCCAAAACACACCTTAAACCAGCCTAAGATGGTCCCCTCTAAAACAAGCCAACAGTACAGCTAATAACTGAAAGGGCTACCATATTTTTTTTTTTTTTTTTTATTTAGAGTTTTTCTTTATAGTGTCAATTGAAGTAAACGCTGGCCCCGATTGCAAGTGCGGCCAAGATTTGACCGGGGAGCTGCTGCATAGTTAGAATTTCAACCCCATTTTGCCTACAAGAATAGATAAACATGGATTCAGGCAGTGGGACACACTCTGAGAAGAAAATTAGATTTTTAATCTGCTATTTTCAAGCCATTACAGCTATTTTAGTAATGGATTGGACATTGTTGGGCAGTGCTGCAGCTGGATTTCTGCCTGGTTGGGAGATTGGAGTCTCTGCTTGACTAGTTCCCTCACTGATGTCTTACCATGGCTCATCTGCACTCTGACAGTGTGGTCCATCTGCCCTGGAATGGCCACAGAGGCTGTCAATGCTGTCAGTCTTGAAGAAGAAGAGGAAAGACTGTAGTCTGAAAGATGCAGCTCTCCCATGTAATCGCAGTATGGTTTATGGTGTACAACCGTGAATAAAGACAGAATGTAAAGGTGGAACCTTGGTGTAGCAGTTAGCATACATGCACCAGACATGTTGAACCATGGTGCTCATGTTGGAGGCATGGATTCAGACCTGCCTAAATCTGTTGTTGATAGCCTCTGGTGTTTTATCACACATTTGAGATGAATGTTGGACCTTTAGTAATCATCTCTTCAAATATTTTGTTTCCTTTTGCCATTGCTGTTTCTATTGAAGTATATTTAAAATCTTTTTTTCTGTACTGTGGTATTTTTCCAAATGAAAAGAACGTGGAGGTGGACGTGAAGCATGAAGCCACCTTTAAATTCAGCACACCCCAAATAACACCCACAATGTTAGTCTTAGCACCGGCCTTGATTAACCCTGTCCCCATCATTTGCTCCCAGTGATTGTACCCTCCTCCACAAATCACACTAGGAACAGCCTGTGTTTTCACAAAAAACTACACTTGATGTTAGTCAAGGACTTCTCGGTAATAAGTGAAACCTTATGTTCACACATCAAGCAAATGCCTAATCATCAGCAATTTGGAGACAGATACATAATACTCTCACTCAGTCAAACTCACTTTAGCACTGATTGGCCAAGCTCGTCTAAGGAAAACCTACTGCTCTTGGCTTTGAAAAAAAAAAAAAAAATGGAACAAGTTTTCTAGCATCGCTGAAAAGAGTTTGGACTTTGTCAGACTCGTTTCCTTCATTACAGCGTAACCCTGCCTCGCGCTGATTTCAAACAGACCTTGGATGTCTTGGGCAGGTCATGCAAATTGAGTTATGGACAGATCCAGGTGGGGTGTTCAGAAACGAATTGGCCAGCCTGATCTCACATAAAATTAGGCAAGTGTGTGCCGATTTTTCTTTAGCCGAAATCGGTATACATTGACTGAATTTGAAAACACTGCCTCCAGAGGCTAAAGCGGTATGTGTTTCAGAGCATATAAACAAGTGTGATATCCATGTATATCCAGGAGAGTTCTTCAGAAACCAGTTGTAAAAATAATTGTTTTCAGCTGAACAGGGTGTAAAACGGTGAAGAGAAATGCTTATTTTATTTAATCTACCCCCCCAACCAAAACCCAAATCTAACCCTAACTATTAGTAGAGACAAAATGCAACGTTAGGCATAAAAATGCAACCTCCTTATCACGCTCGTGACTGTTTATACAAACTTGATTACTTCCTCGTTTGAATGGGGATTGAACTGTGGTCTCCCATGCAGCTGATGCAACACGCTACCAGTCGTGCTATGAGGGAAAGTAGCTGTTGTTAAGCCGTTCTAAATATGTCCGATGGGAGATAGGGCATGTCAGGGAGTCGGCATACTGTTGCCGATCCTAGGGTACCGGAACTTTTGGAAACAGCATGCCAATTTCACGTGTGATCATGTTGAATTGGCAGGAATCATGTAGTTTGTGACCTTTTCATACTGTACACAGAGGATCTGTTGATATGGATGTGGCTTGTTTTTTTTATTCTTGTGCTATTGAATGTGCATTTTATGACACAAAACCCATTCTGGTCACAATGGGGACCTAATCTATACGTGATTCGCTCAAATGAAGTGAACAGCAGCAGCGGGAGGATTACTCTGTAATTTGTAGGATTATTGGCACGGCACTGGGCTGCATTCTAAAGCGAGGCCAAACCAACACAGATCGATTTATGGTCAGTACTGATGCTAAATGTATTATCTAAGAAAAGCGACCCACAGTAATTCAGGTGCCTCAGAAAGACTCACTTAATCATTAACACAGAGTGACTCTACTCAACATGAACAGAAAATATCCTCCATTTAGCCAAACCTCATTACTCCTTTCTGGCCTTTGCGTCTCCGTAGGCAATTTGAGAAGGCTGTGATCTAGTCTTCAAAGGTAACATACTGAATCAAGCATTGTCATCCATGAGTTTGGTTCACTTTTTTAATGCACAGTACAGCATTTGTGTATTGACAGAATTTGTTGCATAATCAACAGTATTTGTGGTAAAATGTTGATTACCACATGTTTCGCCTCCTCTCTCATTTTCTTAAAAAAAAAAAAGCTAAATCGAAGTTACAGTGAGGCACTTACAAGGAAGTGATTGGAGCCAATTCTTTGGAAGATTTAAAGGCAGAAATGTAAAGCTTATAATTTTATAAAAGCACTTATATTAATTTTATGGTTAAAAAAGCTGTTTAAAGTTGTTTAAATCATATTTTTTACGATCGTTTTGGGGTTTACGGTGTTATGTTGTCATGGCAACGAAGTTGTTAAATTGGATTTAACTTATGGTTAGGAAGTGATTTTATCACACTAAATCATGTTAACACACATATTGTTTATATCTTGTCGCTAAACGTTTGAAATGGTGAGTTTTTTTACGTTTACGGATTGGCCCCATTCAGTTCCATTGTAAGTGCCACAAATATTTTTGCTTTTTTAAAGACACGGAGGGATGAAGTAAATGTTTGTGGCAATCAACATTATGCCACAAATGCTGTCGATTGAGCTTAACTGGTACTGATTCTGGAATATTCCTTCAAAGACAATTTAAAAGCACTTTGTTTTTGGAGGTGTGGCCTAGCTGTTGAACTGTTTTGCTCATTTGTGTGACCTGAGTTCAAGTCTGGCTGGAATAACAGTGGCAGTAAGTAATCTGGATGATGACTTAAGCCACGTTCTACAGTTTTTCCACTCTATTGCATGTCACTTAGACCTGATATCGTCCATGCGGCAATTATGTACTGGACATAATAATAATAACGCTGTCTATAATATCCCCTTTTTTTGACATTGCACAGCATTATGTGCCACATCCACAACTGCGAACACAAAATAGAGGATTTTTATGTGCCAACAGCTGAATTTATTCATACTCGAGGACGCAAAGGTGTCTCCATTCTCAGTCTCCTGCTTTTATGTGAGTGCTGTGCTGGCACCGTTCCAGACTGGATTCAGGCGAAAATGGTGTTCAGCTGAGTGTGATAAATAGGGTTCACCCTGTCTTCTACACTGCCTCAGCTCACACCGTTTTCCTCGCCCTCCCTTCCTCCCGGCACTGATTACTCCCAGATTAAGTCCAACTTCTATATTCACCTGGACAAACATGCTTTTCAGTTCAACACAATGTAATCTGACATACGGTCTGCTTATGCACAGCAGGCCAGACAAGTCCCGGCTGATTTACCCCTCAGTTTGCATAAATGCATCTATCACCTCAGCGGGGAACATATCACCACACTTTCTCATCTCTCATTCATTCTCTCACTCTCCATTCCTCTTAATGCACATCTTTCACGCTAAAGAGCGGCGTTGCCTCTCGAACTGGTATGTCCGGGTTTGTGCTGAAGTTCGCTGAGAGCTTTTTTGACTGATTAATTTACGTATAGTTGAACATTTAAGAGCAGAACTTCTCGTCACGGCGAGCCCATTGTTACCTTCTCAGTGGCCATGCTTGCATTTAGAGAGGATTCCAGATTTGCGTTCTTTAGGCCAAAGGTGGGAGCTTGTGTCTGAGAGGTGCTGAGATACTTGACATTTTACACAGGGTAAAATATAATGTATATGCCGTCTAATGTTCCATCAAAATACCACACTCAATTCAAGCCATAGACACCTCTTCAGTGCAATGTGAATTTGATTATTATTCAGGAAACTGTCTGTGTGTGGTAAGTGCCCTCTTGACGGATTAGGACAGTGGTCTGTCTGGTCTGTTGAACAATCTCCACATCACTTCTGTTGGATTTAGATGTGAAGGATTTTTTTGATGAACAATTTAAGCTCCTGAGAGGCCCACTTTCCAACTGCATAAACCTCTTATGAAATACATTTGCAAGCATAAACTTTTATGATGTGTGCACTTAGCTGAGAAATAAATGTTATATTCTAAAACCCTCTGTATATTAAATAGTTCACTCAAAAATGAAAATTCATCATTTAATTACCCTCATGTCATTCCAAGTCAGCAGGACTTTTTATTTCTTTTATTAAATGAAAAGAAGTGTTTTCAAGAATGTTCATGCTGCTCATTTCCATACAGCAAAAGCTTCACTGTGAGCTGTGGGGCTGTCAAGCTCCAAAAAAAGAGCTTGAGAGCTGGAAAGTAAATAAAGACTTTTAAATTTGAGTCTTTTCCTCACAGAAAGCTATCATGTGGCTCCAGAAGACTTCATGTAAACTATTTTGGACAGTCTCTGTTCACCTGATCAGATGCTTTTATTATATGAAAAGAGCAGCATCAGCATTGTGCTAAACTTGTCCTTTTGCGTTCCTCGGAAGGTCCATCGGGTTTGGAACGGCATGAGGATGATTTTTAATTGTTTTTTTTGTTTTTTGTAAGTTAACCCTTTCTGTATTTTCTGGTATATAATCGGCTGATTTTCATGAATGCCCTGGTCCTATTTTACTTCAAAATCAAAAGAAACAAAAGATAATTATATTATGTTATAGGAATCAAAAGCCCACCACTAGGGCCATTAAGAAATTTTATTTTTTAAAGGTAAAGGTATTTATTCATCATCAGGGTTGGGAAGGTTACTTTTAAAAAGTATTCCGCTACAGATTACAGAATACATGCTGTAAAATGTCATTTGTAACGTACTCCGTTAGATTATTCAAAGTCAATAACGTAATCTAAATACTTTGGATTACTTCTTCAGTACTGGCAAATTTTTCACTTGTTTTGACAATAAACAAGTAAATAAAGTAAGAAAATGCACTTAAATGTATCTTGCTTTAAGGATTTCTTGATATTTTTACAGAAAAACAATATTTAAATTCCCATTAAGAATATGATTTTTGCAGTACATCTTTGCTCTAATATCAAAGATCTTACTAGAGAAAAAAAAGTTATGCTCCAATGTGCATTTTCATCACAGATATATTGGTTGTAGCTTTCTATACGATGTTAACGGCTACATTGGTTAGCATTTCTTGTAAAAATACCCTAACCAAGGCGTGTAATCGTGTATTTTTTGGATTTATCTTTTCATCTGTCAAAGCGTTTCTAACTGTTTTCTTGTTAAGCTGTAGAAACATGATGTAGCTCCTCTATTAAGCTCACCAGGGAAAATTCCTCAATGACGTCATATCCACCTTTTTACTCACAACAGTGTGAACTTGTATGAATGTAACACATCTTAAGAAAGTGTTTCACTGCTGTTCGAAAGCTCCTCAGATTGCATAGTTTATATGGATAAATGTTTTCCAACTGAATAGTCTAAACATTAAATAAAACAAATGGCAATATAATGCAAAGTAATCTTTTCAGTAATCAAAATACTTTTTGAATGTAACTGTGTGTGCTACAGTTACTTATATTTTGTATTTTAAATATGTAATCCCGTTACATGTATTCCGTTACTCCCCAAACCTGTACATCATACTAGTACTCCTTTGGAACTGCCTTTCATTTTGGCTGATTTTTAATTTAAAAACCCATTGTACAACAGCATCTTTTTGCAATAATAAGTTATAATAATGAGAATTATCATTGAAAACAATATCAAAAGTAAAACGTACGGATGCGTTACAATAATGTGAATTAGGGAGAAACATTGTCTGTGCAAGCTCGCTATACCATCAGCAGAATGTTTTCATCAGTGTGAAAAGCTTCAAATCTTTCATGCTCCATGTCAAGATTTTCCTGCCTGTCTTCTGTTTTGTGATCATCTTTCTAGTTCTTACTACAGCCCTGTTTGCTGCCTGAGGCGCCGTGACACACACACACATGCACACGCTGCTGCTTACCGACCTATGACCTTGTCAGCAGAGTACCAATCTAGAAATAAGAAACACAGAGAGAGAGAGATGCCTGTTAGTTGGACAGGGTTTGAAGAGGATTCATTCTCATTTTTTTGTTGGTTTGTTTTTTGTCATACTTGTGACATCTTTCACATTTCAGATGCACGGGCACTTGGGTGTTGTTTATGTTGCGCTTTATGGAGTGAATCAAAGCATATCATTGTGTGTTCTCTCTGAACCTCTTACAGAATAACAGAATTTACTCACCCTTATGTTGTTTGAAATCTGTATGACTTTTTTTCTTCAGTGGAAATGCGAAAAATCAAAATGTTAGCCTCAGTCACCATTCTCTTTCATTGCATCTTTTTACCATACGATAAAAGTGAATGGTGACTAAGGTTATCATTCTGCCATGTCCTTTTGTGTACATCTCCTTTTGTGTTCGCCATAAGAAAGAAAGTCATGTGTGTATGGAACAACATGAGGGTGAGTGAATGATTACAGAATTTTCATATTTGAACAAAGTAGCGTTTTAAGGTAGAATGTTATAAGGGTCAATGATGTGACACTCATGCTATTTTTGTCTAGATCTATTAAATTATTTTAAAATAATATTTTAACAGCAGTTACTTGAATACAGGTCTTCTATGATGAATATCTTTAAATGACTGAGTTCGAAGTCATTTTGATATCTTTTCTGGGGTTAAACTACAAAATGTCATGTGGTGTAACCATCTGCAGACAGTATAAACAAATATCAAAGTCTCAATAAACAAAAGAAATTTTGGCAAGAAAAGGAACATTTTGTTCAGGTCAATTGGTGTAACCCTGAGATTGAACTACTTTATATTTTTTACATAAAAATGATAAAAACCCATGACGTTTGTAAAAAAATTTTTTTTAAAGATATACATTAAAATATGTTTGAAAGTATTTTTGAAATTGAAGATTAAGTTGCATTCACTCTCATTTATTCAAGGTGTAAGAAAAGTGTCTTAATACCTTTTACTTGATGGTTACACCACATTACATTTTAAAGTCATTCATTTTTTTTATTTTTTTTTTTATGTTTGTTTAATAAAATGCAATAAATGTTTTTCAAAAATTCACAAAACCAACATGGACTCAAAGATTACATTTCTACTATCTTGACATGAATTTAAACTAGATTTTTAAAAGATTTCTAATTTTTATCACCTGTGATACATGTGATAATTCTTGAGAGATGCCTTTAAATCTTTAACAGTTTCCTCAGTAGGCGCAAAGAGAAGCTCACATTTTGTGACTCGGGTGGACAAACAGAAGAGTCGTTATTATTCAGTCCTTCCCATTTTTTGTGGTTTAGAGCTGAAGTTTTTTAAAAAGAGTTAGCAATTTGAGGGGAGTCTATAGAGTGTGCTGAGCAGCTCATTTGCCTAATCTTGGGAACTAGAATGGAAGCAGGCAGTATAATGAGGAGCATGGCTTGTCTAGGGGTGGGGGGGCTGGAGCCCAGTCTAAAGTGGGCAAGGGGGAAGGGGACACTCTGAAAGACATGAAGGTATTAATCAGACAAAAGGAGCAAGTCTGAGCAAAGGGAAAACGCTAGCGGAATGGTCAAGCATTTTGCATTTTCATACCTTTTGTCCAGATCGACAGTTTGATGGAGAAAGAAAGAAGAGAGAGAGCAAGCGAGGTGGTGAAGAAAGAGGTGTCATTCTCTGCAGGCTTAGGGGCTCGTCACATAGCAAACATTTGTCCACTTTTTGGAGGGCCGGGGATAGGACTGGAATGTGCGCCATGTGCCATGTTTCATCGGGAGCGAATAGCCCAGAGCGTGGTTCTGCATCACTGAGCGTTAAAGGGCAAACAATTGAACCCCCAATAATGAAACATCAACCCGAGGTTTTAGTCACTCTAAAATGCATCAGGGACTCTCTGCTTCATGGAAAAATTTAACTAGTACTTTTGTGTGCAAACTGAGAGATGGCCCTCTCACAGGTACCTTGGTGCTTTTGAAACCAGATTTTTTGGCCTGCCGTGAATTAAGTAGACTGCATCAGGGGCAAATGAGACAGAAACATGAACTGAAGTGCATTTGCGCTTCGACGGCACATATCGGCCATGGATTAAGGAGCTGTTATTGTATTTGATTGGATTTTCATGTTCCGTTTCACAGTAGACCACCTGCCCATGTATTTACATCTGATTGTTTAATTAACCCCCATTTCCCTTTCACTCACGGTCCCTAGGGCCAAAACAAGCTATTCACATGCACACACATACCCAACACCAAAGCATCTGTACCTCAAACCTCAAATGGCAGTAATGTTGTAATGACTTGAGCATTATCCGGCCTAATCTACCAGCAAATTCATCATAATTAATTAGGACAACAATTCTCCTAATTTCTCTCCCTCAAGAGCTGTGCATAGTGTGGCTGGATGTTCGCTCTACAGTATGGTGCTTTGGCAGGACTGCGGACATAGATTCCCTCTCTCTACCATTCCTTCAGCATGTGAATGAGCTCCTTGCAGCTAAATGTCAGCTCTTCTTTTTGCATTTTTAAAAAAGCTAGATTGGAGAAAGTGTGAGTGGTGAGCACCCATGCAAAAATCAGCCCCACAAGAGTGATGCTGTGTGGTTGCTAAGTTGGTCGGAGTGGTTTTTAGCACATTGCTATGCGGTTGCTAAGATGTTCTGAGTGGTTGCTATGCAGGGTTAGAAATTAAAGGTGGTCAGTTAAATTGAGGGGGGCTCTGGGCAAAAAATACCACCAAAAATTCCCCCGCAATCCTAAATGCATAGGAAAAAATGCACTCGTAATGAATTCTTTTGTTTTTAATTGTAACATCTGATATAGTTCTTAATATTGTATTATAGTCCTAGTTCTACAGTACAGTACAGTCCTCTCATTCTATAGTATGAAATGAGTTGATGTTGATTTAATTGTTAGGGTAAGAGGTAATACATTTTTAAACATTTGTAATAATGAATTGATTAACTTGAAGTCAATGGATGAGACACAGTTTGTTTTAAATGGTTGTTTAAAAAAAAAGAATGCCCAAATAAAGGTAAAAAATCCAGGGGCAAATATTGCCCTTCAAAAACAAAGTAAATTTCTTGGTTGCTTATTGGTCCATGCCCAAGTGCGTATACACAAACGATCTTACACCGATATGTCTAATAAGCCGACAATGTGTATGGTCATGTAAAAGCCTTAAACTTTTGCCCATTGTGTTCATGACTGTTTAAGTTTTGACATCAAATGCAGAGAACAATCCGATGATGCGTTGTCAGTTTTTTTAATACAATAATAGTTGGTAGTTATCAGCATATTGGTATGCATTTGCTCAATGATTTTCTGGTCCCTAGTTTTGACATAATGTTTCACCTGTCTAATCATCTGCCAAGCAAAAACCATCAACTTGATTCCTTAGAAAACAGTAAAAGCACACAAGGTGCGTTATTTGAAGTAGCATTCATGTTTTTAGTGCATAAGTTGCTGGACGGGGTATGCACCAAAGTTTAACATATAGTGTTAATTCTTAACCCTTAGCACTAGTTACACTTGCCTTAGTGACCACCACAAAATATGACTTAAATCTCCAAACAGTACTGCGTATTTCACCATGCAAGGACCACCTTGCCGGCAGGCAGGGACGGAAGGGAGGATATACGTCATGCCGGGGGTTCCCCGGCCTGAGGCAAAGTGTGACGAGGAGGAGGGCGGGGCCAGGCCGTGACTACGCTCGCCCGGCCCCCAATTGGACTAATCAGCCGAGGAGAGGGATAAGTGCAGCGGGATGCGGCAGTTCAAGAGAGAGAGAGAACCACATGCAGCTGCCGTGTGTGCATTTGTGTTGTGTGTCATTTTGTTTCATTAAACATTATTTTGACCATTCAGCCGGTTCCCACCTCCTCCTTTCCCATTTTAACCTTGTTACACACCTGTAGGCAAAACTTTTCAACTGTAGAAAGCTCAGGTAAATAAGTCTCGTCCAAACGGTAAGGATCAGATTTCATTGTAGGTTTTAGCAAAATGTATGATTAGAGTAAACAATCAGTCACACTTTAAGTGAATGATTCATTTGAAATAGATGACATGCAACTATAGCCCTGTTAAACCGTCCCACCCCACTCTGAATAGCTAATCTGGTAAACAGGTGTTAATGATAAATGCCTGCTGAAGCACTCACATCAAGTTAAAAAGATTTAAAGTTAAGCTGGTGTGAGAACGACCCACTCATGTTACTTGTCATTTTCCATGGATGAGAAACTTTTGCATGTGTGCCGAGAAATTCAGTTTCTATCTTTTAGTAGTTTGTCCTTCTTTCACAGCCTCTTAGATTGTCAAAGTGAGTAAAATGAGGTCAGCTTCACAATGAGGGAAATCTGAGGAGATTCTTGTTTGTTTTCTCCGATTTCTATTTCTCCAGCAAGGACCTTCTGCATCAAAAAGCTACCAAATCCCCTCCCATTACTAAATGAAAAGAGAAATCAGGAGTCTAATTCTACTATACGCCCATTCAAGAATAAACATATAAATGAAATAAAGAGGTAGACATACAAATACCCTTATCGGTGAGCACATGCACACATATTTGCACACTAGGCTATATTGAGGGTGCTGGCAAATGCGCACATCTATGCAGGCACACTCCGCTGCTAAGGGAATGCACTGGAAAACTGATGCACCCCCCCCCAATGATAAGCCTAGCGAGTTTTGTTGCCAGAGGAATACGGCCATCCGTATCGCAAAAGATCGCTGGTCAACGGACAAAATTTTTTCATTTTGTCACCTTGACTTTGAAATTAAAATCAGCTGCAAAACACATAACATATTCAGCCGTGAGATACACTTGTCATTCCTCGCTTAATATTCATCAGGGAAGATAATGATTGGAGTATATGGGCTTGGCAGGCATGAAATTGAATTTGCACAAGTACTTTAGTTCTGAAAACTTCAAACTTTGAAAACAGGTGCCTTTTAAGAAAAATTAAGAGCCCCCGATTTCTCCGTCTAACCGATTTCTAACAAGAAGGAAAAAATGTGGACAGGCTTACGAGACTAACGTTAAACTTGAAACATTATCTCTGGAAATGACATTGTTGAGCAGGAAGACTGCACTATGATCTCTGTGCCTTCAGAGAATTTCAGTGAAGTAAAGTTTGAGGTGCTAGTGAAAGAGCCAGTGGAAAATGTCAGCATTTTGTGTCTCAGTCAGATGATAGTGAGGTCTCTGCCGGCCCTCCAGCAGAAAAGCTACTTCTGTCAGTTACCTTTTTTATGTTTACTGTCTCTAAGACCATCAGAATCTTCCCATTTACCTCACAGTTCACAGATCTGAGACGCTCTCAGAAGTATTTGCATACACTTGCTTTCTGCCCTCTCCCATCTCAGGCTAAACCTAAAGCCATAGCTAATATCAGATCATGCCATTCTCTATAGCAGGTAATTTCAAACGTTTTGATGCCAAACATTTTCAAATCCCCTTGCGAGGGACCCCCGTCCTGAAATATAAAAAGGCAGCTACTGTATACTTTCATGTATAAAGACCCTTTATAGGGACAGTGGTGGCTCAGTGGTTAAGGCTCTGGGTTACTGATTAGAAGGTTGGGGGTTCAAGCCCCAGCACTGCCAAGATACCACTGTTGGACCCTTGAGCAAGGCCCTTGACCCTGTCTGCTCCAGGGGCACTGTATCATGGCTGACCCTGCACTCTGACCCCAGCTCAGCTGGGATATGTGAAAAAAATAGAATTTCACTGTGTATGTGTGATAAATAAATACAATTATAAATTAAATTATTATACTTTGGAAATATCATGCATTTATAACTTTTTTTAAAAAACTTGTCTGTTTAACAGTGGATTTCCTTGAACTTGAAATGTAAAATGCACTGGGTAGGGGAAGAGGCTATCGTCATATGATAATTATTTTATGTTACGGATGGTAGTCAAAAAAAGACAATCAAACAGTCCGCAGCTGTTACTAGATCACTAGTGAATTATAAAAGTGCGTGCTCTGGATTACTTTCAACAGCAAAATATGAATATGAACTTTCTATTAAGTGATACAGGCCTAGGCTATCAAATATAGCCGGTTATTTTTTCGTTATTGACGTTTTAATCAGTCTGCTTGTCCGGTCGGTCAAGTCAGATTCTCTTTCACTTGCCCCTTCAAAAATCCACTTGTCCCGGACGAGCATTAGTGTCGAGCCCTGATTAAATATTGTATTTGACATTATCCAATAGCAATTTTTTCTTCTGCAGGATAGCTCCTAAGTAAATGTACGTTGTTTTAAAGGAGTTTTAGATATTTTGGAAAACAAGCCAAAAAAGACTAATCAAAAACGTATTTTGTTCCAGTATATAATGGGCTAAGACTACACTCTCTCTCACCTTTATGTTCACTTCGATCCATCATTAACTCACAAACAACTTTCTCTTCTTAATAGAGCTTAGTATCGCCGATTTTCTTCATGATAATTCTTCACTATTTTCTTCATGACACAGTGAACTTGACACATATATTATGATTCACTACATCGCAAGCCATCACGTTATAGTCTAGCTGCAGCAAACGTGCACAAGTTACGAGCATCCCTGCGCCAGAGTGTGCATCAGCCGGGAGAAGATTCAATCTCTTCCCCGGTCACTTCACGCAACTCATAGACGCGGCGCTGACTGCACCGAGAAATGCCAGTTTTGGAGTTTATCTCAATTATCTTGTTTTCATAATCGTTGGAAGCCAAAATCGTAATTGAAAATAAAATCCGATTAATCACCCAGCCCTAATGCCAAATTGGGTAAACTTTTTTACACAACATGGATCCCCTTAGGTTTCGATTACATAATCGCCAGATCGTGATTTTTGTGCACTTTAAATTCTAGTCACATATTGCCATACAAATTAGGGAATTTCGATCGAAAATAGAAATTCCACGAAATGTGCATTTTATATCTCTCTTTCAGTGAGAACTAACTGGTTGTTCACATGACATTTTAAATGTAGCCCATATCTGATATGGGTCAGAACAGCTGCTGCTCTTAAACTGACTCGCATGCTTATAAAACTCCCTGAGCATGCATTTAACAAACCCTGGCATTTTGTTCATAATTATGATAGGTATAGTTACTGTAATAAAATTTCAATGACATTATAATTAGCCTTTATTTTTGTTGTTTAATATGGTTTATTTAACAGTATATCAGCAAGTTATTTATAAATATTTCTTGATGGTTTATTAATAGGCCACTTGAAGTCTTTGTTTGATGTAATTATCATCGAAGCACAAGAATATAATTTTTTTTTGAGCGAAACATAAAATCGAAGGGCACCAGGAAAAATGACATTACATATTTGTAAGGTAAGAATTTTTTTTATTTAGAACTATTTCACATTTGCTTGCTTGCATTTGCGTTATTATACAGTTTAAGGAATACAGAAACTGTGTACTCTGTGCAAGTGACAAAAAAATCAGATACTTATCCAATAGGGATGTGCGGAATGACTAATTTCACTGACGCTTAAATTAAAACTTTGGAGTTGACCAGTCTAAAAAGAAAACAACCTTCAGAAATCAGTCAAATAAAATTATGTTTATGCGACCCATTTAAAATACTTAATCTATTCCAAATCCAATGTTAAATTCCACTGAAATGGGGCATTTATCTGCGATGTGATCGCCTTGCATTATCATCAATGTACATTATAAAACATAACATGCATTTACCATTAGCGAATACAGGTTTATTGAAAACAATTGAATGAATAGTGCAGGACCAATAGAGCAACCCAGCCTGTTCTAGAATTCACTAAGTAAAAGTTACTTATATTAAAACAGCCAGGACATTAGCCATTAACCATCGAGCTAAAATGACAGCTGTTCTGTAAAGAACGTTAACCCTTTAAAGCCTGATTCATATAACATCACACACCTGAACTGTATATACCATATTGAAGAGAAGAAATAGGGCTTTCAAATGATATAAATATATGTATGATCATTTAAGGCTAATCATCATTTATCAATAAGATTTCACACAGCAATTTTTACAAAAATCTTCTCTGGCCACCATTCTTCATCAGACAACTGCACTCTCAACCATTTTAATTACAAGCTAGAGGGAAACTTAGAGTGTATGAAATCTACATAATTTTGTGGGCAATGTAGAATAGCAGACAGATTAGAAATATAATCTATTGTTTAAAAGTTATGACCATTCTGATTAGTGGGAAAACGGAACATTTAGAATGTTAAGATACATTTCACATGACCACTCCTCAAATACTCCTTTTGAGCACCTGTAATAATAAATTGAGATTGCATCTGAAATTGAAGGACACAAACATTTAATGTGTTCAATAAAACACACACTTTATTTAATTTGAACATTAGAATTACACATGCAAAACATACAAAACCAAACTTTCGAACTATCTACAGTAAATACATTTTTAATAAAGAGTGCAGGAACAGAATAGATATATAAATTCATAAATACTCAACAACTGCAATACCTGTGGAGAGAAGAGAGGGAGAAAAGAGGGGAGGGGGAGGACGACAACACCAGTAAACATGGCTGGGTATCAGGTTCCATCTCATCCTCCATCTCTTCATGGTTCGGGTATTCCTGCAGTAGTTCCTGGTCCAGCAGATCTTCCTCCTGTGTGCTCATGCCCTCATGAGCCACATCCTCCTCTGCTATGAACCTAAGCTCATCAGCAGTCAGCTGCCTCCTCCTCTTGAGGGTGCTGAGCAGGGAGCCATAGTCTCTATCCATCTCTACAACAGAAAAAAAAAAGTACAACATTTGGTAGCCAGCAGTGTGTTCTTCACAAATCTGTACTGAATAGTCACCAAAGGCTTGCAGACTAACCAGAATGTCCAGCTGCAGATAGCCCTCTCATATTTTCCTTGTGAACAGGAAGCTACACACAATCTAAAATCATGTCTGTGTGATGGATGGGTAAGGCTATCTGCTAAATTATAGAAAGATATCTAGCATTTTTTTATTATATGGAAATCAACAAGCTAGATAACTTATCTAACTAGCAGGCCAATTTCCAGGCAGGTCTGAACAGCGTCTGCTCTCTGCCTCACATTACTTCAGGCGGATTTTTCACAAGCGACAAAATTGGCCAAAAAACGTATTGATGTTTAGCTAAAAATGTACATAGTATTGCTAGCTAATGTTTATGTAGCAAGTTTCACAGAAATGTGCTTAAAAATAGAGGCTAGCTGCCTGTCCAATGAACGCCGACAGTCATGCCATTTTTTCCAGAAATAACTAGCGTTACTCCTACAAATAAATGCTTCGTAACTAAAAAGTTTTGACTTTCAATAGACAATATTGACAATACAACACAAGTAAATAACTTGTCTTACCTTGAAAGATCGCCTCAGTTTTCAATTTGAAGCAGTAAGTCCAACACTGGAGGTAATCTCCCGGGATATCCTCTCTGGCTCCGCTCAAGCAAATGGAGCATGACGCTGATGACGATACATTTATTATTCACGCCCAGTAACCCCTTAACCAATCATATGTGCTTTTAGCTTATATTGTCATGAATATCTGGCAGTTTCAGAAATAAAATCGGTGATTGGACGGTGAAGATAGTTTTCAGAAATAAAATCGGTGATATGACGGCGAAGATACTGAGACAGGAACCATGGGAATAATTGTTCCCAAATTTGAACGCTCCGGCTGGTAAGGGTTAACCAATAACAATTATGATGTAAAAAAAAAAAAAAGCTATAGGATAGCAAAAATAGGCCTGTGATGTAGCCTACAATAAACCTAATGTATTCTAAACATGGCGTGCACACAGAATAAAATATATTTTAATCTGTTAAGCAGTTGGCACCTTGTTGAAAATAGCCTACTTAATCAGCAGATTTAAAAAAATGGCATACCTTTCCTAAAACAGTCATTTTCTAGACTGCTTACTCAAGCATACATTTTTGATGAGCAAAATGAACACGTCAACATGGTCTTGTGAAAGACGGGACTTGACTCACCTGATGTGACAATCCTGAAAAAGCCTGCTCAGCAGAAAAATAACTTACAAGCATGCACAGATTTAAAAAAGACTCAAATGTGAAAACATCCATAGGGATATTCAAGCCAAGGATTTGGAAATCCGCTTCCCGCACCACCACCGAAGTGATTTCTATAGCTACTTTGCTGAGTTTGCTTGTCTAGCGAGAGGACATTTTCCTGTGTGCGCCGCGAGTGAGAGAGGGAAGGAGCACGCACAGCCTGAGGTGAAATGAAACTTTGTATCTGCTCCAGATATCCTCTTTTTTAAAATAATATTTGTATTATTAATTGTATTTAAAATGTGTAACATTAATATGACAGTCATTTCAGTGCAGCCTCTGTAAAACGTAAAAGCCAAACGTAAATGTGTAAAAAATATTTGATGGGGAAAAATATTAATTGACTAGTAATTCCAGTGTCGACAAACAGCATCAGAGCCGTTTAGTCGACTAGTCTTGGACATGCCTAGTATCCAGTTTATTTCCACACATGAAGGTGGTCATACAGCAGATCTTTCACATATGTGTAATTTTTTTTGTTTATTTTTTTTGGGCCACATTCAGTGTGAATGTAGTCTAACAGTCAAAAATCAGAAAATTCTCTCTGCTTCTTGCTGACAATTGGATAGGCTGACATATCTTTGAATAGTGTGTTTGCAGAGGTTGTGAAGCGATGGGGGTGGTCGCAATTACTTTTTAAAATCAAATGTTGACAAGCAAAGCTATTAAAGAAGTGTCTCCTTTTAAATGACATGCATATTAAAATATTTTGATTTAAAAATATTTTGAGTGTTTTGGTATAACCACTTTTGCAGTTTGAAGCTCTTTTCGCAACGCAATTAATTACTTCGTGCTTTGGACGATTTGTAAAAATGAGTCTGACAGTAACCTCGCTGCATTAATCACAGTAAATTACACTGAGGAAGGCACAGCTCAGAGACTCAATTAACCTCTGTGCCTTCATCATAATGCTGGCCTTGTCAGTGGTTATTCAGTGCAGACACCTTTGCTGGTCACCAGGGAGAGGGCCCAGCACATGGTGTGATGGCAAATGCTCCACAAAACCAAACCACCAGACCTTCTCTCATGCTCTGGACCTGGCTGACCCCTGAGCTTATTTTCTAGTTGAGTGGGCTCTTATAGCGTGGTGTTACTTGATTGTCGAGGAACCCAAGATGATGTAGGTAGGTTAATTTTTGATGGAGGGAGACGTGCTAGAATGTGCTTTCTGATATTTTTGCACGGATGAGGGTTAACATTTACCACTACAGTTTTATTCCACTGCATTTTCATAACAAGAATGTGGACTGTGAAAATAAACCATCAGTTTTTGTGTCTGAATGCTGACAGTTTCTAGCCTTGCATGTCAAACGGGAGCCATGGCACGTTTCTTCACATCCTTTCTTTTGGACACAAACACACTTACACATACAGTACATATACAGTACACACAATGATAAAAAAACCAGGAAACACAGGCCATACATATAAGTGATGACCGTAGCAACACATATCTCCGAGAAAGACGCTTAATTGTTTGTTTTGGAGTCTGTGGTCAGTGACTATGAAGTCAGTCATTAAGTGCCTTTCAGCTGACAATGGAATATGTGGCTTCTTCCGTAGCCCCTGAAAGATTCTTTATCGTTCAGATTCTCAACAGAATCCTGTCTATTTAAGTATCTCGTCCTGAAGTTGGCACCAAAACCCTCATCTTGTATTCCAGCCGTGCACACCCTGTCACGACAGGAATGCGATGGACTGGGCGACGGACCAAGGATGCTGTTATAGGGGATATCAAATTAGTGTGTCTAAGCCTTACAGTCCCATTTCAAGTTTTATGTAGCAGTTTTGTATTGTTATTTTGAATTTACAGCATATTTTATGGACTGCGGTCTAGCTAGCAGTATAGTGGAGACCGTAAATTGTGAAGGGTTTGATTGTAAACAAGGTAGAACAACACAGAAGACCTTGATGGAGATTTTCAAAAATGGAATGAACATTTTCTGTTTTTTGGATTTCCCCCCTCAGGATCATGCGTATGTACAACCCCAAAAGTTGAGACAGTATGAAAAATGCTAATAAAAACAAAAATGAGTGATTTGTAAATAATATTCACCCTTTGCTAAATTGAAAACACTACAAGTACACATTATATATATATATATATATATTTATTTACCTTGTGAATTTCTTTTTTTTTTTTTATGTACAGCAATTTCAAATCAGATGACTGCAACACGCTCCCAAAAATTTAGACAATTTAAGACTAATAACAATTTGACGTGTTAAAATAACAAGGCAATGTGAAACAGGAGATGTTAAACAGGTGAGGCAATTGAGTCATAGTATATAAGGAGCCTCCAAAAACAGCCTAGTCCTTCAAGAGCAAGGATCGTTCGAGACTTGTCAATTTGCCAACAGATGCTTCAGCAAATAATCCAGCTCTTTGAGAACAATGTTCCCCAAAGACAAATTGGAAGGATTTGGGGCATTTTACCCTCTACAGTGTCAATATAGTTAAAATATTCAAGGAATATCGTAAAATCTCGGTGCGTAAAGGGCAAGACGAAAACCACTTCTGAATGCGCATGATCTCTGATCCCTCAGACATCACTGTCTTAAAAAAAACATCATTCATCTGTAATGGATATCATGAACATGGGCTTGGGATAACTTTACTAAACCTTAAGTTAAGACTTTACTGTGCAAAGCAGAAGCCCTACATCAACACTGTCCAGAAGTGCTGTCGACTTCTCTGGGCTCGGTCTCATCTTAGATGGAAAGTAGAACAGTGGAACTGTGTTTTTTGGTCCGATGTGTCCACACTTCAAATAGTTTTTGAAAAACAAAGCTGTCGTGTTATCCAGGCCAAAGAGGAAAAGGACCATCCAAGCTGTTATCAGCATCAGGTCCAAATGCCAGTGTCTGTATGGGCCAGGGGTGTGTCAGTGCCCATGGCATGGGTAACTCGCACATCTGTGAGAACACCATGAATGCAGACAGATATGTGCAAATTTTGGAGCAACATATTCTGCCATCCAGCACCATCTTTTCCAGGGACGTCCTGGAATTTTCAGCAGGACAACTTCAACCCACATACTGGCCGAATAAGCAGAGAGTGTGGGTGCTAGATTGGACTGCCTGCAGTCCTGACCGTCCCCATTTGAGAATGCGTGGTGCGTTATGAAGCGCACAATATGGCAATGAAGACCCTGTACAATTGTGCAGCTGAAGACGTGCATAATGGATGAATGGGGGGAAATTCCACTTTTTTAAACTTTAAATTAAGCTGAAATGCTTAATAAGTGTTATTAGAAGAAATGGTGATGTTTCACAGTGGTAAACCCTCGACTGTCCCAACACTTTTGGAGCGTGTTGCAATCATCTGATTTGAAATTACTGTACATTTAAAAAAAACAATGAAATTCACAAGGTAAAACATCATAATGTATTATGTGTAGTTGTAGTGCTTTTAATATAGCAAATGGTGAATATAATTTACAAATCACTCCTTTTTGTTTTTATTAGCATTTTTCATACTGTCCCAACTTTTTCAGAATTGGGGTTGTAGTTCTTCAACAGGAATTACACTATTAAACACGATTCCTTAAAAAAGTTGAAATAACATGGAATGATGGCTCCAGCAAAAGCATTAACCATCGACGAACAAACTCGGAGCTCACGCTAGGTTTGTATTTTAAGCTTTATAAGTTGTCATTAAAAATCAGTTAGCCCAAGGTGAAAAAAAGGAGTGGGATTTTTACTTCTGGAACCAGACTGTTGTATTCTTTAGCCTGATTAATGCAAAAAGGTCCTTTCAAAATGCTACACTAACCTAAAGAATGAAAACAACCCTGTAAATTAGCATACATGTGAGCACATACACCTGTGATCATACTGTATAAAAATATGGATAGTACGCATGGTTGCGTATGAATATTCACTCATGAAGCATGCATTTTTAACAAGCCTTAAACTTCCTGTGGGCCAAGTGAATCCCCCTAGCTGGGAGCATTCGCTTTCGCTCTCCACCCCACCAGTCCCAGCGTACACAGGCATTCCTCGTGGATCACTGCTCCTGCCCCCTTTATTCCCATTCTGTGGCTGCGCCGACACCTGTTCCGCCACTCTCCCCCCAGCTCCTCATTAACAGCATGTGATATTAATGGGAGGTGATCGCTGGTAAATGACGGCCTCCTTAAAGCTCAGCGCGTCCACATGCAGACCTGATTTGCATGCCAATCCACACTTTTTTCTCGCCAGCATTTCCCAGGCCACTGCCCAGACAAGCCAGTGAATTGAACCCTCTGTCCCTATCTGTCCCTGCTTTCTCTTCCCTCATCCTTTCTTTTCCTCTCTGTCTCTCTCTGTCCAGCTGACCGCGTGCACCTGGGCGTGATATGTGTGCACTGAATCGCTCAGTCATACTGGTCGCTTTCTGCTCGGTGCCTGTTTTCTTCCTTTTCCTTTTAACCGTCATTATGTTCAGTTGAGGGGCATAAATCACTCGTCAGCTTTGTTGAAAATCATACACAGTGCCGGTGCTCTGGCATTTGGCATGCATGTGTGGGCGTATCTGTTCATGTGTGCATCTGCGCATACATGCATGTGTTTGTGTAAGTAGGCAGAAAAAAAGCTGCCTCTCTACTAGGACTGGGCGACATAATGATATCAAAATTGATCAAAAGATATAGAACAGAGGCATATATTGGATAGATATTTTAGCAGTTTGGCAAAGTTATACACACAACTAGCTAACTGAATCACAGTCATGAAATCAGCCAGTTAGGAAGCTGGTTATCCAGCTAATACTGTGTACCAAACAAAACAGCCTTGACAATGCAATAACTTTTTGACACAGGCAAGAAAGTATTTCTTCTTGTGATGTTTATTGGCGCTTGGCAATCCATCTTAGAAATTGAATGCAAAAGTGGTCACACACACTTTATGTATGATTAAATACTAAACTGAGTATACAGTGCTTCTTGAACTTCAATGTTAAAGGTAGCTTACACTGTGGAGTTTACTTTTAAACAATACTTTTATGTTTGCATTCATTCTTGGGGCCTAAAAACATGGAATGCATTTCCTCACCCATTAATAAATAACGAGATGGAACGATAGGAAAACAATGTACATATATTGTGATAATATTTTTGGCCATATCACCCAGCCCTACTCTTTAATGTGTTTTTAAAGCACCTGTTGATAAAAAAAATAAATAGAAACATAGCTATAACATTGCAAACATTAAATTAGAGTGGCCATTAAAGGGATAATTTACTCACCCTCATGTTGTTCTGAACTCATACGACTTTCTTTCTTATGTGGAAACACAAAAGGAGACATTAGTTAGAATGTTAGCCTCAGTCACCATTCACTTTCGTTGCATTTTTTTTCACACAATGAAAGTGAATGGTGACTGAGGCCAGAGTTCTGCTGAACATTTCCTTTGAGTTCCACGAAAGACAATAAACAACTCGTATGTACTTTTACGTAAAGTTTGGTTCTAGCAAACATGCATTCTCTTTCGTTTGCATAGACACCGAAACGTACAATACTGACGTACTGACAGCATGTAAACGTCATCGTTTTACGTATTAACACCTATAGAAATGTACAGATGTTTATGTGTACTTTTTGAATTGATTAAATTGAATAATTCATAGAATTAATCGGTTAAATACATTTAATTTATCATCAATGAGATTAGTTAAATGCCATCACATTTATTTAATGCAGCTGACATTATAATATGACATTTTAACGGTTTCATTCAGTTCTGTGTGATTTCTGCTGCGCTATACAACGTTTTAAAGGATTATATCACTTTAACCAAGACTAAACTTTAAAATGTTAAAAAGAATAAAAACTCTGTAATCATTTAATCATTTATTAAACATTTAATTTTTTGTTTGCCATGGGACACGAAAGGAGTTTTCAGAATATGCCAAAAAACAAAATAAAC
Source organism: Myxocyprinus asiaticus (assembly GCF_019703515.2). Lineage (NCBI taxonomy): Eukaryota > Metazoa > Chordata > Actinopteri > Cypriniformes > Catostomidae > Myxocyprinus > Myxocyprinus asiaticus. The sequence goes on along the minus strand of NC_059380.1, from coordinate 5,428,605 downwards.
CATAAAACAACAATAAATTTAATCCATACGTTTGTTAGCTATAATCGAAATCCTCAGACTGCTTTCTGTGAAGGACAGACCCAAATTCAAGCCTTTTATTCAACGATCTCCGTCTCCATCCACCACAGCTCCGTCATGCCCGCTGTAACCGTCAATCCGCGTTGGTTTCGTTTTCAAAATTAAAAAGTGATGTCGCAGTGATGTCGAATACTCATTGGCTCTCAAGTGTCTTGTGACCGTTTGTGACATGCCGTATCCTGCGATGTATATGTTTGAATGAGAAATGACAGCGCCGTTATGGAGTGCATCAGGAGAAGATTTACAGCGATTAATAATTTAAAGTCTACTCTATACCTCACACAAAGCTATTGTATGCCGTCAGGGAGCACATCGGATGAAACGCATTGCCCTTTGGACTACTTTTGTACTGAATTTTGTCATTTTTCTGAATAAATTATTGTGATAAAATGTATCTGCCTGTTATGTGTTTAATATGTTTAATAAACGGTTGTGGTTAGGTTTAGGAGTAGGTGTAGGATTAGCGGCTGTAAAATATATATAAATGAATATATTTCATATAATGAATATATACTGTATATATATATATATATATATATATATATATATATATATAATGAATATATATTACTGTACATTAATCTACTTGTTAAATCTTTTTATATTGTTGAAATGTGGTTATGTTTAGAGGTTGGGTTAGGGTTAAGGGATCTAAAATATCTATAAAATATGAATATGTACAAATATATTTATAATCGATTTGCATATTCAAATAGAGTTGTAACGGATTTGTCAATATTTTACATTTCTAAAGCTGTAAATACATTAAAAAAAATTACGTTTTAGATGCTTTCAAACGTCCAAATTGTACGCTTTAGTGTCTGTTCAAACGTAAAAACATGTACGTTTAATGTTACAAATATTAACGTACAAATAGCTATGTATATTAATGAGATCAGGCTAGGTAAACGATGACAGAAATGTTCATCTTTTAAACTCCAATGCTATTTTGCGCACACACACACACACACACACACACACACACACACACACACATATGTTGGTGCAGCTATCATTACGAGGACTCTCCATAGACATAATGATTTTTATATTGTACAAACTATAGATTCTATCCCCTAAACCTAACCCTAACCCTACCCCTAAACATTTTCAATAAAACATCGTTTAGTATGTTTTTTGAGTGATTTAAATTATGGGGACAATATAAATGTTCTCATAAACCACATTTATATCATAATACCATTGTAATTACCAGTTTGTAACCTAAAAAAAAGTCCTCGTAAACCACTTAAACCTGCCCACACACACACACACACACACGCACATACACACACACACTCAATTAAAACTCCTTTTCTCGCTCACTTCCTGTCTTTGTCTGTTTTAAGGAATGTTGGCATTAAAGACTTTCTTAAGAAATGACCATTTCTTTAAAAAGGCTGCAGAGCCCTACCCATGTGTCCTTTAGGAACATAAAGAATGCACTTCCACTTGTGTGGTATTGTCTGCTTTAGGGCATTTTCCTGCAGTAGATGCTCTATGAATATGGAAATGTAACACAAGATAGAAGAACTAAAGTCTTTACTATGAGATCTGCTTCTCAGGTGGAGCTAGAAGACAGAGTGTTGAAAAGCCACAGGTACTTTTTGTTTCTTATTTTGAAATAGCTATTAAAAAGAATAAATACTAGATATAATTTTTTTAACGCGTTAAAAATAATTAACGCAATTAATGCAGTCTCCATTTTTGAAACTTCACGCGATAGGAGAAAGGTGTCCCGAGTTGTTCCTTGCAGGCTACTCAACCTTCCAGGCTCCGATTAGGCTGGGGGCGAGGTTAGGGCATCTGCTGCCTGCCAGGAACAAACCCAGGCACCTTTGTACAATGGGCGAAACTTCACTAATATTTTTCCCCACTTTCTGTGGCTAAAGTTGGCATAAATAAATGTTCAGGAGGTACACACTTGACTCAACTGCACATCCTAGAACAGAAACGGATTGTGTGGACACATGCCCAGGCATCATAAACACGGGAGAGGATTTACTTTATGGAGAATGAAGTCGTGTCGTGAGATATATATATCACATGAGCAAGAGTACGATATGGCCCTACATCAGATTCGGCCGCAGTGCTGATTTAGGGCCATACAGCACGATTGCGAGTGTGATACTGCTTAAAAAATAAAAAAAAAATAAAAAAAAAAAAATATATATATATATATGTTGTGATATGATGTTTTATATTTAATTTAATGGTCAGTATTCAGAGTCTCTATTAAAATATTGGCAGAAGGGTATAATTGTCATAAACATTACCTGTGAAATTTTGTTGGCGGTGTAGCAGCTACCTATAAATCCACTGTATGCTCAGTTTTAAAGCTGCCATTTATTCTGAATAAGCAACTGGCAGTACATTTGTTTCTGAAGGTGATAAACAATTGTTCACTTCAAACAGAGTGCATAAAGACTCTAGAAAAAGGAAATCATAAAGCTACAGTATATTACGAAGCGCAACTGTTAGTGAGATGTCTTGATGGTTGAATTTGTTTCGAATATACACCTTAAAATTTTTTACTTTCTTTATTCCTCAATGGCAAGATTATATGTAGTCAAACTGGTTTGAAATGGTATATCTTTCTTCAGCTTGGCAATTGTAGCAGACTGAGTACCCAGATAACCCTTCTCTCCCTTGCTTCGTCTCTGATAAAGCACCTTATTTGATTGCGTTGCTGTGCTTTGCCAAAACAATGTTGGTTTTGTCTCTTTCTTGGATGACTTTGTTAGCCATTTGTTTTTGCCAGACATTACTGACACTTTTATTACGGTCTATCATTCATTAGCAGAAGAGGGTGTAAAAAGAAAAAAGTACACCCCCTAATAAATATGCATGCCATGCCATAATAAGTGTTTATTAGCACATTTAAATCTTTGAAATGCTTTGAAGTTAACACAGGATTTAATTGTTGCCATTACACATTTTGTCTGTGTGGAGTTTAAGCACTAACATTAATGCTATTTGATAAAGTGTTGATGCCTCTCGAGGTGCGATTGGCAGTCAAAACACAGATCTCTTGGTAGATAAGCAAACTAAACCTCTAAATCACCTTATGTGACTGTAATCGACCGCAAGCAAACACAGAGGAATGTAAACGAGGGGCCGTTGGCCGTTCCAAGCAACAGAACAAAAAGAGCATAGACTCCAGACTTTAAACAAGCCAACACAACGTCTGAGCATTACACATTTTTTAAGCAAACGATTATGTGTTTTAATGTCGAAGGGTAAATCTGCCCTCTGCTAACTCTTTTATAGGATAATTTCAGGTGACAGAGGGGCTTGACAGACAGACTTGTGCCTGTTTCTTCTCAGGGGAAATTTCTTACCCCTGCCCTTCCTGGCAATCACTTACCCTAGTATTTTGAAACCCTGTTTTGTTTGCATGGCTCTCTGTCAGCTTGCAATATTATACCACTTTCAAGATTGCCTAAACTCAAGTCTGCTCTCGGAAAGAGCTGTTGAGCTGCACAAGTCTCCTCCAGGTGAGGGGTGAGCTCAATCCTGAAAGCCCGTCAACAACTTGATCGCTTAGAAGTACCGAATCTGAGTGCACTTGACTGACCCCTCATCACAGGAGCAGCAGACCTACTCCAGCCTACACAGACGTCCAAAGCTGATCCAGAATTATAGAGGTGTCTGCCATGTGCAAGATCTGTTTGACGGCTTAACTCTTGATTCATGCCATTAGATACGCAATGAGGCTCATCAGTTTTACGACTGATTAGATTCACTGATGTCTGATGGTCTTTTAACTGTCTAGGATTTAAAGATCAAGCAGCATTCTCTTCATCTGGGATATTTCGTTCCAATTCATTACGTCACAAGTTCAAAGTAATTAAAGAAACACAATCTCGGTTTGTCTTGGATGACACTTCTATGACATTGCAACATTTTTGTGGGGTTCAATTTCACATGGGTGCCGTGTTCCTCAGCTGTTAGTAATTCCGTCCGAGGGAGTTTACGTACCGAGACTCATCAGTTAAGGGGCTTCCAAGGAGAGTTCCTGATAAATTTGCTGTCCAACATATTGTGTTTCCCTCTCTGCAGCTGCACTGAGATCCAGCCCTGAAATCCTGCATGCTCATGGGCCTCTTTCTTCACTTCTGTTCCACAAGCATTGAATTAGTGCTAGACATATAAGAGCCCTCAATGGGTTTAAACTCTCTGTCATTGGGATCAAGTATCTAAGCAAAGCTAAAGCTAGTTTCTGTTCGACACAGTGGGGCAAAGTGGTGTAACAGGTCACTCTAATGACCTGGAGCCTGCAGCACTTTTTGTCTGTCATTTCCCGAATTGTGTTTGGTTTGGCTATTGACGTCTGGGTGGGGCAACGGGCTAGTGGATGCATAATGATCCAATGTATGTGGTCTGCAGCGGAGGCTACCCTGGAGGCTCTTGTTGATAGTTCCCAGAGGACCACAGGGAGTCATAACTCATCCCACAAGGACGAGCTAACTCATTGGCCTGGAATCTGCAGCAAGAGATTGCTTTTTCTTTTCCCTTTAACATGCAAACCCTTGGTGGGGGGATCCTGGTTAAGTGGTCACGGGTGGGAAGAGTAATGCTGGTTCTCTTCTGGGGTCAGGGAACATGATGGAGCAGCAACTGATATGGTCCACCCATAAAAAGTCCCACAGAGATAAAAACATCAGTCTGTGGTCTGAATAAGTGCTTAAAGGCACATAGTCGTTCTGTCCTATCACTCTTATCTATAATACTGTTCCTGTTCTCATACTTCCTCTCTTCTGGGCTTGTAGCCACCTCATCACACTTGAATATGTGTTCATTTCCTTAATTAATGTCCATCTATGACCACAATGGATAGTGAGGAAAAGCTTGCCATTGATTATGCACTGAAACCCTGGCCTACATGCTGACAAATATCAATGAACTGTTTTTTGGCAGACAAGTTCCATCGATTGGCAGGGCATCATCTTGTCTCGTCAGACCCCTTACAATTTGGTTTCAATGCCTCTGTGCACATCCCACTGCAGATACAGACCCGAAAATCTACCAAACCACTTTCAAAGAATCACATTACTACACCTTTATTTTTGCAAAATGAATTTTACATGCAAAATTGCATGGTAGCTCAACTGATAGAGTGTTGCACTTGAGATGCGAAGGAGCCGTATGAGGTTTGCTGAGCGAAAGTGTCAAAAAATTAGTGCTGGACGAAATAGCCAAAAGTATTTTCAAATTTTGTTTTATGTTGTTTGATATCAGTATTTATCACAATATACTTTTCATGCCATTTATGAGGAAGAAAATGCATTCCATATGTCTGTTAGACCTTAAGAATGAATGTAAACATAACTTGTTTGTTTACAAGTAAAATTCACAGGGTAACTCCAAATTTAAGAAGTATACTCTGTTTAGGATTTAATCCTACATAAGGTGTCCAGAAGGTGTTAAGTGACCTCTTTTCTCCACTATTTTATCATCTTCAGCAGATGTTTCACACTCGTTTTGGCCCAATGAGTGTCAGCTACGTAATCTGTACATGACGTAACTGCTGTAGCCTAAAAGTCATTACGTCAACTGAAAGACTGTCAAAAAATTAGCGGACGTGACCGTGCTATGGATCATGAAAACACATTTAACTTAATAGTACATAAATAAACTGCAGTGGTGTTGATGTCAGAGTTGCTGTTGAGTTGAGTTGATAGCTGTATTGCATTGTCAGTGCTGCCTTTCACTCTACTATCTCTTCTCCACCAATAGCTGGTGTGTGGTGAGCGTACTGGCGCACTATGGCTGCCATCGCATTATCCAGAAGGATGCTTCACAGTTGGGGGTGGCTGAGGAGAACCCCCTGTTCACTATGTAAAGTGCTTTGAGTGTAGTGTCAGAAAAGCACTTTATAAGTGTAACATTCATTCATTCATTCAGTTTTGTTCGGTACACAACGATATCGTATTAGCCGAATAGCTACCTAGCCTCATTACTGATTTACATAACAGTAGAGGTAGCCGCCAGCCAGCTAATACCTCCAACCCGGCTGATCTAGAACATAGGTTAAATATTGAAAATTACTCAAAAGTTTATAATCGACATCATTTTTTTTTTTTTTCAGATAAATATCAAGATTATTTTATCGCCCAGCTTTACATAGAAGGTTGCTTCAGCAATTGTGTTTTTCATCTCACATGAGCTTTTATTACACTATCGGGTTGGTTTATGTTTAAGATTTTGGTTAGGGAGGTAAGTTTGGTTGATTTATAACTCAATAGAGCACTAACCTTATAAACCTCTGCTGTACGTGCAGTGAACCACATAATTCCATTTTGCAAAAACGTCACCATAGTCATGTAATTTTCATGAGATCAGGCTTCTCCCATTTGTCTCTCTCTCTCGAAATGTCAAGGCTGAGAATCGCCATTTTACAAGGATGAGTTCATAATCACAGCTGCACTACGTTTAGACCACGCAAAGGTAATAAAGCCAGCTGGATGGGCTTGCTTTGTAATGAGGGCACGGTATTGTGAACATATTGGGTGTCAGCAGCACACTCTGTACTGTAGCCGATTGAGTAATTCGCACTTGGGAGATGGTTATGGATTACGGGGGGTGATACAGCCCAGCAGGGCACTACTTTAATTTTTCTTTAGCGGATATAAATGCTGTTGCTCTAAATGGCGTCTCATTACACCTTTGCCTAGTTGCAAAGCTAATTAGCATGCAGCAATTATGCTAGGTGTTAATGTTGGGTACGGTGTCTCTGCTGAACATATGCTCGCAGGAATAAGATGTTTCTCTTGACTTAAGCCTCATTGTTTGTTTGATATTTGGCTATGGCCTTTTTTACTCCATGGTTTGTGATGATGACCCTTTTTGAACGAAAACAGATGCCACTTATTCCAATCAGATATTTGAGCAAGAACGCACTGGATGTTCAATATAATCAGTGCGTGACTTCTTAATCAGCTCTACTTTCTAGTACAATGTACCATTTTTTTTTTTTTTTTCTGGATGCCAATGCCAACATTATTTTGGCTGGTTGATCTGTAATTGTATCGGATTCAACAATATGCAGTGTCAATTGAATGGCTTTTGGATAACCTCAACCCACACATCATTTAGATCATCTTTTACATCCAGGGTTCTTTGTTTGATAGATTCGGAATGCTCTCTTAAGTTCAAAAGTCTCTTGCTTACCTCATCATTTTAAACCAAGCGTAGTTAATGGTGCGATTTTCTATCGTTTAAGTAGTTATTGGTTTCAGTCAACCATCAGTGATTTATTTTCTGCTGTTTTTTTTTTAACCAAAACATAGTAATACAAAATAAAATCTGACTCACGTTAGTTCCATTTTATGTGTTCTTTGGGAACTATTATATTTCAAAACTCTTTAGAGCATGGCCTTTCATATGTGCATGTTGAAAAACATTGTGTTCGATTCACTGATTTTAATGCAAACAAGAGTGAGAGGTAATGAAGTGTCTCCTCTGCACACATGGTTTCTCACGCACATGGCTGCTTGAAAAGAAAGCCCGCTAGATATCGACTTATCTCAGAAACAGAGGAATATAAGCCATTCATATTAGACTAAATAACACTGGTTAAGCATGCTCTGTACATAACCCCTTTGATTACATGTAAAGCTTACACTGGGAGCACTTGAATGTTTGAGACTACTGCATATTAAGAAATTAGTTATTTATTTGCTATTCATTAAACATTTACAGCTTCATATTTCTCGCCTTCGTCCCTCGTCACTACAGAGCTTAGACCATGTTTTTACAGCTTTTTAAATGAACACCACTTGACCTAAAAATTAAATCCTATTCCAAATTTCCATGCGTTTGAAAGAAAATGTATTTAAAAAAATTTTTTTGGATGCTCTTAAATATGAAAATAACATAAATGTTGAAACATGCTTGGACAGATAATGACACCACTGAGAATAGAAAAGATTATTTATATTAGGTTTAAAAAATCCAACCTTAAAAGCTTAGTTCACTAAATAATGAAAATTCTCCACCTTATTTACACACCCTCATGTCGTTCCAAACACGTATGACTCTCTTTCTTCTCTGAAGCACAAAAGGAGATTTAAGGTACAATGTTAGCTACAGTCACCATTCACTTTCATTGTATCTTTTTTTCCCATACAATGAAATTGAATGGTGACTGAGGCTAACATTCAGCCTGACATGTCCTTTTGTCTTCCAGGGATGAAAAAATCTCATATGAATGTGAGTAAATGAGGACAGAATTTTCATTTTTGGGTGAATTAAACCTTTAAGTTAAAATGGCATTGCATCTTGTACAGTGCATTTATGGAGTGCTATTTTGCATGCATAAGACTGACTGTCCCTCCTCCCCACCATCTGCATCCAGCCCCAGGCTGCTGTGATGTATGTTTACATCATGATTTCTGGTCACAGTTGGACAGCAAACCTCCAGGTTTGATTGGTGCTGTTTTCCTTGTTGAATCAGAGTGGAGTCTCATCGCTGCCACAGGAACCATTCTAGATTATGCTAGTGTTTACCTTTTATTTACTGTAGAGATGATACAGCTACCAGTGTAGAAGTGCTGTCTAGGTGAGAGCAATATTTTGTCTTTTTTTTTTTTTTTTTTAAAAAGGCACCTGAATTTTATTCCGGTCATTTGGTGTAACCCTGAGAAAATATCTTGATATTCTTGACTCAAAAATATATATTTGTAAAAAAAAAAAAGAAATCTCAAAGTATTTTTGGAAACTTTTTGGAAATTAATGAGTAAGTTGCGTGTATTCTCATGTATTCAATTTTTAAATAATATATATATATATATATATATATATTGATACCTTTTACTAAATGTTTTTTTTACCACATTAAATTTTTACAGTAAAGTCATTAAATAAATATTAATACATTGTAATAAATACATTTGATAGAAAATGCTTTGAATGTTTTTTTTAATTTTGTGAAACCAACATGGACACACATATTACATTTCTATGAACTTGACACATTGGTTTAAACTTTTTAATAGATTTCCATTTTTTATCACCTGAAAACCTTGTTTGTCAATGACCCATCTAGCAATACATTGTCCTGTCCTGAATGTATGTCAGTTATAAAATAAGCTCAGGTATATGGGACATGTCCCCCAACTTTTAGAATTTTCCCATGATTTTTTATGAATAATCATTATATTTTTAGAAATTAAGATTTCAGAAAATCAGGCCGAAGTAGGTTTTTTTGCAACTAAGGTATTTGCATAAAAGCAATTTTTGTTTAGCAAATTTTGAAAAGGGACACTAAAAAAAAAAAAAAAAAAGAAAGAAAAGAAAAAAAAGTGAATTAGGGCTGTCAATTGGGCAGAGGAACTAAATTAGAATTTTTACCTTAAATATTTTCAAAATTCGAATAATATTCGATTTTTAAAGTCAGTTGATTTTTAAATTGACATTGTTTCCTGAGTCCACAAGAGGGCGCATTAAATACATAAACCATTCAGCACAGTTATATTATTGCAAAGAACATTCTTGGCTGTTAAAAAAAAAGAGCATTCCATTTTCAACTAATGTGCATAAAATAAGTAAATAAAAAGTTTTAGTCTGTCCATATATTCAGATGTTAAGTCAGAAGTAAAATGAGGGGGGTAAACACTTCAACAGGCAGTCCAAATGGTGTTAGACTTGCACAGATGTCACAGTATACTACCCCAGACTCAAGCTTCATAATGACAGCAAAATACCAAATTGTTTTTTATTCAGTAAAGTTGTATGTAGGGTAGCAATATTCCTAGATCTATTTGGCTGAACTCTGTGGTGAAGCGGCTCAGACTATGAGCACAGGCAAGTGCTGTTCAAAGCACTCAAAAAACTCATTGCTTAATCTGAGAATTGCTTATAAGAGAGCAAGACACAACGGCCAAGTACCTCCACCAACTGTAAGGGGCTGTTCACAGAACGCTTTTGCAGACATCCATTGGGTTTTTTATGTAAACGCATTAGACAAAAGTCTTTGTTTTGCTTCGTTTTTGTTTATTCAGCGTTTCGTGCAGGAGCGCTGTTTTTTTAGATGCTTGCTCTCTGTTAAACTGTATTTGTTGCGCTGTGTCTAGCCTTTTGCAGTGCAAGAATGCGATCGATCTGAAGTCATCGTCAGTGCTTGGCACACATCCAAAATTCGAATGCACAGTTTTAGCATTCGAATGTGCATTTTTTTCTTAATTTCTACAAATATTTCTAATTTTAATTTGACAGCCCTCAAGTGTATATAGCAGAAAAGATTAAGTACTTTCTACATTGAATAAGATTAAGCATGACTTTGAAGTGCATTGTTTGAATTGAAATCAATTTAAACATGAAATAATGCTTTTGCTTATAAGTAAATATTATTTATGATTGTTTGTTATATTTACAATGCATCCTAAAGTATCAATCCTAAAGTAGATAAACCTTGTACTATGTATTCGCTTATTTAAGTAAATTTTACTGGCAAATAAAATAAGTACATTTTGCTTATATTAACAATGCTGGTGTTCCCAGCATGCACTAGGCTTAAATAATTAATAAGCACGCATGGTTTTTATTTATTTATTTATCAGCAGTGCATTTCTTGTGCATAACTGGCAGTTGGATATAAAACAGTTTTTAGTTTAACCCTGAAATTGCAGGAAAGGACACAAATATTCAACAGGATATAAGAGGGAGAAAACCCATACCCACTGTCTCACTCCTATGAATATTTATCAGTCAGCAGTCAGTTTTGGAACATAACCGCGTGTTGTAGAACAGCGTTTGTTTCTGACAGCTCGCGAGCAGCCCATCTGTGGCTTCCTCCACCATGCAAGCTTTCCCGGCTCGTGCTGGATGTGATGGACGACTAACAGAGGTTCCACTGGGAATCCCATATCAATGTGAAGAGCCCAGCACAGAATTACACATACCGTTAGCAAATATTACTGATTGTTTTATATGCTCTTTAAGATCATAAAAGAGGTAGTAAAGCACATTGTTTTGGCAGGTTAATGACCAAGCAGAATTGACCGGATATAATATAATCTCATGAACAATGAGGGGGAGGAGGGTTTATTTGGTGAAGGATATTTGGACGTCAGTAAGTGGGGTCATGCTTGGCTTTTCATTGCAGAACTCTCAGCCAGATAGAGATTCAGAAACTTTGACTTCTCACTGGCTTCATAGATCCAGCCTGATCTCATGAAAATTATGTGACTGTGGCGACATTTCTGCAAAATGACATTACTTGGTTCATTGCACGTATCGCTGCAGTTCTGAGGTGAAATTTCCACTGAGTGGTGCTAAAAGAGAATTAAATGTTCTCCCAAACAGATGAGGTTTTAAAACAACAAAACATGCCTCCCTACCGTAAAATTGAAACCTGAAAGCTAACCGATGTGAGATTAAAAACGCCACTGCTAAAGTAACCACATAATTTTGTTGTGCTTCTATGACACTTTTAGCTCATGTGTGTTCTTCAGGACTCTTACACAGCTTTGCATTGCAAGTAACGCAAAGCAATGCTCTATCAGTTGAGCTACTGCACAATTTGATCTCCCTTGTAGTTGGTTATTTAATGCAAACATTAAAATGTAACTCTTTACATGCACTATAGTAAATGTCATAAGATAGCATTGTATGAGGAGCAGAGCGAAAAGTAAGTGTTCATGAATTGATAATATGCCATTTTACTCGTGAAATGTGTGAAAGTGAATAAAAGTCGTTATTGTTGGAGCGCCTCTAGTGTTAATTTCTCCAGGAAACTGCTGCGATACGTACAACGAGTGACATAAAATTAATTTGCAAAACTGTAGGTATACAGTAGTAATGTGATTCTAGGAAACCAAGCTCATCCAGAAGAAAGGAACCAGTATGTAATGCAAGCCTCCAAACCACACAGGCATGTCAAATTGGTTTCCTCTGTGTTCATGCATGCACAATGTACACATTATTAATCATTTATTGCATTGGTCTTTGGCCTGTGGGCAAGGAGTAGATGCTAGCAATTATCGTTTTCATCAGCTCAATGCATGGTGATGTTTCTAAACCTGTCAACTTGATGTAGACGCTTTTCTGTGATTCTGTGCAATGTCAGTTCCCTCGCAGGTATTTTTGCTGTGATGCAAGACTGTCAAAATACATTGATCTTAAACAGCCTGGAATTTTATCATTCACTTAGAAAAACAAATCTTCCTGCACACCATCATTAAATTTATACATGTAATCAAACTGTGGAATGCTTTTATTTATGACACTTGATTTACATTGCAACAACTGTAGTGATTTTTAAATAAGGTGTTCTCTCAGAACCAAACACATTCAGGCCCTTAGTGTCTCACAAGTTGGCGGCACACCATTGAGCCTCCTTAACTGCAAAAACATATTCTTGAAACACGGAAAGAGCTCAGCGCTTTTAAATGGATGTGCAAGAAGAATATAATGTTTTAATCCATGAGCTGTGAATCTCTCCACTCTCCGTTGTGTTGTTAGATACAGCCAATCATCTGAAGCCACATCTTTGAACAAGCAAGAGGGTTTGAAGAATGGAGAGAGAATGAAGAGAGAGAGAGAGAGCAAACACAGCTTGCAATTACTATTTTGCAGTCCCCTTGTGAGACACATTCAAAGTAAATAATTAAGCTTTTCACCGAAGCAACACCAACCCATTTAAGCTAGCTGCTAAAGAGGCGTTGCGATTGATTTGAGGGACTGGCCTTGAGACAGACACAAATTAGAGAGTAGCCAAGGACGTCTTACTTGTTTTGAGTATGTGCACGCACGTCCTGGGCTGTCTGTCAATAGCTGGGTCTCCGTCCACCTACTTTTATGCCAATTTTGGGATATTGCGTAAAAAAACGCTGGATGGAAAGGCCAAGGTGCAAATAAAGTTTCCAAAATGCGCATAAAATACTTTGCTTGCTTGATGTGGATAGATTTATTTGATAAAAAGATTCGGAACCATGAACTGGTTCCAGTTCCATTCTTTAAAAAATACTGGAATCGTATGATCTTTGTGACTTTCGGTTCCGTTAACGGTTCTCCTGCGTGCAATTTTCCGCTGATGCAGCTGGAACACCGTTCTGAAATACTTTGACAGTGTTTCCAGCAGTGCATCTCTGCAGCAGTGCTGCCATCTACTGACTCTACAGAGAAAAACACACAGCTCTAGCAGTGAATTTGATTGCCGATTGAATGAATCTCGAACCGGCTCTTTTGAATCAACAGCGCGAAACATATGCGCTTCCGGTACAGTTCGATTCCCAAAAGAATTATTCAAAGGAGCCGGTTCTTTTGAATCTACAGCGCAAAACATACGGCATTTCCAGTATAGTCCGATTCCCAAAAGAATGATCCTAATGAAATGGATTTCTTTTGAATCTACAGCACGAAACTATACAAGTAATCTTATACTCATGTGCAAGTTATGAATGTCCAACTCAAAATGAAATAAGAACTGTTGAAGTCTCACAAGCCTGAAGTACAAAATTAGGCTACAAAACACACACTAAACTATACAATACAATACAATCTCATTTCCAAGTTATTACTAAAATAATTACTGGAACCGTTAAGGAACCGGAATCATTAAGAGGATTCGGAATCAGAACCGGAATCATTAAATTCCTTACGATTCCCAGCCCTATTCGATAAGAAGTCACGTGTATAAGCTATAATGGTAACACATTTACAGAGTATATTTCTATATTATATATAAGAATATAGATGTGCACCAAAAAGTTATGTGACTTTGTGAATACGTAAGTCGCTTAGTGAATATCAATATCATGGCATAGCATCTCAAATGTTGCTCTGGTTTTTCTGAAATGCCAAAGCCTGTCATCAAAATAATTGGCTACTATTACCTTCCAGAACTCTCTGACATGCTCTCGCTTATAGAAATAATGCATCTGCTGCTGTATGATAGCAAACATGAAGTTTGTCCAAGTGTTTTGTTTGTTATTACATTTAATATAAGAGCCACAGTGACTTCAACTTCCGTTTTCACCTATTTCCCCAGAAGTGATGATTTTGTTCTCTTAAACGCATAGAATAAAAACGCTGCTTTATTCGCTAATGGTTTTCACGATATTTCAACTTGAATGGAAACTTAACTACTGTGTGTGAGAAAGAGATAAAAAGCTTGTGCCATTTTCTTGACTTTCCTCTATATCTCCTTTTTCAACTCTGACATGCTTAGCCCTCTTGAATGATGTGCTAGTCTGATTTTTAAGGAAGGAGAATTACTGTAGCCCGTCCCGCACTGAACCCTGGGAATTCAGAGCTACATCATGTTGTCAAGCAGTCAGGAACGCTCCGCCGACTGTGCGGTAGCATATTTCACAAGGCAGTACCCACTGCCAAAATCAACCGCCTGCTTCCTCTTCCTCTGAAACACACTGATACTCTGTGCTGGCTGAGTCCGCCTTCCTTCTGCCTGGCCTGCCACATCACTCCACACTTCCCTACATCATCATTTGACCCCTGAATTCAGCATTTAGTAGCCCATGAGTAATCCCGGAGCGTTCATAAATCTCCTCAAGAGAGTGAGACCTTTCCATGGACATTTGTAAAGCGTAGCAGAGTCTGTTTTGCTCTTTCGAAGCCCCTAAAGTAATTCTGGTGAGGTTTGGGTATCTGCCACCTTCTGGGTTTAAGCCCCATTCTCTAAGCACGATCTGGGTGCCGTATGCTTGGGCATACGGACTCAATTGCAATACAAAGCCATTCTGTAATGTGGTGGTTATGTGTACTCCAACTAATTGACCCACTTTGTGCTGAAAGATTTCTGGATGGCTAGGGGCACGTCAGAACTTTGCAGCGGCGCTCACTCATCATCCCAACCACACAGGCCTTTGCCCTTCACTGTGACATATGAACACCATTATCACTACACGTCACTCGGATGAAATGATTTCCCCGGCCCCTTCAGTAATTTGCAACAGTATTGTAGTGTTACATTGATCCTGCAACAATTACCTTTTCTGTGTGTTTTTGCCATGTATGTGAAAGTATTTACTTGCCTGAATAGCAGTAACAGCAATGTGGTTATTGCTCACACGCCTAAACGATACTTTTTTTTTTTTTAAAGAAAATCCAATAGCTTTCCTTTTTCAGGTGTGTCTCTGAGAGAGAACATGCCCATGAGAAACAAATGGCTGCATAGCGGAGATGACTCCTTTCATCTGTGCTTGAGTGTGTGCCTGCTGCTACAGGCCTACATGTTCCTTTGTGAGGGAGACGTACTGCTGCTACTAATGAGGAAATGTCTCTACATCAAAGGATTTGTTCTAAGCAAATCGCGCACCGCATTGCACTACTAATGTTACGAACGTTCCAAGCCAAACATACAAAGGGAGCTGCTACTCTTAATCATAGTGCAGTTGTGGGAGGGGATCTTAATCATTAGCCTTCATTCTGTGTTCTCACAGGAAAATGATGCACATTGGGAATAAATATGGCATTAGTGTGATATGTGCTTCTAAATGCTGGTCTGTGAATCACAGCTGTGCATTTATTTTGATGCTGGCACTTGTTGGAAGTATTGCCATGGGCTATCTAAGGGCAAGGGGAGGTTTGTTAAGCATTCAATGCCAAAACATTTAAGTCAGTTTCTCCACATCCACCTCTGCAAGTTTTAGCAGAATAGTACTGTCATAGTCATAACCAGCCCACCCAAAACCCACATAATTGAGTCAGAGTCAGTGCAGCCACTCCTTAGGTAGTATTCTCTAGGGAGTTTATCAAATCAGACACAGACATGCACAGGTAATAGAGATATCGGCAACTGCCAAGCAGTGGACAAACATCATGCCAAGTCTTCATTCTTGATGTTAACTTGAAACGGGCCCAAAAGGTTATCATTGAAGTCTTGAAAATGTGTCTGGGTGTTTCTTCATCTTTCAGCACTTTTACATATTTTTAGCACTGTGAACTTCTAGAAGTCTTGTTAAAAACTTTTACACTCAAGCTTTTTATTTTAATTTTTTATTATATATTGATGATGTCTAACAGTGTATGTACTTGCAACACAGGAGATTTATGTCATTTTTGTAATTTTTTCCAAAAGTCATGAAAATTCCCACCACAGTGTCATTTCCAGCACATCTCAAAATCTGTATTGTGTTTAATAGAATTCAGTTGTGGAAATGACCGTGGTGAAATGACCATGATAGAAATTAAATATAAACAAAAATAAAAAAAAAATTAAAAAAATGTCCGAGTCCTTTTTCTTGCTAAGGCTAATTTCATAGCTAACATTTTCTATATCCTAAATAAACACAATAATAAATAAAAAAATCACTCTTTTTGCATTATTTGAAATAATTAAAGTGTGATTGGTACTGACACCCAATAAAATTTTCTGCTCACAATTGAAATTTACCTTGATTTTAATTTGTTTTCTTCAAACATCACTTGTCTCATCACTTGTTTCACCTCAAGCATGCTATTCACTGACACTTTTTGTGTGTGTGTGGTGGAAATGACGCCACTACTGTATATATTCAGTGCTTAGTTTTCATATATATACAGTACACCTGGATAGTTTTCTTGGTTGTTGGCAGATAGGATGTTCCAAGCTTCTTGAAGAATTCACCACAGTTCCTTTATCTATTTAGGCTGTCTCAATTGCCCCTGTCTCTTCATGTAATCTCAGACTGACTCGATGTTCACTGAGTTGCTCTGTGGGGGCCATGCCACCTGTTGCAGGGCTCCCTGTTCTTCTATTCTATTCTAATTGCAAAAGGAATGTTTGGGAGTCTAAAACTTAATTCACACTAAAGCTGAAGATATAAATAAGCATCTTAAGACAAATGAATATTTATATATATATATATATATATATATATATATATATATATAATAATGTGTCTGTATGAGGTAGGTACACAAAGTCCTGTGCTGCCTGTGCATCTAAAGAGTGTGTGTGGCATTCTGTGGCAGTCTACAGCCCAAACCCTAATCACCTCTCCAAATAAACAGATCTCCCGTTAATGATCCCTGTGGCCATTTTACATGGCAGTGTTCCCCAAAGAACTTGCTTTGGCCTTTTCAAAAGTAGTTTTTTTTTAACTGGTGCCACTTTTTCTGGAACTGGAGTATAGCTTCTAACCAATCAATTTCCTTAGCTGTAATCCCTGGTCAGAGAGGATCCTGTTTCCTATCAATTAACGTGGACTTGTTTTCAGAGTCTCCCTTTGTTTACAGCCTTGTGATGAACAGCTGGCCTATCTAACCTTCATTTGAAATGCCAGGAAGAACTGTATGAACAGCTCTGCAATGAGCAAGGAGTGCTTCATTGAAAACACCTAGTGAAAGTCCTTGGAATGTCTAATGCTACACAGACAACTCCTTCACATTGTGAATTTCTTAGCATGCTTTTTGTTTAGGCAGTTTTATCAGAACAGCGCTCACTATTGCAGGCCATTGAAAACCTCCTCCCTTCATTGCATATTCATGATGCCTGGAAATGCACGCCTCCAAAAAATCATCCTTGCTGAAATGCTTAAACTTACGTGTCCCCCTGAGTCTGATGAAGACTGAGATATTACTGCACTTAGCTCTACTATGACTCAAGCTTATTCTTTGGCCCAGGTTGGAATGTTTTGTCATTAACCTCCAGAAATGGTGTGAGTGTAAACACAGTTAATCCTCACAGTGCCGTATCCACCACTGTCTTCAAAAAGAGTCCACAAGAGAGTCCTGTGGAGCTGGTAGACCCCCTGGTTTACCTCATCACAAAGGATGTAGAGCAAGAAGCAAGACATACTGGTGAAGTATGGCCGAAACTGTGGGGAGTCGTAAATCTAAAGCTTGGCTATGCGAGCGGAGAGGCCTCTGGTTGGGAGGTTATCCATCGTAGAGTACAGGAGAGGCAGTGCATCACTCTTCCAGACTGCAAATAGCAGTAGCTTATGAAAGGCCAATGTGAAAGAATATACCTCACCACTAGGCAATATACTCACAGTGCTTTATAGAGGACCATCTCTAAAATTAGGTTATAAAATTACCTTTTTTATTGGCCATTGTTTATTATGACCTGTAATTGTATTTTGAATCCACCACCTACCAACTAAAGGCAGAGCTCCACCTAACATGATGTTATCAATGGCTATACAAACTCAGTTTGATTGGTCTAAGTATCAATTTGATGAACAGTGATAATTGAATGTAATGCATAATATGCTGGCATAGATTAATCTGAGTCTTAGAGATGGAATATGGCCATTAAAATAAATTGGGCACATGTGTACTTTGTTCACTGAAAGCTTGGATTTCCCTACAATATAAGGAGGGAATCTGAGGTGCATAGACTTACTCAAAATGCAACCTAGTCCCTTGAAATCACGTTACTATACCTTCTGTGTTGCAAAATGGCTTGTTGTATATATTGCGGCATTTTCCAGGTGAAATGCACACTAGAGGCTTCATAAACACGTACTTTTCCCTCTGTTCCTCACACAATGCTATAGTAGGACATCAAAACACTTTTACTATAGAGCATGACTTAGGCAGATATATTTGCATTACATAACCAACTAGACTACATTTACAAGCGTATTTGAGTGTGATCATCAAGTTGCGAGATAGCAGATCGTTGCACTTGCGATGCGAAGAGTCCATAAAAGCATGCAAGTTGAAACGTTGGCCGATAGTGTCAATGTAGCACCACAAAATGACGTGGTTGATTTAACAATTGCGTTTTTCATCTCGCATTTCCTTTTATGACACTATCAGTTAGGTTTAGGTTTAAGGTTTAGGTTTACCTTAAAAACCTCATTTATTTGGGAGAACATTTAACTCACTTTTAGCACCACACAGTGAACATATCACATCGGAACGGCCACAATACGTGTAATGAACCACCTAATGTCATTTTGCAAAAATGTCACCACAGTCCCATCATTTTCATGAGATTAGGCCACCAAAATTACTCTGTGACGAGGAGGGGGGCGTGGCCAGGCCGTGCATGATGCATGGCCAGCGTTGAATCAGCTGATCAGCGGGAGTGTGAGATAAAGGGGAGCCGGAGGTGCCAGTTCGAGAGAGAGAGAGAGAGACGCATGTGGCCACGTTGCATGTGTGTCTGTGTTTATGTTTGTTTTATGTTGACTTTCTTATTAAACTTTGTTTAGTGTTCAGCCGGTTCCCGCCTCCTCCTTGCCCATCCTTTATCTGTTACATACTCATTCCTCAGCACAGCCCTAAAATCGCTATCATTTTCAAGGCCCCGTCTTAAGCCCTTAAAGCACATTTAAAATGCTCAAATAGCCTAATGCAAGATTAATGAAAAGTGTGTAAATTAATAAGTATTTCCGATAGCTAACACAAGTAATTATGTTGGCCTCAAGCTGAGCCTCTGAAAGGAGTTTTGTACTCTAATGCTTGCAAAAGGAAATCAAAACAGTTGTCTTTGACTGTGATAAAACCTAAACTTCCTCCGTTCCCATCAAGCGACATTGTTTCCAAAAATCCTAACAACTTTCTCCTACTCTAATTACTAGAGGAAATTAATTAAGCCATCAATGCTATAACATGGATTATTCACAGGGGATGTCTAACGGCCATTCTGAACCGAGAACTATCATCCATGTGCCTCTTAGGACCCCGAGGAGCAAAATGTGTTCTCTTTGACCACAAATATTCTTTAACACCAACTAATCAGAAGCGGATAGAGTAACTGGCCTCCAGTAATTAGGAGAATTTATTTTCCGACCCAGTGTCTCACCACAGAGCTACAGAAAGGCTGACTAATACTGTTGCTTGGAGGTCTGACCTGACGTAGAACAGCTGGAGTACTTGAAGTGATTGTTTTTGGATTATGGAACATGACTTATTACTACTGATTCAAATGGTGATTTCTTGTTTGATTACAATTCTCAATTCTCTCTCCCTTTCAGTGCCACTCAAAGCTTCAGCATCAATGCAGACATGCAGAAAAGGTGTCTCTCTATATTTCTACAAACTGTAGAAGAGTTAATTAATTTTTGATGCAAATCTGCATAGAGGGGCTATTTATTTAGCTCTGTGTTATTTATAGGCCATTATATCCATGCTGAATTTTTGGATAAGAGGCAGCAGCACCTGTGTTGCAATTCATAGCTCTTTTTTTCACTTGTATACTCACTGACACATGCATGCCAGGCAGTCTGCATATTTTTCAAAGTTATGAATATTAAACGTAAGTGTAATTTCTCAAAATATATTTTGGAAAGCTATTGTATTATATTATAGAGAGTCACAGTAATTGAGAACCTCAGCTTGCACGTTTTTGCATGAGCATGCTGTATACACAAACCAAATTAAATGCCAGTTTCGTAGTGCTTGGTACATAAAAATTCAGCTATACAGTATGATGTTTATTTTATTTTTTCATAATGTGCATTGTCATGATTTCAGCATTATTTTGCATTACGCACAGTACATGCCTACAGTGCAAAACAAGCTTTGCTCTATGTTAAGAGAAGTCAGTCTGAACACAGTTTTAGTGTCTCTCATGGGTAGATATGGCTAGAACCGTGCATTATGCGTATTTGTGGATATTCATTCCCATTTGCCTGCAGAGGCAAAGTCTGTAAAAGATTTGCTTTTCCCACTATCAGTATGCTGCTACATGGTGTGTACAGTGGTTATCTCATCTTTGTCCAACTGCTAACCTACATCCTGTAACCTCTGCCGTGGAAGATCTAGATAGTTGGCTGTTGTCTCTAAAATATCTTGGCTGAATCACACAGCGGAGAAGCAGAACTCAGTAACCCACTATTTCCTTTCCCTTCCTGATTTTACAGCACTTTTCATCTTTACTACTGGAGACTGCTCTAATATCGAAGCAGCTTTAAGGCTGATTCGTGTCAAACATGTTGATAGTATTTTATGGAGCTGTTGGTTAACTGGAATCACATGCCTCTATAAATGTCTGGATAAAGAATGATGTTAATGCACTTTGAGTTATGAAATATTCATAGCTTATTATACTTCCGCAGCATTTGCTTGGGCAAAGACTGAGGATAAAAAAAGCTAAAGTTCTATATTTGGTGTTAATGTCAGAACCTCTTTCTATCTCATTTGGATCTAGTTTCTGGGGTTATTTGTAATTTAGGAACCTCTCAGAAACATTGGAGACAACATTAGCAGGAGGATGAAAAGACTTCCCTTACTGTTCATTGATAATAGAAGATAGATGCAGTGTTTCCCACAGGATTTTGTGAGACTGGTGGGTGGACCTCAGACCCTATAGGGGGGTCCGGAGGCATTCTCCCCATAAGAAAATTTTGTACATTGTAAAGTTAAATGCATCAATCTGGTACAATTTGAGAGCAAAATTAAGAGGCTAGATCTATGAAGAACTTTGTGCTCTTGTAAACAATTTTGCGCTCTAGTAGTAATTTAATCATAAACACATTGGTTTTATAGATATGAATGGTGATGACACGGCAAAAAAGTCACACCCACAAAGCATGGTAAATGAGATGGAGTTTAACACAGTTCAAAAACTGAACTGAAACTACTCTGACCTACTGCCCCTTTCTCTGATGCCAAAATCACCTGCTGTCTCTCCCTCAGGGGAGGCTGTCTCCCCTGCTGCCCCTATAGGATGTACCTGCCCTGCTGCCCCCCTCTGAATGTCTGTCCCTCTAAAAGAGTCAGCTGAGGCTGTCTCTCCTGCTGCCCGTGCTGTCTCTTCTGCACAAAGAAACAAGTTACGTTAAAATTCCACTGTTACTCCAGTTTATTTCTTGACAAAAGCCAATGAATAATCTGTTTGGCTATTGACTTGCCATCTAACTATGCTAGCTATCCTAGCTAGCTACTTCTGTAGCTGTTTCTTCCTCATCTGGTGGTCGAATTCGCTCTCTCTTCTTCTCTCTAAAATGCTCAAGATCTGAAAATCAAGGGTACAAACATTAAGCTTAAAACAGTAGCGTCATTTCAACTTGATTAGATAACATTACAAATAGCCTAACGTTACATGATGAGCCAACTTGCTCCTCAGATGCTGAAAATAGTTACATTGTCAGAGCCTTTGGTAATAATGTTAACATTAGATAATTAGCTAATGTTAGCTAGCTAGATATAATGTTACACACATTATACATTGTTTTTCATGACAAGCAGCCAGATATGTCAGTCGACATAAGCGAGGAGACTGACAGCTAATGTAAACGTTACTTAACTTAGCTAACATTAGATTAATGTTAATTATCAATGATAACTTCTGCAGTAACTTTATCTGTTTGCTGTCGTACGTTGCAGGGCTCGACATTAAGCATTGTCATGTGCTTGTCCTCCGGACAAGTAAATTGTTCATTCACTTGTCCGAGTAAAAACATTACTTATCCGGAGAGAAAAAAGGACATTTAAGTTACATGCTCAAGTAACATGTCAAAGTTTCTGTTGTATGTTTCCTAAAATTACGACCGATGCCCAACCTAATAGTGTACCTATGCAGTCAACTCAATTATCTGTGACAGAAATGTAAACTGCACTGGGGAGGGGAGGAGGCTATTGTCATATGATAATTATTTTATGTTACGTATGGTAGTCAAATAAAGAAAAGCCTTGATCGCCATCATCTACAGCAGGGGTGCTCATAGTTTTATGGAATGAGATCTACTTTTTCATCATGTTATTGCAGCAAGATCTATCATGTACAATAAAGGCTATACACTATCACAGTACCAAAATTTCAGTAGTCTGTAGTGAAATTTGACGATTCTCAATATCAGCTTCAAAACCACAACAAATAATAACAGCAACTAATATGTTAATTATGGAAGAATGGTTTCAGGTTCTTAATTATTCAAGACTAGTAAACAGTCAGTAATAAAATAACAATAAAAAACAGCAATGAATAGAAATGCATTAAAAATAATAAATGCTTTTTAACAGCTTTAAAAGTTTTTAACAGCAGTGGGCTATCAAGTATTCAAGGAAAAATTCAGAATGAAATGCAACATAAAACTACTACTGGTCTTTACTGTATGATTATAATACATTAATACTTTTTAAATGTAGTCAAGAGCAGTGAGTGTTTTCTCATTTTCTTGTTATGGTTGTTTGATTATTATAATGACACACTAGACAGCAGCAGGTCTATTAGCTTACATTTACAATTACAAGTCCGAGATTTTAATACAAATCCGCTATTTTCCTCCGCTGTTCACTTTCACTTTAGACATCACACTTTGTGTTTATATGAATACCTCACCAAGACGAGCATTTTGGAGGACTTTTGAAATGTATTTGACCACTCAGGCGCGCATTAGCATGATCATTTTCGGAACACATGCACATGTTCAGCACACACACATAGGCCACCTGTCAATCAAACAGGCCACAGCTGTTACTAGATCGCTTTCGAATTATAAAATGACGTGCTCTGGATTACTTTCAACAGCAGAATAAGAATATGAACTTTCTAATAAGTGACACAGACCTAGGCTATCACAAATATAGCCGGTTACTTTTTTGTTATTGATGTTTAAATCAGTCTGCTTGTCTGGTTGTAAAATTCTCTTTCACTTGCCCCTTCTAAAATCCAGTTGTCCCGGACAAGCGTTAATTTTGAGCCCTGCTGATTGATAATGATACATTTGTGTTTGGACTAGTGGATAACTGCAGTGGATACGGTAATGTTAGTTAATGTTACGAACCTCAAACGATGTTGTGTCCTTAAAATGCCTTGGTTCTGACTGACTGGGAGTGAGAGATGCTTTGCCAAAGCAACGGCGCAAAACACAACGTTAGAGACCTTTTACGTTATTATGAGAAGTGTAAAAATATTTTCGGTTCATTATGAATCTGTGGCGGGACAAATTAGGGCCACCACAGTCTAGGTAATTAATGGGAAACACTGATAGATGGCTAGATACTTTGGCTGCAATCGTTGTTGTTAAGTCTATGAACTCACAGGCATTGACCATTATTCAGAACATGACCTGGAAATATCCCGTTTAACATTTGCATATTTACTCCTGTTTCCACAGAAATGTTGATGGACTCCACAACGGCGACCGCAGAGCTGGGCTGGACCGTATATCCTGTGTCAGGGACAAGTGACAGCAGTGTAAGTCCTCTTTTAAATGTATCTCTAAATTAACAAGCGTCTATTTCTACTTCATTTCCCAAAGATGCACTTATAGGCATAGTTTATCCAAAACTAAATATTTTCTCACCCTCTTGTTCTCCAAATAGGGCTGTGCAATATGGAAATATGGAAAATTCACTAAAATAGCACCAATTATAGTAACATTAAACATTTACCAAAGTCTAAGTGCAATGTTGACTTATTAATAGAACTACTATTCATTGCAATGCGCATTAAATCTCTTAAATCCTCATCCTCCACAATATTTATCGTCATCAGGCTGTCTTTTCACTTTGAATATGGAATGCAAGTGATTTGTTTCAGGGCAGCAAGTGCCGCATTGAAATCCAAATGAAAAGCTCGTCTCGTTCTGCTTTTAGTGCTGACACTGCCGATGGAAATGTAACTCTTCCAAATTGTTTAGTTATCATTAGCTGACGTTTCAGAAGCTTGGCGGCAACGTGTACAAAGTTGAAATTATGTTACATTTGAGCGGAACGTCAACAGACCATCCATGTGGTAAAAAGCTGACAACAGACGCGAATAATTTTTTTTTGTTACAAGTCCCACCAGCGTTTGGTTTATAAGAGCTCCTTTCTCTAACACGGACTCACTGTTGCTATATATACACTATATGGCCAAAAGTTTGTGGACACCCCCTTCTAATTAATGAATTTGTTTACTCCATTAAATCCAGTAAAGAAAAATTGTAATGTTTCTTTATGTAATGGCTTGGGCTTTGTGTGCTTCCAAATTTGTGGCAGCTGTTTGGGGATAGACCTTTTCTGTTCCAGCATGACAATGCCCCTGTGAACAAAGTGAGGTCCATAAAGAAATGGTTTACTGTGTCTGGCGTAGAAGAAATTGACTGGCCTGCACAAAGCCCAGACCTGAACCCCACTGATCACTTTTGGGGTGAACTGGAACAGCAACTGTAAGTTAGGCCCCATCGAGTTCCTGACCTCACTGATAGCCTTGTGTCTGAATGAGAGCAAATCCCTGCAGCCATGTTACTACATACAGTACAGTGGAAAGCCTTCCCAAAAGAGTGGAAGCTGTTATTACAGCAAAGGGGGAAATTGATGCCTAAGGTTTTGAAATCAAATGTTCATCAAGCACATATGGTGTCCACAAACTTTTGGCCATATAGTATATATATATATATATATATATATATATATATATATATATATATACACTATATTGCCAAAAGTATTCGCTCACCTGCCTTTAGACGCATATGAACTTAAGTGACATCCCATTCTTAATCCATAGGGTTTAATATGATGTCGGCCCACCCTTTGCAGCTATAACAGCTTCAACTCTTCTGGGAAGGCTTTCCACAAGGTTTAGGAGTGTGTTTATGGGAATTTTTGACCATTCTTCCAGAAGCGCATTTGTGAGGTCAGACACTGATGTTGGACGAGAAGGCCTGGCTCGCAGTCTTCACTCTAATTCATCCCAAAGGTTGAGGTCAGGACTCTGTGCAGGCCAGTCAAGTTCTTCCACACCAAACTCGCTCATCCATGTCTTTATGGACCTTGCTTTGTGCACTGGTATGCAGTCATGTTGGAACAGGAAGGGGCCATCCCCAAACTCTTCCCACAAAGTTGGGAGCATGGAATTGTCCAAAATCTCTTGGTATGCTGAAGCATTCAGAGTTCCTTTCACTGGAACTAAGGGGCCAAGCCCAGCTCCTGAAAAACAACCCCACACCATAATCCCCCCTCCACCAAACTTCACAGTTGGCAAAATGCAGTCAGACAAGTACCGTTCTCCTGGCAACCGCCAAACCCAGACTCGTCCATCAGATTGCCAGAAGGAGAAGCGTGATTCGTCACTCCAGAGAACGCGTCTCCACTGCTCTAGAGTCCAGTGGCGGCGTGCTTTACACCACTGCATCAGATGCTTTGCATTGCACTTGGTGATGTATGGCTTGGATGCAGCTGCTTGGCCATGGAAACCCATTCCATGAAGCTCTCTACGCACTGTTCTTGAGCTAATCTGAAGGCCACATGAACTTTGGAGGTCTGTAGCGATTGACTCTGCAGAAAGTTGGCGACCTCTGCGCACTATGCACCTCAGCATCCGCTGACCCCGCTCTGTCATTTTACGTGGCCTACCACTTCGTGGCTGAGTTGCTGTCATTCCCAATCGCTTCCACTTTGTTATAATACCACTGACAGTTGACTGTGGAATATTTAGTAGCGAGGAAATTTCACGACTGGACTTGTTGCACAAGTGGCAACCTATCACAGTACCACGCTGGAATTCACTGAGCTCCTGAGAGCGGCCCATTCTTTCACAAATGTTTGTAGAAGCAGTCTGCATGCCTAGGTGCTTCATTTTATACACCTGTGGCCATGGAAGTGATTGGAACACCTGAATTCAATTATTTGGATGGGTGAGCGAATACTTTTGGCAATATAGTGTATATATGTGTGTGTGTGAGTGTGTACATTGTGATTTTTTTTTTTTGTTTTTTTTTTTTTTAGATATTGCGATTTTAATTGCAATTTTGGCAAATGTTTTTCTTTTTTCATACATTTTACATTAAAAATGTCAGTTTTCAAAAAGACATTTCAGGAGAGAAAAATTTGTGATAGAAAATTGCTTCAGCTATTTCTTTATGGCTTTTTGTTTTTCTTTCTTTATTCACCTTCCTGATTTCTGTTCTATTCTCTCGCTGGTCCTTTTTTTTTTTTTTTTTGCGAACTGCATTTTGATTAGCGAGATTTCGAATTAGTGAGAATAGTGAATTAAACACCACAGATTGCATATTGCTGCGATTTAGAAATTGCACACGCTCATATCGCGATTATATTGCGATTGCAATTGCGATTAATCAATTAATCTAGCTGTCGTCCCAAACTTGTATATCAAAAGGAGATGTTATGCAGAATTTTAGCCTCAGTCACCCTTCACTTTCATTTTATTGAAAAAAGATGCAATGAAAGTGAATGGTGACAGAGGCTAACATTGTGCCTAACCCTTCCTTTTGTGTTCGATGGCTTTGGAACAATATGAGGGTGAGTAAATGATGACAGCATTTTTCATTTTTGTATGAACTATTCCTTTAAGGCAGGCGTGAAAATATCCATTATTGTTATATCTTTGTTGAACATGAGAGCGATAATATATGCAATTCATTTCCAGATAGCGCCCCAAAGAGTGGGTTTCATCCATCTAGATTCATGCCTGGCCAGCACCTGCTGGTCAGGTAGTAATTAGTTGTCTCCTCCCCCACACCAGGTTCTTCCGAACGGATCAGAAAATTATATTCCTGAGTAATTTGCTGGTGCATTTCTGAAAAACCACCCCCTATTCAATTCAATTATTTTTGCTTCCGTGTCTGTTTTTGAGGGATAGTTCAAATTATACCATGTGTGTCTGGAAGCTGTAAAAAAGGAAGACTGTGAGGGAAAAAAAAGGAAAAAAGTGAGGGAGAAAAAGAGGATAGAGTACTGTGGTTGTGCAACTTCAAAGTTCCTGAGATATAATTTTGCTCACCGTCTTCTCTTCGAACCTGAGGGCACACAGCTTTCTTTCTGTACTGATTGGAGCAATCAATATAAAAGAACAAAGAGGTCCAAAGTCTCAGTGTCTGAGGATCTGGATTCAATCTGTACAAAAAAGATTCACCTCTCCTCGTTCTCTCTAACAAAAGAAATGGAATTACACACGCTTTGCGTCACCACATCTTTTTCATCTTTGCAACTCAAAACTGCAACAAAACTGCAAAAGTCCAATTATTTCAGTACCGTTGTTGATGGCAACACACGTCAGAAGGAATGTTTAAATATAAAGTTTGAAATGTGTTCAAATGCAGAAGTTATACTTGTTTTTGACACATTTAAAAATGCAGACTTCCAAAATGGCCCCAGTGTCTCTTAAGGAAATGGATTCTTCAGCAAGGAATGCTGGTGATCGGTCCCACGTACCCTAGTCTTCATTTATTCTGCTGCCTGATACCTAGGGTTGGGAATCGTAAGGATTCCGGTCCCGATTCCTCTTAACGATTCCGGTTCATTAACGGTTCCATTAACGATTCCAGTAATTCTTTTTATAATTTTTTTTTTTTTAATAATTAGTTAGAAATGAGAAATGCAGTTCATATTGTATTTACTACCCTCTGCTGTCTGTTACCAAATAATGAGATCAGCTCAGATTTCTAGAGAGCAGATGTAACAAATCAGAAATACATTTAATACATTTCTTGTGAAAGGTGTGTTTGCAGACTTTTTAGAGACATATTACAATCCAATAATAGATCCTTACTTTATTTTAAATAAAGAAATCTAAACCAATACAAAATGTGATGGCATATTTCATTAATTCATTTATTATTATAAAAGTACACTTATTACAACAAAACTTGTGTATCTTTAATTATACATTGTCATAAGGAAAACCAGTCAGTAACTGCCCTGCTTGATTTAATAGACACAGCAGGTCATCATTAAATAAACAGTAACAGTTCCAGAGACAGTTTAGTGTGTGTTTTGTACTTCAGGCTTGTGAGACTTCAACAGTTCTTATTTATTTACGAGTTGGACATTGATAACTTGCACATCAGCATAAGATTACTTGTATACTGGAAGTGCTGTATTTCTCACGCTGTAGATTCAAAAGAACCGGCTCATTAGATTGGTTCTTTTGGGAATCTGACTATACCGGATGCACCATATGTTTTGCGCTGTTGATTCAAAAGAACCGGCTCCTTTGAATAATTATTTCAGGAATCGAACTGTACCGGAAGCGTATATGTTTTGTCCTGTGAAAAGAGCAGGCTCGAGACTCGTTTGATTGGGAATTAAATACGCTGCTAGAACTGTGTGTTTTTACGCTGAATAGTCAGTATAGGGCAGCGCTGCTGCAGAGATGCACTGCTGGAAACACTGTGAGAGTATTTGAGGATGGTGTTCCAGCCACATCGGCGGAAAATTGCACACTGGAGAACCGTTAATGGAACCGAAAGTCATGAAGTTCATACGATTCGGGTATTTTTTAAAGAATGGAACCAGTTTTGAACAAGAACCGGTTCTCGGTTCCCAACCCTACTGATACCACATATTTTCAAAGAGCGGATACATTTTCTTGAAGGAAATGAGATGGGAATAGTCGCTAAGTAGAAATAGCACACATTAAGTACAACGGTGGTTCCCCGCAGCAGCACTAAACAGGTGGGATTGTGTAAACCTTACAGAGAGAGAGAGGCTTTAAGTTATTGTCTTACTCCCATGCAGAGCCATGTAGGCTTAACTAAAGTATCAGTGTCAGTCAAAATATAGAGCACTCCATCAACAGTTGGCTCTCATGGCACTGAATAGCTTTGCAAAACAAACCCCTATTGCAGAGCTGTCAAGGAAAAAAAATCCAGATGTGGTTCACTCATTCATTCACTCATCCATCCATTCATTCATTTATTCATTCATTCTTGTGAACTGTGCTATGTACTTCAACCTCTTGACGTTTTATGTAGATGGAAATGGAAGCCTTAAGCGATAATTCATGCAGAGGACTTGTAGTAAGCATTACGTCACCCATTCATTCAATTCTGGCATCTCATCCAATCATGATCTAGCCTATGCCTTATAAGGTACAACAGCTGTCTCTCATTGTTCGATACGCTGCGTTGCTTTCCCTCAACACCACCAGTTTAGGTCCCGTCCTGCTGTACGGGGTTTAGCTCCTCTCCCCTGCTGTCATCGCCTTCCGGCAGGATCTGATGTTTCGAGACTTGTTGGGACCTGCACATCATCAGACCTTTTGAAACTTAAATGTTAACATTTCAGAGGTCTTAAAGAATATCAATAAAGAAATGTTTGATAGGATTATCTTTTATTGACTCTATTCATTTTTGGGCAGAAATGTGGCTATGTTTTAAGACAACATCCTAGATAGTGAAGGATACCTTGAAATTTTAAAAAGAATATTCCGGGTTCAATACAGGTCATGCTCAGTCGACAGTATTTGTGGCATAATTTTGATTACCTCAAAAATTATGTAGACGCGTCCCTCTTTAAAAAACAAAACAAAACAAAAAAAATGCTAAAATCTGGTTTACGATTGGGCCCAATCCGTAAACGTTAAATACTCACAGTGAAAAGTATAGCCACAAGGTGTAAACAATATGCATGGTAACATGGTTTAAGTGTGATGAAATCACTTACTAACCTTTTTTGTGTAAAGTTACTGTATATCTATTTGAAATATTTGTTGCCATGACAAAGCAACACAAATAAACTTTCATAAAATTCTTAGCTTCACATTTCTGACTTTTAAACCCTCAAAAATTTGGCCCCATTGCCTCACTGTAACCTCGATTTTTGCAAAGGGACGAGTCGAAATTATATTTGTGGTAATCAACATTATGCCACAAATGCAAGCATAAAGTTGTATTGAACCCGGAATATTCCTTCGACTACATTTGTTTTGTTTTTTTTTTTACTTTAAATGAGCATACAAGACTTTATTTCACATAAAAAACAGAATCAAGCACAACAGATAGTTAGCTACTGTTCAGTCTAAAAACAATCTGAAAGAAAGTGGTTGAGAAAATCTTCTTTTCGAGAGTGCTTTCAATAATACATCTCTGAGCAGGCTTGTGGATTATATTACAGAGATAAGTGTGAACCTCTCAATTCATTATCTTGACAATTTAACTCCGCAAAAGCTTGAAGTAGTTTCATCTTCTTCAAGGGCACGTAAAAAGGATGTATCCAAAAACGCACTACGTTGTCACTTATTATGCAGCACTGAAAGTGTTTTCACAGATTTGCTCTGAAATGTTTACAGAGATTGTGTTACAAAGTACGTCTGTGAAACACGAATTTCCCTAACCCCCTCAGGAGAAACTAGTCCTGTCCGAATAGGGCTATAGACGGTGGTATGTAAAAATTATTCTTAATTTGTAACTGCTATAGTGCGTGCACATCCTCATAATGTTGCAAATTGAACCATTACCGGCTTAGTTAGATAACACCGTTACAGTGGACATTACAAATGTGTATAAATGCGTCTGTGTTAAAACCCAGTTATGGTCATTCATCTCGACTTGTTGCTTACTGATGCAGAACATGCAAATAAGCCAGTACATTTGTGTAACTAATTGTGGTAATAGTGTGGCTCCGTCGAGACTGCCTCTAGGTTCAGATCAAAACACTATCATTCATCATCTGTGACTTTACATGCTAATGAACAGCTACCATCTGATTTTCTAGTAATAATGAACAACGGAATGAAATTTGACCGACTTTTGCT
Source organism: Myxocyprinus asiaticus (assembly GCF_019703515.2). Lineage (NCBI taxonomy): Eukaryota > Metazoa > Chordata > Actinopteri > Cypriniformes > Catostomidae > Myxocyprinus > Myxocyprinus asiaticus. Next base: position 5,397,203 of record NC_059380.1, on the reverse strand, counting down.
ATTAACGTGAATGTGGGTCTGCCGTTAAAGGGAATGAAAATTCTGTCATCATTTAGGCCATGTCCACACTAATACATTTTCATTTGATTTGGCTACGTTTACGCCTCTCATCCACACTCGAAAGGCTCTCCAAAACCACATACTTTAGAAAACAAATTACATAAGGAAATTGAAAATGGAGTTTTAAAACTGTTAAAACGGAAGTTGGGTGAAAATATAGCCTCGTTCACCATTCACTTTCATTTTATGGAAAAAAGATGCAAGGGTGACTGAGACTACCATACCACCTAACATCTCCTTATGTAGTTCATGGAAGAGAGAATATAAAAGAAAGGTTCTCTTTTAACCAATCTTTTAAAGAGTTGTTGTGCTTTTATTTAAAACCATGCAGTTGTAGTATTACTGAATGGCATGACATGAGCTACATGATGTCGTCAATGCCTGGTTATAATATGTACACCAACAAAAACTTATTAGAGCTGGCCTAAAAAGCATTTGCTGTGGGAAATGTCCTGAAATCAGTTCCACTGCGGAATGCCCTGTATCAATTTGAGTTAGTCTATAAAACAGTAATGGGGTCCCTTCATCACAGAATCAAATCTCTGTGTGGTCACATATCAAGATTAAAACAAGCAGTCCTTGGCAGCGTGACTCTTTTGTCATGTCCCTGATTTATATGAAGGGAGATATGTAAACATGATCCAGAAGGAGAGAGACAAGGGTTAAAGAAGCAATAGGAAGCTTGTTTTTCTAACTTCACATGTTGTGCATTACCAGTGGATGGAGGTAATTGAAGCTGACTGCCAAAGACAGCTCAGTTTATAGGTCGGGTCTAATTTTTTGCCTTTCTCTCAATCACTTTCTCTCTATCTGTCACTCTTACTGACAGTGGGGAGCTCAGTACCTCACTTGGGGTTGCAGTCCCACTGCACTTTAACTCAAATATCTGGATGTCATTTGTCCCACACGTCCCCTCAGGACAGATGTCTCTATGTGTCTCTGGCTGTCAGATTTCCCACAACTGCAAATTGGGTAACTGTCCCCGAGGAGCCGTCATACATGCTCCCCTTCTCCCCTTTGTGTGAATTATTTATGTAGATTTACAACGTATTTGTCCAAGAAATGCTTCACACACAGGCCATCAGCACTGCAATGGGATGTGGAGTCAGCATATTTCATAGAAGGCCTCATCAGCACCATTCTACTAGTTACAAATGTTGTAATACAAATGACAACCCTGGGAGAGCTTTAATTGCCGGCTTCATGTAAATGTCACAAGGTTGTGACTGTTTATTTGTAAAAGATGCTGAAGTCAAAATAAAAGTTCAGAGCCGTGTCATGGCTGAGCAGTTAATATAACAGAAATCGTGAACGCGGCCAACATCTTCGTCCCCTGGAGCTAGCCTGTTTCATAATTCAGCACAAGCACGCGGTTCCACTCGGCTGTGTCAGTCTAGTTGAGAGAGCCTCTGTCAGGCAGACTTATAGATTACAGCTCAGTTGAACTTTCTCTCTTCTTGGGTGGCAGGGGAGTTATCGATTTAAAAGTTCTCTCCACAAAAACATTGTGTAATATATCACAGGTCTCTTTCTCCCAGAGCAAGTTACAAGGCAATTCGAATTTAATTCTGACTTCCAATTTTTTAATCACCATTTATATAAATTAGATGTTAAATGAAGACACTATTTACATTAAATTAGTCATATAGCTAGCTAAAATATTACACTTGCCAAAGAGTCATCATCGTTAAGGATAAATTTAGGGGCCTTCTCAGAGGACGCATTCTTGCGTGCAAAAACAGCAAGACGGAAGGCCAATGCACATAGGTCTTTAAAAGTTTTGCTGTTTAAATATATCAAACAAAATTTGATGTAGTTCTTGCCTGTGCCACGTTTGAGTGTTTTTGTTTGTGTGTGTTACTGTGTGGGTGCTAGGCTGTTCTGGATGGTTGCTAACTGGTCACAAATGAGCCCACCCCCAAATGATACTCTGGTCCCTATTTCAATGTTTTTTTTGTTTGTTTTTTTTTTTGCTCAATTTATTGTCTTACAGGTAAAAATCATCTGATCGCTTATAACCCACCCTTTTCTCAACAAGGTTCAAATCCCCAACCCTAACCAATAGGAACAGTAATACTAACTGGGTTTCCATCCACATATTTGTCATGCAAATTTTGGGAATGCTGGATTGAAACACCTAGATGCAAATAAAATCTACAAAATGTGCATCAAAAACGTACATGCTTGCTTGAGGTTAATAAGTAAACAAATTTACCAAATATATTACTATGGAATATATAGGATTATAGACATGCATCAAAAAAGTCATGGGAATTTGTCTCAACAAGCCATGTGAATACATTTGCCCAGAGAATATTTTCAATATAATCGCATAGCATGTCAAATTTCATCTGCTGCTGAACGCTAGCAAACATAAAGTTCATAAGAGCACTTGGTCTGCACGTCTAAACCACAAGAAGGAATTGATTACATTCAATAAAAGAACCATAGTGCCTTCAAATTCCATTTTTATTTCTACTTTGCGCCATTTTCCCCAAAAGTGACTATTTTGTTCTCTAAAACACATGGTGATGGAAGCAATGCTTTATTCGTAAATAGTTTTTGCGATATTCCGGTTTTTCACATAAATTACATTTGTAACTTGACTAGTGATGCATGTCTTAGCAAATACTACTTATTAATATAGACATCAATGTCCAGTCTGTCTCAGGACTACATAAGGTTAAGAAAAGAGGAACACAGAATCCATTCATTCTGTTGTCATGACTGAAAGGATCAACATATCTGGACCATGTGGGGTCCATAAGTCCCAGGTTGTGTTCCCATCCAGTGGACCGAAGCTCTAGGTTGTGCACCAGCAGTCTCTGTGATGGTCCTCCTTATATTTGCGTGTGACCCTCAAAGCATAGCCTGAGCCCTTAGACCTAATGGTGCCATAATTTTGTTGGTGCTTTTTGTATTTGGGTGCCAGTAAATAGGGCCTTGAACCAGTGGTGCACCAACTCTAAAGTGCACCTCTATGCTACGTTCTGAGCTATTAATATAGACTTCAAAAGAGGGCAGCCAGGCTCATCATTTGGCTCCTAACACACTTGAGTCGATAAATGTCCATAAACACTTGCGTGAAAGGGACATTACCCATAGATTCAGGAGGAAGTCCAAGGAGTCTAAGGGATCATCTTCTTTGATGTCAGTTGGGTGAATTTCACGAAGAAAAATTAAATATTATATGAATATAATAATATTATAATATTTAAATTTAGTAAAATATTTTAATTTATTAATATAATAATATTATAAATAAATATGATTATTATTTTATATTAATTATAAAATATAATTGATTTAAAAAAAAAAAAAAATCTGTCACCATGAATTAAATTTAGTACAGCAGTTGAAATTCAGTATAATGCTAAAATGATTTTACCACATAAAAAAAAAAGCAAAAAAAAAAAAAAAAATGCACGTTTTCTTTTGCATTGCAGTAATGGGGAGCTTAATTTTCATGAAAATATTGCCACAATACAAAAAGTCTTAATGGTCCTAAAATGTTATTTTATTTATGCAAAATATAATTTCTAAAATTCAAAGTAAAAATGTTTTATTTTAAAATTATGTGGACATGTTCTTGACAGATTTTGTGAGATTCACCCAGCTAGTTTCTTCAGCCATTTTTAAACAATATGAAATGTAATTACATTATCACACCCTTAATGTTTATTGTGGTTACAGCACTGATTCCAAACACACAGCCATTAAATGTACATTTTGTTATTGTATTTTCTTCTGAAAATTCGACCTCTTTGCAAACGATCAACCCTCCATAGTTAAAAATAAATAAAATAAAAAACAGGCCTTGGAGCATTGCATATTTTTTTTTTGTTTTTTTTTTTGGGGTTTGCCACATTTCTAAATCTTGGCTCAACTCCCCAATTAATGCTGAATGCTGATTCGCTCTTTTACATAAAACTCACGGTCACCCTTTAGCCACACTCCAACCGAGATTCCATGGAAAAAGCTGCGGAAATTAAGACGTTTCTTCTAATTTCACACTCAGTGCTTGATCGCTTGTCTCTTATTATGTCTCATTTGGTTCTCCTCTTTACCACTGATGAAAGAGTGGTAGAGATGCCGAGATGGCACAAAGGGAGGCCTTCCTTTAAAGGCCGTTTTTTTTTTTAGCCCACCCCTCTCCTCCTTCCATCATGCTGTGCCCTTGCTTACTCAGTCTGTCATTATCAACCGTCTTTTTTTTTTAATTCCTAATTTGATTAGTCAAAGTGACAGGCTACAAACAAGGGGATGCTACACTCTGTCTTCTCTTGTTAAACACCCTTCATCCCCACCCCACTTTCTGATGAATGGAAGAATGGGCCATCCAGAAAGGTGGTAAGGTCAATGGCTGCCCATGACCCAAGAAATATCTGCCTATTTAAAAGGATCAAGCTAAAGTGATGGATAAAAACACTTTTCTCTTGTAACTATACAGAAAACATTACCTGCTTTAAGGTGTTGTTATCATTGACAGACATCTCAGATACATGTACTTTCAGAGCCATCCACATTCCTCTAAATTAGCAAGTCCCACTAACATAGTGCAAGTGTTAATGACCACAATCCTATCCTGTATCATTTCAGTCTGTATCAGCTGACTTACATGGGAATAAAGAACAAAAGCTGCAAGAAAAGAACACTTTTTTAATTAGTCGTTTGATTCGTTTGATGGAATGGAGGTATTGTAGAGGCTTGACTTTCTCCCCCAGCCCCGTCAAAACTCTTGTCAGAATCCTTATTAAGTGGCAACTAATTTGGGAAATTATGTCAGCTGTTAAGTGAAGAGTAGGACACTCGAGGGGGAGGGAGGGTTAGGGTGATCATAGGCTTGCTAGACTATGAGGCCATGTTGCGATTAGCATTTGAAGGTGAAGAAAAGGGCTTTCCCTGTTGGACAAGGTCAAGACTTTGACTCATTTCTGTGGCTGCTCTTTGGGTTGTTTAGTTCTCAACGCATGTGTCTTGATCGCTGGCAAGTTGGCTGGAAACCACAATGGAGTCATCTGGAGTCACTTTAGGCCAGGCAGTGAAGTCCCTGGTGCATGTACCATTCTGCTTTAGTGTATGCGATATATACTTGTAAACTTAACAAGAAGTGTCTTTCACTCTATCAAACGGTTGTCCATATAATTTGATTATCTTAGGTTTGTAATGTTCAGCAGGATAGATGTTTTATGTGTGTTGCACTCAGGACTTACAAAGTTGCGCTAATTATCACTAGGTCAGCTAAAGGTAGACTCTCTGTAGGTGTAATTTTCTTTCTTTCTTTCTTTCTCTCTCTCACTCTCTCTTTTCTTTTTTTCTTTCTTTCTTTCTTTGATTAATGCCAGAAATTTTATTGTATTGTACATTTTCTTTAAATAGAATTATGACTTTATTTCACCTTCATGTCATTCCAAACCCTTTTTCTTCCTTCGACGAAAGTATACAGTGGCTGTCAAGCTCCAAAAAAGATGTCAATGACACCAAATGCACAGCATACCTAGAAATGTGAATGAGATTTGAGAGCTACAGCGGAGGGGACTATTTTTCATGACAAATAGCTTAAATTTCAGTCTGTTCCTCACACAAGGCTGTAGAATGACTTCAGAAGATTTGGTATATAGTGTTTGACTTTTATGTTGGATTTATGATGCTCTTTTGACATTTTTTGAGCATGAGAGTCCCTTTCTTTATTTGGAAAAGAGCAATGTGAACATTCTTCAAAAATGTTCCCGTTTTGTTCCACAAATGTCAAACGGGTTTGGAGTGACATGATGGTGAGTAAATGATGACAGAATATTATTATTATTATTATTATTATTTTTTTTTTTTGTGGAATGTCTTTTTAAATTATAGAACACGCACACGCACACAATTATAAAACTATGCTCAGGTGGTAACTTTCTCTTTGTCTAGCATGATGGAAGAAATTAAATTATGCTAATGCTGGATCCATATTTATGCTGCCCGAGGACAGAAACATGGCAGCACAGTATAAAATGAATGACTTTGTAAACATCAGAGTCTATCACCTGTTCTTTGTCTCAATTTGAACTATATTAATAATACATTTTCCTATACAGAGTAAGAAATAGAGAGAGTGTGACAGAAACAAACAGAGGCCAGGATCACTTGGCACAACTATGTGGGGTCTCCAGAAAACACAGGCCAATGCCAGCCGCCTCTATGCCTAGTGCCAGGGCCTGCTGGCAGGCTTGCAAGAGAATTTTACCCTAGTTCCCTCTTTATGCCTCCTGTATTCTGGCCTGTGCATGTGGGGAGAGCTTCTTAAAATATCTTTGACAACCTCAATGATTTAATGCAGGGATTCAAGCATTTATCTTGTAATTTCAAAGTCTAGCTACACATATATTAGCTAGAGGTCCCGACCTGACCGGTACCGTCAAGTTTTAATCCAGATACTGACCCGGACATGTGTAACAAGTCACATGAAATCCTCTTTGCAACCTGAACTTCTTCATAACATATTATATTATAGTATTTTTGATTTAGATTTTTTTATAAATGCACGTTTTTGAATTTTATTTGACACAGTATATAAAAAAATGTGGCTGCCCTGCATGAGGCGCTGAATAAACATGTGGCAAAACTGTCAAAGACATCCGTCCAGTGCATGTTTACATAGAAAAACAATATCAAACAGTATTTTAACATCCCCTCACTCATCTGTTTGCATTTGTCTGAGAGTGAGAGCATGTGTGTGAAACAACACAAGTAAAAAAAAAAAAAAAGAAAATAAATATATATATATATATATATATATATATATATATATATATATATATATATATATATATATATTAGGGATGGGCACGAATACTCGAGTACTCTGGTACTTGGACGTGGCAGCAATGATTGATCATGAAAACGATGAATGATGGTGATCATGCATGATGTGACTTTTTACTTAATTCAAAATTCAGTGACAATTACCTGACAACTAAACACAAACTTGTCAAAGAGGGAGCTTATTTTTAATTTTGAGATTGATTACGTTGTGATTTTGAGGGGTACATTGATTGTCAGAGACGTCTCATAGCAACCAAACTGATATACGATGCTGCAATGATATTGTTACGATAATCAAAAGAGAGTTTAATTAACCGTGTTTTGAACACCTGTCTCTGCAAAATGTTTGCTAAACACATTTTATTATCATTTAATGTAAGAACTTTGACTCGTTAATGGATATTATTTAATAAAAGTGAATGTTTGTCACTGTCTGTAAACCTCTCTGCCCTGGGTGCTGAAATGTTTGCGTGACATATCACACACCTGCATCTCAACGAAACGTGAGTTGAAGATTTCCGCACGAGTTTCCAAGTTAGAAGTCTGACATAAAGTGTCACTCCGTTGCATTTTCCCCAGTTGAAAAGTGGAAATTCCGACTCTCCGAGTTGAATGGAACACTTCATGAATTATCACAGCAACAATATGGAGCATTGCACCTTTCCCCACAGGAGCGAACACTTGGACACACACACACACACACACACACACACAAGGCATGTGGCAGTGGCCTGAAGAAGCACTTATACAGCAGGCAAGTGTTTCATACAGCTAGACAGAGCGCAGCTAAATGGAACAGAATGCAGCGTCTTCAAAACTGAACTTCAGCATAACACGCATATTAAAAACGCAATGGTTATGGCGTTTCCTGTTAAGCCAACCACGATCTGAAAATAGACGGTTCAGACAGTCACTAAACACACTGGTGCGTTCTTACTAAGATTACTATGGTAACCTGAAGGAAAAACAGTCAGACGTGCATTGCACATTCTTTCATTGAGTTGGGCAGCGAATCTTCACATAATGACAAAATATGATACATTATATTTTGATTATGCAATCTTCAACCTATAATAATGAATAGACAATACACTGGAACAACAAGACGCAATGCAGCAGCCAAAGACGTTTGTCAGACATGTTATTATATACAGTTATGTACATGTCATTGCTCCTTGAGTACTCGTCGAGTAATTAGTCAGAGTACTCGAGTAGACAAAATTACCAAAATGCCCATACGTTAGCTTGAAGTACCATCTGTTTTCTCCATGGGCAGTAAGCGAAACTCCAGCTGTATAGGCAACACACATCTTGTTCAGAGAACAAAGCACACTTACTGACAGCAGACAGCACAAGATGAGTTTCGTTCTTGCGTTCAAACACAGCTTGATAGAGCACAATTCCGAACGTATGGATCTCAAGATGTGTTTTTCTAAGTTTCAAACTACATTTAACTTGAAACAGTGACCTAAAAACTGTATGTTTATGATGCAGTGCAACCAAAGTGAGACACTCCAACAGTATCTGTCTGACGCATGTGTACATTGACGAGTCCTTATACAAGCCCTAATAATAAATCTCAGACTGATTGAAGAATTCAATTTGCAAAATGGATTGCTGTGGACTGTAGGCCAATGATTGGCTTATGTTCAGTAATATGGGAATAAACAATATATTGGATTCTAAAGCCACATTTTGTGTTGTCTTATCAATGCTTTACTCGTCTGCCACAATATATATATATATATATATATATATATATATATATATATATATATATATAGTCTGAATATATATATAACCAATATTTTAATATTAATAATAATAATAATAATAATTAATTATTTTTTTCAGTAATTACAAACCTGATCTGACCCGAAATTATACTTGAAAAACTTACATGAAAGCCAACAAACCGTTGGGTACTGTCAGGCTCGAGTCAGGAATCAGAGCAGGGATCCTGAATAAAAGCAAGTTTGTTTTACCGGTACATGTTAGTGAGTGTTGGTGCTACAAAACAAATGTGTTATTCTTTGTTTTCTATTTTCATCTCTTAGTGGGAAGAAGTGAGTGGCTACGATGAGCATATGAACACCATTCGTACCTATCAGGTGTGTAATGTCTTCGATGCCAACCAAAATAACTGGGTGCGCACCAAGTACATCCGACGGAGAGGAGCTCAACGCATTCACGTAGAGATGAAATTCTCAGTGCGAGACTGCAGCAGCATCCCAAGAGTCCCGGGTTCCTGTAAAGAAACTTTTAACCTGTACTACTATGAATCAGACTCTGACACGGCCACCAAAGTTTTTCCCCCTTGGATGGAAAACCCTTGGATAAAGGTGGATACCATTGCAGCCGACGAGAGTTTCTCGCAAGTAGACCTAGGTGGACGCGTAATGAAGATTAATACAGAGGTACGCAGTTTCGGACCTGTCTCCCGTAACGGTTTTTACCTAGCTTTTCAGGACTATGGCGGATGCATGTCTCTGATCGCCGTGCGAGTGTTCTACAGGAAGTGCCCTCGGACCATTCGGAACGGAGCGATATTTCAGGAGACGCTTTCAGGAGCCGAGAGCACCTCCTTGGTGGCGGCGAGGGGAGTTTGCATCCCTAATGCCGAGGAGGTCGACGTTCCCATTAAGCTGTACTGTAATGGAGACGGAGAGTGGATGGTTCCTATTGGCCGCTGTATGTGTAAAGCTGGTCATGAGGCTGTGGAGAATGGAACTGTTTGCAGAGGTAAGCTCGCTCATCTCTTAATCTGTAGTGATCTTTTTATGTTGCACAAAACTCAAATTGTTAGGTCACGGTTGCTTATGATCCTGAGGAATTGAGAAACAGAACACACTCTCTGTTCAATTGTCTGTGGTCTTTGAATTATTGAATTCGGTTCATACTACTGTATTGTCATTATATCAGTGTGAGCACAAATGCTCACTGAAGAATATGATGCATTACAATATTGCACCATTACGACAGAGGAGAACATTCTAGCGGTTATTTTTTCATCATGGGTTTTGGATCTACCGTTTGGAAAACAAACTGCAAAAAAATTACGATATTGATCACACTTCATGTTTTTAGGCTTCCATTTTTTTATTTGAAAGGGACCCAAAAACCATGTGCATTTTTCCACCAGCTAATTTTTAAGCATGCTGGAGCTCTAGAAATGGCCTGCTATTTACAGAATATTGTGGTTTTGCTGCGATATCCCAGGCAACTCAAACACCTTCATGTGGCTGTTTTTACAATATCCCTGTGCAGCGTTGATGTAGGATGGCTCTTTGTCAGTGTGTGAGTGTATCGATCGTTTCTTAGCTGAGTCCCAGTGCTCCTCTCCTTCAGCCTGCCTCACCTGTAATTCAACTCATTCTGCAGCGGGAGCTCTCATTTCGCCCGACGGCGAGTCCTGTTCCCACGGCAACGCCAGCATGCAGACAGGCTCCACACTGACACAGACGACACAATAAAACGCCCACCTGCGTTCACACACCCCCCTTCTTTTTCACACACGCACCCTCTCATACATACAGACACACACTCACACATTCACTCAATCTCTTCCTAAGCCTGGCTGTAATTACCACACCAGTTCCCCGTCTCGGCCAGGATAAGCTGTGATAATAGCCGCTCATTACAGGCACTAGCAGGGCGGCGCTCTGCCGATATGCATTCAATGACAGTTCACGAGAATGGTCACAATCTTCTGTCAGGAGCACCTGCTTGTAAAAAAAAAATCGTAGACCAGTGTACTTCAAATTGAAGAGCCTACATAATTATACACATTTGGTTGTTTTTGACCCTTGTGTAATTTACTATGGCTTTTGATATCCCAAGGGTCTGCTTGGACTGAGGTATCTTTGTAAACTGCTGGATTTAAAAACAATTACGTTGTGAGCGACTAATGGAGAAGCTCATAACCAAATCAAACAAGTCATTCACATTACCACTGTTAGTGTTTTCCTGACAAAGACTGTTACTCCTAACTGAGGAAATAATGATCCTCCTTATCTCTGAGCATGTAGCTCATATTCATAAAGCACTATGGGATATTAATGCATTGAGCAATATTTCATAATATTGCACAACAGTAGAACCTGATTGCAAATGGGTGATTGAGTGCTAATCATGCCTTTATTACCATTTATAGTCCCATGAACTAAATAATGTCAATGCAGTCATAGAGACAGTAGTAGCATTTTAAAGTAGCCTATTCAGAGTATTTTTATGAAACATAAACAGAATTTGAAATTCTGTTACACACGATTACTAAAAGCAGAAGATCTCGATTAAAACAAGCCCCAAAACACTGTGATACGATGCATAGATCCTGAGGTAAACTTCATGGAGCACCTCTGACATGCTGAGCGACTGTAGGGCAGGGAAGTTGGCGATTACTGGGTCCTGGTGCCTGCCGCATGCAACCTCTGACAGTGCATTTTATTTTGTTCATTTTCTTTCTCTTAACAATGGCATTTTTTACCAGGTGTGACTTATATTTATGTGTCTGGTACCTGCTGACTTCCACCCCTGTTTGCAAGAAAAATACTTTAGGCAAATACATGTATGCAGATGCAAGCACTTGGCCAACTAATGCAATGCCAAAGTGCAATCCGAATGACCATTCATAACATTGTTCTTGCATAACAAACCTCGGTACTCAAGGGAGCGATAGAGTTACCTTCAAAAGTCTGTGCCGTTACACTGGATTTGTCATTATTCAGGTAAGTTGCTATAAATATGTTGACTTTACCTTAACTTGCTCAACACAATTCTCAACAAATTGTTGCACCGCCAAGATAGCAGTTGACTTGAAAGAGAAAACTCAACATAAAAGCGAAAAGTTCACAATAATGTCCACTATAGCACTCCTTGCAGCAGCATTGAGAATGCAGTGCGTACTTGCATTGTGTGTGAATTGCAGACACATGTTTGAATGCAACTAGGCACAAAATCAAGCTTGCTTAGCTGAGAAAATCTCAGCCTAAATCTGAGATGCAGTACACATGCAACTCCAGATGTGCAACTATTAGGCCTGGACTGCTTTTATGAAAGGCACTCATCATCTTCTGCAATTTCTCTACCGCCGCCTGATGTCAAAGGACATATGTTGTCATCACTCCATAGATGGTCCTGTCGTAGCCAATCTTAGAATCACTCTGGGTAGGAGGAATGCTCTAAGAAGAGGATGCTCTGAATGAGAATGCCATGGTGGCATGGCAGTTAAATGCGCTGTTATTTATGAGGACATTCAAAAGTTATGAGACCCAAGGCAAAAAAATAGTACAAAGAAAACAATATAAAATCATTTAAGGTGAAAAAAGATTATTGACGGCGGCTGCCTCCATTATACTTAAGTGGTTTTGATTGAGGTCTGCTTTTAATTCATCCAGTCATTTATCTCTCTGGCAGAGGAAAGCTGATACCACTGCGTGAGACAATGTCAGGACTGTGGTCAGTGATCGGGGAATGGGTTGATGCAAGAAAGAGGGGCTTTTTAACTGCTGAGAGTTGGGCATAATGAATTGATTTCTGAAAGATGTTTGCACTGGGGCGCTGTGGTATCCCCTTACACTGTGGGTTGTAGGAGGTCATAAAGAAATCATAAGATCTGCAGAAGATCTGTCTCACAGCTCCTTTTGCAACCCTGCAAACACTTTATTGCAACACCTCGCTATGACAGAGCATGTAATTACGCATGTTTCAATTAATGGCTTCAACAGCTAATTATTCTTTGACATGACGTCTGTCAAAATATTGACAACACACCAATTTATTTATGCTTGTGATGGCTTTGGCTTCTTATCAGCGAATTGAAATAATTTTACTAACAATATTACATTTGCTTCCAGGGAGGTGCTGGAAATAAATGAAGCAAGCCAGGTTCCATGAGCAGAAATGCAGTTTATAAAGACAGATCTGATTTCGTTTAGAGCTGCATGAGAGACACACAGGGTCTTGTTCACAGATTGGGTCTGTTCCAAAACCATGTGTGCTGCCTCACTCCCTACATAGGGAGCATTCTAACTGAAACAGAGCCTCATATGTGGCCAATTTGACACGCAATACAAAGGTCAGCTCAACTTTTTGGGTAAAATAGCCAGTTTTCTATCACTTTAAACAATTTTTATGTTTTTTTTTCAGTATTGAATGGATTATAAGTACATTTATAACCAATATATATTCAACCTATAATAATGAATAGACGATACACTGGAACAACAAGACGCAATGCAGCAGCCAAAGACGTTTGTCAGACATGTTATTATATACAATTATGTACATGTCATTGCCCACAATATATATTCAACAATATATATTCCTCCGTTGAAGGAAACATGTTGTGCTACCTTAGAATTTAGCAAAAACAAGATATCTTTTGAAGTAGAATAATTAAGGCAGCTACCTTTTGAAACAGGCTTTGCGTCGGGAGTGATGCCTTCAAATACAACCTCCGGAGGCAGCTCACTAGGTTTTGAAACAGACCCAATGTGTACATTTGAAATGGATGCAGCCTCCTCATAATAAGAGACAAGTTCAAGGTTAAGGGCTCTAGCTCCTCAAACAATATTCATATTTTTTTTCCTAATTGTAATCTGATCACCTACTTCTGAAGAACACTGGTTTTGGTACAAATGTTGGGACTTCATTGCTTACTGTAGAGAGCAGAGAACATTTTGAATGTACTACGATGCACGGCCAATATGTATAAACATCTATCAAATGATAGATAAACACAATCAAATGCAGCAGCACGGGGGACTCTCCAATCATGCAGTTTGACATGTTGGCGAAGGTACTTTAAGCTGCATAGCATTGTCGATGAAAGACGAAGTTCTTGCTTTGGAAAAGCTGATAGAGTGCAGACCCTCCACCTGTTAAGAAGTTCTCATGAATGCGAGTCGGTGAGGAATAGCCAGGCCTTCCCCGTCACATTACTGATGAAAGAAAGCAAGCAGGTTTTACAGTGGTAAACATTACTCATACAGGAGTGTGGTGGTCACACAATCAAGATCCACAACAATTTATTTATGACCCAGCAATGATAAAGCATAGCATCCCTCAAAGTGAAATATGTTTCTTTCAATATAAGCATTACATTTATGGCATCCAAATTTGAGACATATTATACACAGGAAATCCCTCAAAGCTATTGATGGTAAAATGCTAGAGTAGATGGCTTTGTGGCAGGACAAAACATAAATAACAACGCTATGAATAATTCACAACCTAACTCTTCCTTCCCACCACAACTTTGGACTTGAATTACAAGGAAACAACTGAGTGTTGGCACATTCATTGCCAGAAGATTAAGGCACTTGGCTTTGCAGTAATCTTACAGTAAGTCCGGATAAAAACCTGAACACAACCATGACTACATGAAATAGGAGGTCGAAGGCAGGAGTAAAGGACAGTGGAAGATGCTGACAGTAAATAAGAACAGTAGTATCCCTCTGAATTCATGATCATGGCTATCTTCCATATGGACGAGGCTTTAGAAAAGAAATCATCATGATGCCAAGGCACCACTGTGGCTCCTTTTATTTCCCATGGTGCATCTGCTTTTAATGATAGCTCTGATTGGCTAACAGTAGGCGTGGGACACTGCCGTGATTTTGGCCAAGCTGAAATCCCAGGAGCTCAGTGCAAAATATGAAGGTAAATAAACATTTGTCCCATTATCTTCTTTAGGCATTTTCCCCAATCGATCAAACCATCTCTATAGAAATGAATGTTTGGTTTTATAACAACACATCTGTCATGTTGTAGAACAAAAATGAAAGCATTTAAAAAAAAAAAAAAAAAAGTAAACATTGAAGTATTAACACAAAATAACTTTTTCCAGTTGATGTTTCTATTCAGTATGGCTCAAGCCATGTCCACAAGAATCCATTTTCTTATTGCATTGATTTTGCAATATTTACACACTTTTTATCCACACCAGAACAGCTTTTTTCTCCATCGACAATGTAGACTTTCGAAAACCTGATATAAACTTAAACATAATCAGTTTCAAACTTAAACGAATTAGTGTAGACATGGCATCAGATATCTCAGGTGTTAAATTGGTAACAAGACTGAATATTCACATTTTTAATAACCTGATTGTGAACTTTTCTTGCTCTTTCTGAAACTGCATATCACCTTGAAGCTTGCCTATATCAAAAGTTTGAATTATGTGTGCTTAAATAATAAGGCTAATAAGGCTTAAATAATAGATGGCTTTCACAAATTGAAAGTACTGTAGGTCTGGGCAATATGGCTAAATAATTATATATTGTTTAATATTTTCACTACCGTTCAAAAGTTTAGGGTCACTTACTCATTCTTTATTTTATTTTTTTATTATTATTTTTTTCTTCACATTTTAGAATAATAGTAAAGTCATCAAAAGTTATGGAATAACATAAATGGAACTATGGGAATTATGTTGTGACTAAAAAAATCCAAAATAAATCAAAACTGTGTTATATTTTAGCATCTTCAAAGTAGTCACCCTTTGCCTAGAATTTGCAGACATGTACTCTTGACATTTTCTCAAACAACTTCTTGAGGTATCACCCTGGGATGCTTTTTAAACAGTATTGAAGGAGTTCCCATCTATGTTGGGCACTTATTGGCTGCTTTTCTTTATTATTTGGTCCAAGTCATCAATTAAAAAAACTTTTATTTTTTTTATTTTTTATAAAATGTTAGTTTTGTAATTAAATGAATTAATATGTTGGCAAAATTATATTTTTGTCTACAAAACGAATTTCAAACATTTAAGCATACACCTTCAGATCAAAAGATTTTCAAGATCATGAGAAACAGTTCAGGCAAGTGACCCCAAACTTTTGAACGGTAGTGTTTATCCTGATATTTTCATATTTACTTAAGAAAAAAATAATTTCGACCAAACAACTATTGAATCAAGTAGATTCAGATATTTCAAGCAAGATGAAAACAGTTAGTTCAAGGTATTTTCCCCAGATATTTCTAATATTTTTACTAAAGAATTCTAAATCAAGTATGCAAGTAATCGTTCAAACAGAGTTTTGAACCGGTTCAAGGAAACTAACTTTTTGAAAAAAGCTTTTTGGCATGGTTAATAATGAAATTTAAATCAGAGAGATCTGATAAAATATCTTTTAATGCTCTCATGCCTATATGGGAAACTTAAATGCCAATAAAAAAAATTTAAATTGACAACAAAATAATATTTAATATATTATAATATTTAATATATTATAATAGTATTTTTGGATATGAATAAAAATGCTTTTTGTCAAAAGACAGTATTCAAGCGCAAGCATTGGATTCTAACAGTATTTCACTGAAGTGGGCTCTTACCGCACTTCCCCTTCAGCAATTTTCTGCATTATCTCATGCTGACAGATACATACACACATTTCAAATAAGCATGCCCACAATGTAATACAAACCTCTCCACTTTCTTTTCAGCCTTGTCCCTCACCTAGTGAACACTTAAAATTTGGCCTCCCAGCAGCCATTTTCAGACAGCTTATATCCACACATGTAACTGCTGTTGCAAACCTTGCAGTCTGGCCTCTAATTGGGAAAGTAAAGAAAATTAAGCAGTGAAATTAAACCCTGTCATGCTGAATTGTTCACTCTAGAGCTTGCTCTGCGACTGGGAGCATAACAAAGAGCTCAAAGACACACAGTAAAACCAACAAGTTGAGTCCACACGACTCGTTGCTTGCGGCTCCATGGCCAGAAAGTAAAGATTCCTCTGCGCTAGCCAATGATTAGGATCACACGTATCATAGGAGCTGTCTACCCACTACTGAGACTCAGGGGAGTAGTGATACACTTTTATTTCTTGTTGCCTAGCTGTAATGGAGATTTCAGCTTGTCCAGGTGTTTTTTTTATCATCCTTTCTGAAGCAGAATAGCTGTAACATTTCTGAAGCTAAAGATATCCACCACTCGCTCACCCACACTTGCTCCATTGAAGAGTGCTTGTCGTTTTTCTCTCTGCACATTCATCACTCCCTTGAAAGTGATAACGCCAGACTGAAACGACTGGGAACGGCCAAGAGCTCAGGGAGCATGATGTGTTAACTTGTTCCACATGCATCTCCGAGCAGCCAGTCATTAGCTCACATCTCCACTGGGATTTGTCTTGTTGGCGGCCCATCTTCAGAGGCAGTAATCGCTGTTCTGTGGGTCTCTGATCATTGCCCTATGAGAGAGATTTCTCACGCCTGTCTTTCTTTTGGGACACCTTGCCGGTCACAGGTCTCAGACGTTTGTCTGAGCTCAAGGCAGACAAAAATCTAATGGAGAATAGGTGTTTACTGATGGAACGGTTTTCTCCCAGCATAGCTACACAGAGGGAAAAAAAAGTTTCTCAGAGGTTGCTCTTAAACCCAGTGGAGTTCACAGTTATGTTTCACTGAAATATCAACTTTGTCTGAGCTGTTTCTCAAAAAATCATTCAGAGAGATAAAAATAGAAACCAATAAAGCACTTTTTGACAGAGGAGTCTAACAAAACTTGTCATGAAAATGTCCTGGTCCTGTTGACCTGTTCTCAAAATCAAAAGAAACATAAAATATTTTGCATAAAGAAAATTAAGCCTTTTTTAGGGCCATTTACCCCCAATTCTCATTACCGCAATGTGAAAATGTATAGGCTAATATTATTTAAATTGCTAAGTATTTATTCATCATAGTATTATTCCCTTGGTACTGCCTTTTATGTTTGATGATTTTAATGTTAAAGAATCATTGTACAACAGCATCTCTTTTATTGTAATACAGTACAAAATTACTGTGTTACAGTAATGAGAATTGGGGGTAAAATGTGCATAAAGGAATATTCCAAGTACAATACAAGTTAAGCTTAATCAACAACATTTGTAGAATAATGTTGAATTCTACAAAAACAATTTAGGCTCGTCCCTCCAAAAAAGCAAAAATTGAGGTTACAGTGAAGCACTTACAATGAAAGTAAATGGGGTCATTTTGGAGGGAAAAATGTGCAAACATAATTTTATTTTTGTAAAAACACTTGCATTAATTATTCTGTTAAAACAGTATTATTTGAGCTGTAAAGTTGTTTAAATCTTCTCTTTTTACAGGCATTTTAGGCTATGCATTAGGCTATGTCATCATGTCAACAACATTTTTAAATTAGATATAACTTTACAGAGAAAAGATTAGTAAGCATAAGTAATTTTATCAAACTAAAATCAAGTTAACTTCATATTGTTTATGTCTTGTGGCTAAACTGAGTATTTAACATTTACGGATTAGCCCCATTCATGTCCATTATAAGTGCTTCACTGTAACCCAGATTGTTGCTTTTTCTAAAGAAAAGGAGTGTCAAATACATTTTAGTGGTAACCAGCATTGTCACAAATTGCCATTGATCTTGGTACTTTGGCAAATCTGAGCACAGTTTGAGACATTGTTGAGATCTCTTCTTAAACTCTCGAGGAGACACATGATATTGTTGGGTCTTTTTCAGGAGAAACATCAAAGAAGCAGGAGACTTGTGCAAAAGTCTAATTTCGCTTCCCATTTAAACTCACTTTTGTTGAGGAGAAACTATTAAGACATTAATGAGATCTCATTTGTGTTTTTATTTCCTATGGGTAGGCCAAGGGGGAGATGAGGTTCTGATCCCCTTCTGAAGCTAAAATGTGAAACATTTTTTTCCAGTCATACATGCGACCTCTTACAAGCATGCCAGAGTTCTCTTTCATCTCTTCAAATTCATACTCTGACAGATGTGCCACTGGAAGGCCTGCACAGGATACAGTATCAGTTCTCCATGGGTCAGAGAAAAGAAACAAGGCATTTGTCTTCTGAAAAGTCTGCTAACCGCTGGCAAATATGGAACAAGGGACTAGAGAAAAGAGGGCATGTTTTGTCACAAATACCATTCGATTCTGGTGAAGAAATCAGGCTCAAATAGCAGTACAGCTGTTGTGCCGTTACTACTGTGACTGGTGATGGATGAATTCAACTGACATGCAAGCCAAAATAAATTGCAATTCCTTAACCTTGAGTGACATTTGAGGTTAGTGAAAGGCTAGGAATTTGTTACACTTCAAGCATTTTCAGAAGATTTTGATAGATGGATCTCATTCCAGTCTGAGGCCAGGGCTGCTATCTGTGTCATGCTGCAATTGTCTTCGCTGGAGGATTCCAGTTGTTCGCACTCTGTTGACCCCCAGCCATACACAGAAGGCTGTAGGCTACAAAGTGTTTCGTTTCCTCCTCTGTCATATGACCTCACAAAGATCACTTATGAGATCTCATTACACTGTATGTTAAGGTCTTCAGTAATTCAGTGAAATGCACTCCACATGTGAGTCAAGTGAACATTTATTAGAGGTTGGATTCAGTCTCATTGAAGAGTAGATTAAATTGATTTAGCAATTGTCGATCAATTGTAGCTACATTGTCCTATATATCAGAAGAGAGAGAAAATATTGTTGGCTGAATCTCATGAAATACTGTCAAGAAATGTCATATTACACCCCAAAATGAAAAGAAAAAAATAATCATTGGAAATTAGAGTTTACGTGATGAAAGCAAACCCTGTTTTTAGGATCATTAAAATGTTTTGCATTGTGAAATTATTTTCATGACAATTAAGCACCATTAATGGACAGACAGACGGATAGATAGATAGATAGATAGATAGATAGACTATACATATATATAAGGCGATATTTGGAGATACATACCGTTGTGCCAAAAGACATATGTGCTCCTTCCCTTCATGGTAACCCAGAGTAGTAATGGATTCTAAAATAAGAAACCATTGCTGACAAAAGTTGCCCTTCCATGATGTCTCCAGCCCCCTCTCCCGCCTTTATGGTGATTAAAGATTAAACAAGAAAGTGGGTGAAGGGCAGAAGATAAGAGCATGTGTTCACCCCTTGACTGGATCATCCGTAATGGACGCCTCACAGTTGGGGTGACGTACTGCATTAATATCAGCAGTCAGCTCTTCAGACAATGTACCTCTGTCCTCTCGGGGAGTGCTTTCCAAAAAGCGAGCTCCCTCAGCGTACAGTATTTTGTTGCTTAAAGTGTGTTGTAAAAGCTTTGGGAGTAAGGGACCAAAGAGGAAAAAAAGCCCAACACATGGTAGAAATTCAGACAATTAAGACCTGATGCTATAAACAGTGCAAGTTGAACAGAGCCCAACTTGCTGCCAAGCCACATAAACTGTAATAGAGATACAAATGTTTGCCTTTGGATTCATTGATAGGACTGTTGCTGTGTTTATGTTTGTTAACATACAGTCACCACCCAGCCATCACGTCTATAGAGCTTTGTTTGAGCACACTGCATGATTTATACTTACAATCTAAACTTGCTCAGACAGTGTAGGTTTTGGGATTTGCTTGTGCACAACTCAAGGGTTGTCTATGTCTAACTTTTCAGTTTGAAATAAAGCTGATTCCTATAAAACCCTTTAGTGGGATGATATCACTGGGAAACACACCTCGAGGGATTACTGTCAGATCATTCCATGATCAATAGCCTACATTAAAGTTCCATCATTGCACTTCACTCTTTTCTGAAATGCACCACAGGTAGAAAGTTGTGCATGCTTACAGTTTTAGGACTTAAAGCTTTGCAGTTAAGAATGAGTAACGTGAACAGCCTTGAGGTGAGAAAATTATGTTTTATAGCCTAAATTATTATTTTTCACATCACACCAGAAATGTGTAAAAAACGGACTGTTTTCGAACTGTAAAGTGACCCAATAAACAAAGACAAGAAAGGAATGAGGGATGAGTTGCACTTTAAGGAGTTCACTTAAAAACATTCAACATACGCCATAGCTCACAAATCTCTTTTGTGCTTGTGTATATTTTAACTTGGAGCATCAAGACACTTCATGCTGGGTTTCACTTTCTAAACGCTATATTAACATTCTGCTTCTGGAAGTATAAGTTCTATTTATTTTTTCCATATAATTCATTTTTAACAATAACTACCGTGAGCTCCATGAGATTATCAATGGTATATACTGTACTTCTTTTCAAGCCAACAGTCTGCATTATTTCAACTTAATAAAAAATAAAAAGAAATCATGTTGAATAGCAAAATTTGTGGAAAATAACTACACTACCCATGATCTTGTAGAGAAAGATCCACTAATCAAGAGACCAACTTCCATGATGCGCTGTGAATGTCACAGTCGAGTTGGTGTCCTTATACTTTCAAACTATTTATATATTTGTATACTATATATCTGAATATTTTGCAAGATTGTATTGTTTCTATACTTATAATAAACCGTTTTAAATAAATTGTTTTATGTTTTCCCATCGTTTTTAATTTGACTACGTCATTCGCAACGCTACATGGGATTATAGTTCTTTCCTTAATGAAAGGCGTTAAGTAAACAGTCTTGTACCTTTGTCTGTTTGTCTGGTTCTTAAATGCTTTTTTGCTTCAAATCAAAGTTTGTAATGTTGTGATTCGCCTCGGAACTGGTTGGTTTGTTTCATGGATTAGAACTCTTTTATGAAGGATTTTATACAATCCCTATGGAAAAAACACAAATGGGTAAATTACTTTCAATACCAAGACAGCAGAAAAAGGCAGGCACTGTTGCACTTTCACTTGGTTCTTGCTAGTGTCATAACCAATCACGATGCAACGAGTTTGAATATATGAACGCTAATCAGATTTGTGAGCTACCAAAACACAAAGCTATATTATGGCTTTAAAAGACTTGGAAGGACTAATTTTTTTGCTTTTTTGTTCTTTTTAGAGTGGTCACTGAATGTTTTCATTAGATGGTAAAGAGCAGCACGATCAGTCTTCAAAATATTTTATTTAGTATTCCATGGAAGAAATAAAGTTGTTCAGATTTTAGATAATTTTCTTCTTCTTCTTTTTTTTATTTTTTATTATTCTTTTATATGTATTCTCATTAGATGCACTTAATGTATCTAATTTCATGGTCTTTTACACCATGCCTTGATGAAGTTGTAAAGGAAGAAAACAGGCTTGTAAATTCTTTTGTTTACGCAAGCATAAGGATGTAAAACCTTTGTTGCCCCAAGCTCTGGAAAGCAAAGAAATTACACAATTTAATGAGCTATTCTTAGGCTCGGCACACCTCTAGAGCCTCACGCTGCAAGATGGATAACTTTTTCACACCACCTCCGTGTGCTATACTTTTGTTTAGGGAAAGGGGTTCATCTAGATTCTAGAGGATACCATGACATTCTCACCTGTTGTTTGCCTGGAGATTGATAAATCTAAATATAAAGTGAGTCTCCTTTGGACTCCAATATAGATGGGCTAAAGTAAATATACAGCAACTAATTCAAACTTCAGTTTGAACAATTTTTTGGCGCCAACCCTTGCCAAGTTCAACATTCTGCAAACACTAAATCCATCCCTTCCTGAGAAATTATTTGTTTCTCACTTGTCTGTGGTTTTATCTGGCACACGCAAACAATGTCCACTAGAGGAGAACTTGTTTTAATCCTGTGTTATATGTTCAATATATATATATATATATATATATATATATATATATATATATATATACTCAGCAAAAAAGAAACGTCCCTTTTTTAGGACACTGTATTTTAAAGATAATGTTGTAAAAATCCAAATAACTTTACAGATCTTTATTGTAAAGGTTTAAACAATGTTTTCCATGCTTGTTCAATTAACCATAAACAGTTAATGAACATGCACCAGTGGAATGGTCGTTAAGACAATAACAGCTTACAGATGGTAGGCAATTAAGGTCACAGTTATAAAAAACTTTGGACACTAAAGAGACCTTTCTACTGACTCTGAAAAACACCAAAAGAAAGATGCCCAGGGTCCCTGCCCATCTGTGTGAAGTGCCTTAGGCATCCTGCATGGAGGCATGAGGACTGCAGATGTGGCCAGGGCAATAAATTGCAATGTCTGTACTGTGAGACGCCTAAGACAGTGTTACAGGGAGACAGGAAGGACAGCTGATCATCCTCACAGTGGCAGACCATGTGTAACAACACCTGCACAGAATCGGTACATCCGAATATCACACCTACAGGACAGGTACAGAATGGCAACAACAACTTCGGAATGCACAATCCCTCCATCAGTGCTCAGACTGTCCGCAATAGGCTGAGAGAGCCTGAGGGCTTGTAGGCCTGTTGTAAGGCAGATCCTTACCAGACATCACCAGCAACAACGTCGCCTATGGGCACAAACCCACCTTCGCTGGACCAGACAGGACTGGCAAAAAGTGCTCTTCACTGACGAGTCGTGGTTTTGTCTCACCAGGGGTGATGGTCGGACTCGCGTTTATCGTTGAAGGAATGAGCGTTACACCGAGGCCTGTACTCTGGAGCGGGATCGATTTGGAGGGTCCGTCATGGTCTGGGGCAGTGTGTCACAGCATCATCAGACTGAGCTTGTTGTCATTGCAGGCAATCTCAACACTGTGCGTTACAGGGAAGACATCCTCCTCCCTCATGTGGTACCCTTCCTGCAGGCTTATCCTGACATGACCCTCCAGCATGACAATGCCACCAGCCATACTGCTCGTTCTGTGCATGATTTCCTGCAAGACAGGAATGTCAGTGTTCTGCCATGGCCAGCGAAGAGCCCGGATCTCAATCCCATTGAGCACGTCTGGGACCTATTGGATCGGAGGGTGAGGACTAGGGCCATTCCCCCCCGAAATGTCTGGGAACTTGCAAGTGCCTTGGTGGAAGTGCGGAGTAACATCTCACAGCAAGAACTGGCAAATCTGGTGTAGTCCATGAGGAGGAGATGCACTGCAGTACTTAATGCAGCTGGTGGCCACACCAGATACTGAATGTTACTTTTGATATTGACCCCCCCCTTTGTTCAGGGACACATTATTCCATTTCTGTTAGTCACATGTCTGTGAAACTTGTTCAGTTTATGTCTTAGTTGTTGAATCTTTTTATGTTCATACAAATATGTACATGTTAAGTTTGCTGAAATAAAAGCAGTTGAAAGTGAGAGGACATTTCTTTTTTTGCTGAGTTTATATATATATATATATATATATATATATATATATATATATATATATATACACAGTACTGTGCAAAAGTCTTAGGCACATAAGATGTTTCCCAAAAACATTTTTCTTAAGATGTTTATTTATATCTGCTACTTTAGTGTGTCAATAGGAAATATACATGTTATCCTGCCAAACATTCCTTTTGCGAATAGAATAGAAGAACAGGGAGCCCTGCAACAGATGGCATGGCCCTCACAGAGCCCCCCACTGAACATCGGGTCAGTCTGGGATTACATGAAGAGACAGAAGTAATTGAGACAGCCTAAATAAATAAAAGAACTGTGGTGAATTCTCCAAGAACCTTGGAACATCATATCTGCCAGCAACCAAGAAAAACTGTGTCCAGGTGTAAGTAGGAGAATTGGTGCTGTTTTGAAGGCAAAAGTGTTCACACCAAATATTGATTTAGCTCTTTTTCTGTTTACTGGACTTTGTATGACGTTAATTGATTAATGGAAACTATTTATGTCATTATGTTTTTAAGAAATCCTCACTTTGAAAGTTTTTCACAAGTGCCTAAAACTTTTGCACAGTACTGTATATAGTTTATTTTTTGAAGGCTTGAAAAGGCCTTTATACATGGTGTCATTTAAAACAATGTTTCATTTGTATATTTTGAGGCTAATTTGCTTATACAGCATGAGATTCTAATAGGCTAATGTTTGCTGCGAAAAATAATAGGCACTAATGAATACGTTTGTGTATGGTTAAAATGAATTACAGATATGTGTGGTCCACACAGCATGCCACTGGAGTGCATTCTTCTGCAGAACTGCACATAATGAATAGCCTTGTGTTCCTTGTAAACTAGCAATAAATGCCAGGTAATCCCTCTCTCTGTTTCCTTCCAAAGTAATGCTAAACAAACACACTGTATAAATAAATGCAATGCGTCATTATTTTTTTCTTCTTCTTTTTGTTTGGATTTTCAATCTCAGCTAAAAAATTTGGGCACATACCGAACAGAACTGTCTTTGAAAAACATTGCAGTTTCTTGGCCTGCTAGCAGACTGACGGACACCATGGCGAAAACAGATGACTGAATGATTTGCTGGCATTTCTTCAGCTTTAAGATCTTTAATATTTAGACCAGACTGAACTAATTTGGTGCGAGCACCATTTGAATATACAATATCTCTCGCTGCATGTGGAACAGCGGTGGATGGTTAACTCTATTTTCATGAAAAGGAACATTCCAAGACTAATATGATAATACCCAGTTTCTAATGATGGAATAGAATGTGGGGTGGTAAGTGAGGCCTGGACGATCTCCAATTATGAATCGTCGTGGCCTTGTGGATTGTGATGTGCTTGGAGAACTGCAGTATATGGGACATGATTTCTATAAGGAGGCCACATGATGGTGGTACCAGCTTGAAAACGAGATGCGTCCAATGCGGAAGACCGTAATTACGTTTATGCAATATGATACATATTTTTTTCCTTTCAAGGAAAAGTACATTTATATTTACTGAAATAAGTGAGGATTGTGGTAAGCAGCTTAAACCAACTGATGTTTGTTCACCAATATAGAGCAGGGTGGTTAGTGTACTACTGTATGTTAAAGCATGAACTGACTGGTTCAGTCCAGTGTTGTCAACTCAAGGCTACTGGCACTGTAGTGATATTTGGGGAGGCTTGGGCAGGGTGAAGAGGCGCCTGTACATGCTAGTTGTCGAGGCAGCTCACTTTTCTCAAGCTAGTGCCAGAAGACTGTGTGGTGGCACCACAGTGGCTCACCAAGCCTGCTTCTCACCAAGCTGGCAGCCTGCTTCAGACGAGTAGCCCCACTTTTGAACAGGAGGACCGGCAGGAATGGATTAGAGCCTGTTATTAATGACTCTCTTTTGTCCCTCTGGCATTTTGCAAGCTAAGTATGAAAATAAGGCTGCCATAAAGGCTTTTTGGTGAAAAAGGCAAACCCCTTTAGCTTGGTCGAGAGGAACCAACAATGACAAATATGCCTTTGAGACCACATTGCTTTTTTCACAACGCTCTGAAGCAGTCGTGTTGGCCTTGCTTGCACGCTAACACTCGTTCCCAGATTGATACTGAGATAATTACAATTTAAAGTTGTAGTGTGTAATTTTGGTGCCACTAATGGCATTAAACAGGATTGCAACATTGACTATTTTTAAACAGGTTTCCCAATCACTCCACCAATCAGACATTGGTCAGAGAAACAGATAGTGCCGCACCAAACTCATGCATTGGTTCAACATTGAAAACAACACTGAAGTCAATATTTCACAGCGTGATCTCATGCAAATTACTGTTGCTGACATTTTTGCAAAATAAGATTACGTGGTTGATTACACGTTTCGTGGCAGTTCTAAGGTGAAATGTTCACTGTGTGGCGCTACAAGCAAGTTAAATGTTCTTCTAAACAGGTTTTTAAGGTTAATGCTTCATCGTATTTTAAATCAACAAAACGGCCTCCCTACCCTAAACCTTAAACCTAAACCTAACCAATAGTGTCATAAAAGCAAATGTGACATGAAAAACGCAATTGATGAAGCAAGCATGTCATTTTGTGGTGCTTCTATGACACTTTCAGCTCACGTGTCGACTCGCATGTTCTTCAGGAGTCCTACACCGGTCCTTTACATCATAAATGTAGTTAGTTGAGCTACCACCCAACTTGATCGCACTTAAATAAGCAGCGTCATACATATGTGTTTCTACAACAGCCAGTTACGTTACAAGCTGCCAGATTCAGATCGGCTTTGTGCCGACACAGGCTACGCTGGTCAAGCGTCTGTAATATATACTCGCTCAAACAGTTACTCATACAGTCTTTTGAACCACAGAAAAAGTTCATTTAATATACATACAACCAACTCGTCACCAAAGTACCACAATAAAAAGTTTACAGCTCTTATATGCACAGTCAATGCATCAAATGCAATCTTCCTCCGATATGTGCTGCCATGTTTGTTTACATTAGTAGCTTTTGTCATTCGTCAAACAAACAGCTACTCAAAGAGTCTTTTCAAGCACATAATATGTTTATTTTTTGTAATCATATCTAAGCGCGATCTTCCCATGCACGCAGCCACATCTACTGATTAGGTGCAGATGCGGTTCATTCACACAAACAGCAACTCAAACAGTCTTTTCAGGCATATAATACATTTGTTTTCTGAAAGAGACAGCCAAACTATCACAAAAGCACCACAATAACAGTTTAAAACTCATATACTCACAGTGAACACATGCTGGCCGAGCGCGATTATCCATGCGCAACCAAGCCTGTTTACATTAGCGTTTGTCACACACACACACACACACACACACACACACACACATGTGCACACACACACACAATATCTGAGATGTCAAACATGTCATATAGGCAAACTGGACTGCTGATTTTATTTGTTAATTTGTTTTTTACAGCTATAAAAATGAAATAAAACAAAAAAGTACAGCAGACATAACCCATTTGTTCACATTTACTATATTATATATAATATTTATTTTTTTTATGACAAGAAATCAAAAATTAAAATAAAATAATACAAACAATACTCGTCTACTCTCTGCCCCCTCTACCAGCTGTGCAGTGTCACGTGCAAAAATAACTCACTCCAGGGGGCACAGGAAAAAGATTAAACTGGCTGGAGTGTTGTGGTCTTATTAACGGCCTTGAATAAGCTGCGGGAAGAAGTGTGCATAATGGTTATGGAATTTCTTCAGAAATGTTCCCCTCAGTCCACCGTTACTAACGATAGAAAACGTTAGATGTGATTAGTGAACGACAGGTATAATAAATCGAAACTGTGCTTAAAGTGGCACGGCTGATGGATGACGCTTTGAGTGGAATTTGGCACATTCAGAAGCAGCGGGGGAGAATTTTCGCTCTCACTGGAAAGAAGTCTTTACTTGAGGAGACATTTGGAAGTCATGTGCATCTAAAATAAGTGCCAACATACTCTGAAGCTCACAAGGCTCTGATAATGTCATCCCTCCCCATACAGCAATGGCAGCTCCTCCTCATGACCCTGTTACCATAAATAGAATGTCACATATTGATTTGGGGCAGAGTTATTTCATGACAGGTTTTCATACAGTGACCTATTTTGCCAACAGATCACTTCGGCTCAGTCACAAAGTCCGAGCAATGGGCCACGAGCATCTGAATGATTTGCTTAACAGTGGTGGACATATCTTCTCCATGTTGGAATGATGGTTGCTTATGCACAACTAATCCTGCTAATGAATACATCATGGTCCCATGAAAATGTTCCCAGGTCTCTCCCTCTCTGCCATGTTTTTGCTATGCTCCATAAGACTAGAATAATACTACAAGAATGTGTGCAGTAGATGCATGTGACAGTAAAGAATACCTTTCATCACATGCTCAGCAACAGTTGCAATGACATATCAGTTGTTTAATCATCGATTGTGGTCTGAAAACACATTTTTAAACAACTGCAAAAAATCTTGCATAGCATTGTGTACTTGACATTTTACGATATCTTTCAAGAAAGCCTCAAACTTCCATGCCAATATAATTGTTTTACTTTGGTTGCTGTAGTCAGAGAAATGAAAGAAGAGAGGCAAGTTATCGAGAGTGCATCAAAGCACTCGATACACACAAGCCAAGACACTTCAGATTGGTCGGTAAGCTGTGTAAACATGTTTTTTTGTTTTGTTGTTTGTTTGTTTCATAGACCTGTTGGCATAGCGAATGCCTTTGTAAGTGCATCCAGAGAAAAATGTCATAGCTTCATAGCTTTTGAGTTCATAATTGGTTTCTCACTGATATTTCATGAAAGTATCTTAATATATCAAAATATTTCTTCTGAAATTCCTTTGGAGAAATAGAAATAGGAACAAATGAGACCATTTTTGAAAGACAGTAAGAATTTAGAGCTATTTGAAGAATTTAATGACATGTTTGACAGGGTTCCCACAGGTCCTTTAAAAGTCTTAAAATGTCTTAAATTGAGTTTTCCAAATTTAAGGCCATTATAAATCTTAACCCTTTCATACGTGCCGTCACACATACGTGACAGTTAATAACTGGGCCCCGCAGAGTAGCATCACACATATGTGTTTCTGCAACAGCCAGTTACGTTACAAGCTGCAAGATTCAAATCGGCTTTCGCACCGACACTGGCTGTGCTGGTCAAGCATCTGTAATTTATATTTGCTCAAACAGTCACTCATACAGTCTTTTAAACCACAGAATAATTTTATTTTATATATAGACATCCAACTCGCACAGCCTGAGGTGAAATGAAACTTTGTATCTTTTTAAAATAATATTTGTATTATTAATTTTATATTTAAAATATGTAACATTAATATGACAGTAATTTATCTGTAAAAATATAAAGCCAAACATAAATCTGTAAAAATGATGATCAGTTTAATGGGGGGAAATATTAACCGACTAGTAATTCCAGTGTCGACTAGCAGCATCAGAACCGTTTAGTCGACTAGTCGACTCGTCTCGCACATCCCTAGTCTTTTTAGGGTTTTAGGGTTTGTTGACATTACATCGTCATGGCAACGAAGTTGTAAAATTGGCTAAAATTTGGCACAGAAACGGTAAGTGATTTTATCACACATAAATCATGTTAACACGCATATTGTTTATGTCATGTCTTGTGGCTATACTTTTGAAAAAGTGAGTATTTTAACGTTCAAAAATGTGCCCCCATTCACGTCCAATGTAATAGCTTCACTCTGACCTCGAGTTTTGCTTTTTTAAAGAAAATGTTTGTGGTCATCAATATAATGCCACAAATGCTGTCGATTGAGCTTAACTTTTATTCTGAAAAGTTTGAGAACACAAACATAGGAATCGAGATTTGGCCTACTGTGATAATTAAAAGGACAAAGATTGCGATTTAATTAATTAAATAAATAGTCAGCATGCGCTGCATGCTTTAAAGTGAATGAGCTTATTCTCCAAGCATGCGGGGAGCTCATGTTAATACAGTGTTTCCAGCGGTTTCAGAATGGTTCACAATCAGTGAGTGCTGGACATTTATGGCAAGTGATTGCTGATGATCTACTGTTGAGGAAGTACTGCTTATATTTTTTATATGAAAATGTTTACTTCATAGTGTTTAATTTGTAATACGCTGAAGATTATTGTAAGATGAAGTTTCCTTTATCTGTAGAAGAGTCCTTGTGTATTTCAGGCTTGTATATACAGTACTGTGCAAAAGTCTTAGGCACATAAGATGCTTCACAAAAACATTTGTCTTAAGATGTTTATTTATATCCGCTACTTTAGTGTGTCAATAGGAAATATACATTTTATTTTCCCAAACATTACTTTTGCAAATAGAATAGAATAGAATCGAAGAACAGGGAGCCCTGCAACAGATGGCATGGCCCTCACAGAGCCCCCCACTGAGCATGGTGTCAGTCTGAGATTACATGAAGAGACAGAAGCAATTGAGAGAGCCTAAACAGATAGAAGAACTGTGGTGAATTCTCCAAGAAGCTTGGAACATCCTATCTGCCAACAACCAAGAAAAACTGTGTCCAGGTGTAAGTAGGAGAATTGGTGCTGCTTTGAAGGCAAAAGTGTTCACACCAAATATTGATTTAGCTCTTTTTCTGTTTACTGGACTTTGTATGATGTTAATTGATTAATGAAAACTATTTATGTCATTATTTTTTTTTAAGAAATCCTCACTTTGAAAGTTTTTCACAAGTGCCTAAAACTTTGCACAGTACTGTACAGTAGTTTAAAGCACCGCTTTATGCACCAAATCTTATATTTTTTTATTTAATATTGGTATTTGGGTTGCACACTAAACTGTATGTGGGATTCAATTCAATTTGAACTCTATTATCCTCTATGTAGGGTCCGGCCCATCACAGTAGGGGAAGACAAATAATTTTTTTTTTACACATTCAATATGGTGATTTTTTTAAACCATTGGTGCATTAATCGGTTATCAGATTTCTACCAACACCTCATTATCGGTATCAGCAAAATCCATTATTTGTCGACTTCTAATTGGTATGTATTGATATATTGGTACATATTTTTATTTTATTTTTATATGATATTTATATCATAATCTATGCTACATGATTCATTTTGAGCTTGTGTATGTTCGTTTTGGGCATATGGTATTAATTTGATTTGTTCAGGTTTTAAAAAAGGCCTTAAACTAAGACTAAAGTAAGACAAGTTAAGCTCAATTAACAGCATTTGTAGCATAATGTTGATTACTATATATATATATATATATATATATATATATATATATATATATATATATATATATATATATATATCACACGTACATACTCTATATAATTTTAACTAATCCCTCCTTTTCTTTAAAAGAAGCAAAAATCTGGGTTACAGTGAGGCACTTACAATGGAAGTGAATAGGGACCATTTTTGGAGGGTTTTTGAAGGCAGAAATGTTAAGCTTAAATTTTATAAAATTATTTTTATAAAATTATAAAATATAAAATTGTATACATTTTTTTAATTTAATGAAATTTTATTGCATTATTTCTTCTGTTAATACTTATATGAGCTTTGAAGTTGTTTAAATCGTAGTTTTTTTTTTTACAGTCATTTTAAGTTAAGGGTTTATGGTGCCACATCATCATGGCAACAAAGTAGTAAAATTGGATATAACTTTAAACAAAAAGGTTAAGCAATTTATCAGACTAAAATCCTGTAAACGCATATTGTTTATGTTTTGTGGCTATACTTTTGAAACAGCAAGTATTTAAATGTTTATGGATTGGACCCCATTTATTTCCATTGTAAGTGTCTCTGTAACTGAGTTTTTGCTTTTATTAATCAAAATTAATTTCTGTGGTAATCAACATTATGCCACAATGTTGTAGAGTGAGCTTAACTTGTTTTGAACCCAGAATATTCCTTTAAAAGCCTTAAATTTCAGTTTAAAACTGTGCAGCAAACCCTGGTTTTAATTCATATTGAATTAACATTATTGAGATCTCATCCAAGACAACATTTGACATTTGAGAAGTATTCTTAAACCTTAAAACCCAAAGGTGCAGTGTTAGCTGCATGTGCATCACACCCAGACAATGACCTCTTCCTTGTTGCAGACATGTAGCTACAATCCATTCCTCATCTAGGATCCCACTTTAGCCTTTCAGCACAGGCCACAAACAAGCTATTGTGGGGTTCTGCTTGTCAGTTAACGCCCTGGTTCTGTTGATATGGAGTGTGTGCTGAAAGCAATGACTGCCCCATACAAAGCTGAAGTGCTGGTTAATTGAGCCTGTCTGGGCATGACCTGTAAGTTGTGCTGATAAGCAGGTATTTGACCCTTTGGGAGGCCCAGGTTACTTCAACCTCTCTGGAAATAGACTCAATTAGCATGTTCACCTAAAAACACCATGTGCCTCTAACGGTAGGCGCCCGCTTAATTGTTGTGGTTCAGCTTGGTGTCACTGAACCTTAAATAGCAGGTCCAGCCAAACACAGAATGTGGCTGTCGTCGCAGATTGTAAAGAATGATTGAGGCCTCTGTGTTTATACACTTCTCTAGCGTACATAAGACTCGAAGTAGAGCCAGAGCTGCGCTTGGACATGGATCACTCATCCGGACTCCATAGCTAGGATGAAACGGTCCACCCCGAATTAAAATTCCGTCACACTGGTAGAAGTTTGCTGATGCAATCTACTGAAAGCCTCCTTTAAATGATCTGTAAGAATGCCTCCATTTGTTCTTTTTTGCACTCCTTGCTGTTTTTCTCATGAGCGGTAATTCCTGGCTAGCTGTATGTCCCTTACCCCCTCCCCACAGCATCCAACTGTCATGTCTTTCTCACCCTGGGGAGAAAGATCTTTATTGCGAAGTGTGTCCAGCCAGCCCTGTCAGACCCTGTGGGCTAATCCTGCTAGCTCCAGAAACCCAAGACTAATCCAGCTAGTTTCTCAGTCGCGGTCGGTCTCCAAGCAGAGCCTCCAGGGGTTCCATTACGCTTCGTTTAGATTAAGCGACCTTTTGCGGTCACAATATGGGATTTTAATATCAAACGAGTATATCGATGCCAGCGTGTGTGCCTGTGCGTATACACATGAAAGTATATGTGTTTTACTTGGCCCATACCCAGTATTGAGTCAACTGCTCTTCTCAATGCTAAAATTCCTCAGCCGAACAATGTAGTGCAAAGAAATAAATATGTAGAAAAGCCATATATAAACACTCTCTTCTCACACAGAGTATAAAAGTGACCACCACAAGCTCATATTACAGTAATGAGCTGTCACAGGTTTAGCGTTGTGTTCTG
This sequence comes from Myxocyprinus asiaticus, assembly GCF_019703515.2. Classification (NCBI taxonomy): domain Eukaryota; kingdom Metazoa; phylum Chordata; class Actinopteri; order Cypriniformes; family Catostomidae; genus Myxocyprinus; species Myxocyprinus asiaticus. The sequence goes on along the minus strand of NC_059380.1, from coordinate 5,364,026 downwards.
TGCCAGCCTGTGTGAATATGGCATGTACGTGTTATTTGTTTTCATTCGGCATTTGATTGATGATGGATACACAATTTAGGGTGATTGACAGCTGGTCCTACCCTAATTGGCCCACCCTAATCAGTTGCAACTGAATTCTGAGGTTTCCTTGGCCTCCATTCCCATGGTAACGCAGACCCCATGTATGAGTCTGTAGGTGTTTTTGGAAGTTGGAATGTTTTTGGCAGATCTCCCGTCTTACTGAGAAGGATCACCTTGCATTTGGGGTTTGGCTCATTTCGTTGTGATGTGCCATGTTGACAGTTTAATATGTTCGTGTTTACATTCACATTACATGATGTGTACACCTGTATTTCATGCTGTTATAATGCATATACGGGTGTTTCTTGAACATCGGGCACTTTAGCACTTTGGATTATTTAGAAAGTAAGTCTTGTTAAAATGTTTTATCATACTCTCACTAGTTTATTACATTTGTCTTCTAACAATGTCAAACATTCCCACCACAGTTTCATTTCCAGCACATCTCAAATTCTGAATTGTGTTTAATAGAAGTCTGTGCTGGAAATTAATTTTCTTTTTATCCTTTTTAAAATTTTTATATTTTCCTCAAACATCCCTTGTATAATATTTAATGTCAAACATGCTCTTCACTGATACTTTGTCAACTTGTTTGACAGTACGTTAACTTAAAAAAAAAAAAAAAAAACAAATGTATATATTGTGGGCAAAATTGTTTGGTGTGGTTGGAATGACGCCACAATTGTGAGACAGTCGTAATCTTTAAATTTATAGAATTCAATGATTCAATTATTTTTTACACAAATATCAATGGTTTATTTCTCTCTTTTAAATGAACATTGTCTTAAACATTTCAAATTTGGCATGCCCAATTCTCAATGCGCTCTAAGTCCTCGTGGTGGCCTAGTGACTTGCCTCAATCCAGGTGGTGGAGGACAAATTGCAGTTGCCTCCGCATCTGAGACCGTCAATCCACGCATCTTATCACGTGGCTTGATTGCCGTGTTACCGAGGAGACATAACACATGTGGAGGCTTCACGCTATTCTCCGCGGCATCCATGCACAACTCACCACGTGCCCCACCGAGAGCGAGAACCACATTATAGCAACCAAGAGGAGGTTACCCCATATGACTCTACCCTCCCTAGCAACCGGGCCAATTTGGTTGTTTAGGAGACCTGGCTGGAGTCACTCAGCAGATTTGTGCTTTTTTTAAAGAAAAGGAGGTGTAAGTCAAACTTAATTTTTGTGATAATCAATATTATGCCACAAATGCTGTCGACTGAGCTTAACTTGTATTGAACTCGGAATATTCCTTTAATGTTGAAAGTTTGTGTCAGAAGCAAAGCTAACACTGTAAAATCTATAAAAAGCATTTGAAAAGTACCAAACATAATTGATAAAGGCTTGTTAAAAAGTTTCCAAGTTTCATAGGTCAATAAGAAAAAAAGTTGAAATCTGTTTGTTATTTTTGAAGAAGTTCAAGATACACCCAAATGTACCATATTTTTTGTATGGTTTGTTTGGATAAGATAATATAACGGTGAATGTCTCCCTGCCATTACTCCGGAAAAGATTTGTCTTGTGGTCTCATAAATGATGATTATTGTTTTGAGGTGAGATTTGAAGAGCACAATGGAGTGTGCGGAAACGCTACAGCAGTCCTGTCGTGAGATATGGTCCCCTGACAACAGTAAAACAAACACACATTATCTCTTGTGGGGGAAAAAAAATTGCCCATATTTCATTTCAGCGTGAAGTGATTTTAAGCGGTCACTCCATCCTTTCAGTGTGCGTGGTCCACAAAGAATAAAAACTTTCATTTGGGAGTCCTTGATTTGACCTAGAAAAGAACTGAATCATGGCTATATTGTTTTCATTTTACCTGAAATAACTCATTGCACTGATTACTCACATTGTATAGCAACTAGGCTAATAGAAACTGATGCAACCCTAACACAAATGACAAAAAGGAATCTGTTTAAAGGAACAGTTCATCCAAAAAAAAAAAAAAAAAAAAGGAATATAAAAAGAGATTTTTTTTTTTTCCATATAATGAAAGTGAATGGTAAATGAGGCTGTCATTCTGCCTAACATCATCTTTTTTGTGTTTCACGGAAGGAAAAAAAATGTCATATGGGTTTGGAACAACATTATGTGTGAGTAAATGATTGGGTAAACTGTCCCTTTAAAGACAAAAATCTAAATTTCTTAACAATACTTTTTACCCATGGAGATGCCATTTTTCTCAACGGCCATTCGGCCAATACAGAGGAGACGGCGAATAGTAGTTTGGCACCCAATCACCATAGCATCATAGGAGCATTGCTCATCCCCCCCATGCAAACCTCGTGCTGGTTTGGCCCCTTCTCCACACAAGCAGAGCTGCTTAATTTCCCTGACCCCCAGGGTCTGCTTTTAACAGGCTCCATTGATTGGTACAAATGCAGGAGTGCAGAGCCGGTCCCAGTGTCTGTGTAATAGGGTTAAGCAGACAGCAGTGAGGGGAAAGACACTTGGGGAAGTGTAAAACGTGGAGAGTGTTTTTTCTCTCTCACTAAAACACATCGTTTATAGGCTAATTAATTGATGCAATGCACATAAAGCTTATGCACTCAAGGAGCACAACCTCTCATCGCCTTGATGAATGACACCTATAATGTTTTCTGCCACTATTTTCTGGCCACCATTAAACCCTTCAAATGAACCGCCGCCTAACAATAAGTGCTCAGGAAAATGCAGGTGTAGACGCCTCATGGAAGCACACAATAAACGTTGAATATCGACGACTTTCTCTGACACGGTTTGATAGGAGTTTCTGCTTGAATGTTAAATGTTGTTAGGAATGTGTACTATCAAACTGAAAGTACAGTGTGTATATTCTGAAGGCGTCTTTGAAAAGTCATATAGGGGTTTTCTTCCTTTGGAGGAGAGTCTTCAGTGCTGTCAACTTATGAATGCAAGTAAGTAAGAAGAATCACAAAAGAGATCTCTTTTATTTCTCAATTGCTCACCCTAACAGTGAGATAAATGGAGAGCAAATGGAGACTTGCATAAGGCCCCTGCTTCTCAGATTTTCTCCTGAGAAAAAGACCCCAGTAATCTCTGGCACCAACAATCATCCATCCAATTATCTAATCAGCCAGTCGTGTGGCTGCAGTGCATAAAATCACTGCAGATACAGGTCAGGAGCTTCAGTTAATGTTCATATCAACCATCAGAATGGGGGAAAAAAATTGATCTCAGTGATTTGGACCGTGGCATGATTATTGGTGCCAGAAGGGCTGGTATGAGTATTTCTGTAACTGCTGATCTCCTGGGATTTTCACACACAACAGTCTCTAGAATTTACAAATGTTGCCAAAAACATAAAACATCCAGTGAACGGCAGTTCTGTGGATGGAAATGCCTTGTTGATGTGAGAGGTCAACACAGAATGGCCAGACTGGTTTGAACTGACAAAGTCTACGGTAACTCAGATAACCACGCTGTACAATTGATGCAGGTTAGCGCTGTTTTGGCGGCACGTGGTTTTAATGTCGTGGCTGATCGGTGTATATCTGAATATTTTGCAATATACTTGAGACATATTGTTTCTGTACTTTTTATAAACAACTTTAAAATATTAAAACTTTTTTCACCATATTTTAATGGATTTAATTTTCGCAAAGCTTCATTGGATTGTAGTTCATTCCCTCATTAAAGACGTTAAGTACGCAGTCTTACTTGTCTTTTTGTCCAATTTTCAAATATATTTTTTTTGCTTCAAATCAAAGTTTGTAATGTTTTGATTCATCTCAGGGCTGGTTGGTTTGGTTCTTGGCTTAGAACTCTTTTATGGAGGATTTTATGAAATCCCTATGGAAAAAAATAAATGGAAAAAACACTTCCGCAATTAAGACGTTTGAAAAAGTGGCCGGGCACTGTTGCAGTCTATTAAATTAAATCGAATTTCAACTTTGAAACATGCAAATAAAGACATATGCAAATACTTTAATTAATATAATATGGACATATGGAAAATAGTTGTGCATGTGTTACATGTAAAGTTATGTGCATGTACGTGAATGTGTCTGGAGGTACTATGCAGCTGTTGTTTTTGCAGATTGAAGAGAGGTCAGACTCCCCAAAGGCTCATTAAACTTTTGGTCAGACCTGATATAATCTTACAAATAGTAAATACCCTTCTGGGAGTTGTGGCAGAGACAAGACAGGAATCAAATGAACGTCACTATACTCATTCCGTTTGTATTTGTGTGAGTGGGCAGGAATATGCGACTGCGTACTTCTGCGCGCATCCGTGTTTATGTCTGTAGGAAGGGATCGTATAGGGACAGCAACAGGATTGGACACCAGCTGCTCTCCCTAGATCCTCAGCTCCTCCACCCTCCCCTCCTTCTCTCTCCTGCTGTCTGCTCTGACAGGGAACACACAGTTCCTTTATGCCGCTTGCCCATCATTCCGCACCCCACCTTGAGGCCGCCACTGTCACTGGACGCTGCACACAGTCAGTCCCTGTCAATTAGACACAGCATCTGCCGGCAACAATAGAGCCCTTTCGCTTCCTGTCTGTCTCACTGCCTGTCGCTCTCTCCCTATTTCCTTAACTCTCTCTCGCTCCCTTACTCTTCATTGCTGCTTTTCATCATGTGCCGACTTCCAACTTTGCAGCTATTATTTTCGTAAGGAACGAACTGCCGTCTATTTAGTGAAAGAGTTGTTTGTGTTTGTATTGATTTTCGTACGTGTGGCTGAGTTTAAAGCATTCAGATGAAAAGCACAGAGATGGCATAGTTTCAGAATTGCCTCCCATTCTTTCTCCGAAAATACTACACTGTCTGAAAGCTGCATGTAAGAAAACTAGTTTTGAAAAGAAGGCCCATTTTTAATGTGCTTGACTGATTCTCTTTCTTTGTTCCACCCCCATCTACACCTTGGTTTCTAGCAGCCACATTCTCGCCCCTCCTCCCCTTCCTCCTCTCCTGAAAGAGGCATCTCACGCCTTTGACCAGAACATGGGATGCATGCACAACCAGGGAGGGCCCTGCATGGCAACGGCTGTGGTTGCCCTGGCAACCGCCTGTCCTTGAGGAAAGGGCACATTTGGAGTTTGGGGGCCAAGGTTCTGACAGACACAGTCCAAACCCATAAAGCGTCCTATTACAACGATTCAGATATTGCTGCACCAAATTAGCCTGATCTCATGAAAATGAAGTGATTGTAGTGACATCTTTGCAAAATAATATTACGTGGTTCGTAACACATTTTGCAGCAGTTTCGTGGTGAATTCTCCACTGTGTGGCACTAAAAGTGAGTTCAATTTTCTCCCAAACAGATGAGGTTTTTAAGGTTAAAGGAATAGTTCACCCAAAAATTAAACTTCTGTTATGAAGATGAAAAACATCCTGTGCATCACAAGTGCAATGCTCTGTACCCATGTTTCCATGACATAAGACAGCACTGCGTGAGAAAGAGGGCAAAAAGTAAGTGTTTTTTAACTGATAATATGCCGTTTTACTCAAGATTTGTGTGAAAGTGACACCAGGAAACTGCCGCAATAGGTACAGCGAGCCATGTAAAAATAGTTTTGCAAAAATTTAAGTAAAATAAGGTGATTCTGTGAGACCAGGTTGAAATTTTGAACGTATAGCCTCAAAATAGCCTAACAGATGATTCATCAGCCTGTTTTTGCTGTTAGGCAATCTTCTTATTAAAGAGCTTGATCTGTGTACTTCCAGCTATGGTGGGTCACTTCATCATTTGGCTAGTATTATTTTTTTAAGCATTGAAAGGGAAGCGAACCGACTTTCGTTGCCCGTGCCATTGTGTGTCAGTGGGCGTGGTCTATTGTAATCCATTCCCAAGGGCACAAAAGGGGGTGTCCACAAAGGGAAATGAAGATCTTGAAAAATTTGGTAATTTTAGTCATCACGTCTTTTCATTTTCCCTCACTGCCATCAGAGAGGACAGGCGAAGAAAGAACCCACTCCAGTTACAAATTGTTGTGCCATTGCCAACACAATAGTAGCATCCATTGTTGGCCATTCAGTCCAGATCACTGCACCAGGTGAAGCTGGGTTCAGTGCTTTTCTTATGCAATGCTTGTGTCGCTTGATCTTTTCAAAGATCGTCTGAGGTGTTCAGTGGGAGCATCAGCGTGAGGCTACAGAATCACAAGGTTCAGACAGTATCTTTAGACTTTTTCTGTATTTTCCATGCTGATTTTGAGCAAGCTCTGTGGAATAGATTTAAATATGGTAAAATGTGTGTGGTAAAAACCTGCCTTTGGGAACATTTTTGGATGACCTTGTTAAAAAAACAATCAGTTTTTTAAGTCTAAAAATGCTAAATGTTTTCTGTAAGGGTTAGGTTAGGGTGAGGGTTAGGGTTAATCTATAGTTATCATAATTAGCTTTATATAAAAACAGTAGAAGTCTATGGTATGTCACCATTTTGATGGCTAAGAAAACGTGCGTGTGTGTGTGTGTGTGTGTGTGTGTGTGTGTGTGTGTGTGTGTGTGCGTGCCTGTCTTTTGGGCTTCCTTCTTTGGCCCTCATCTGACTAATGTGTGAATCACCCAAGATTTCCTGCAGGACGTCTTCACTGATCTATGTCTCACTGGACAGCTTGCTGTGATTGACAATTCATCTTAAATAGAGATAAATGTGACTGCTGAGGTTTGCCCTTACCCCACCATCTGCAGCAGACTCCAGTGAGAGAGCAGATACAAAATGAGTATGTGTGTGTGTGTGTGTGTGTGTGTGTGTGTGTGTGGTGGTGCAGAGATTCTGTCTACCTTTAGTCACACATTCCCTGTGACCTCTGTCAATCATACAATTTTAAAAGTCATGGAAAAGTCATGGACATTTCTATAGTTAATAAACATTCTTCAGCTAGAAATTGCTTGTGTTAGAGTAAAACATGCTTACAAGCTAAGGTGAGGTCCAAATGAATTGAATTGTACTTTTGAGTTGGTTCTTTTCAATTAGTTAACCAAACAAATTCACAAATTTGGCATAATTGATAATATGAATAATTCAATGGGAAATTGGTCTGTATTTGAATGGTTTTTAAAAATGAAAGCCATGGAAATGCATTGGTCAAAAAATATGTTTATGAAATAACATGCTCACAGTACAGTCTGATTCTATTTATTTTTCTACTGTCTGTTCTGTTTTTTTGTTGTTGTTTTTTTTTTTTTTTTTTGTCTAATTATCAAACGGATATCTATGGAAAATGAATCCTGTCAAGTAAAAAAAAAAAAATTGGTAACACTTTATTTTGATGGTCCCAAACAGATATTTAACTGACTATAATTGACTTATCAACTGACTTGCTATAGCTAGTAAACAGTGTTTCAACAAACATTCAGTAGACTTTCATTAGCCTGCATATAGATAATGACCTTTTAATGAAGTGATGTTCTCAACAATAATGTAAGTAGGTCATTAATAGATGATCTATATACAGGCTACTGAATGTCTACTGAATGTTTGTTGAAACACTGTTTACTAGCTATAGCAAGTCAGTTGATAAATGTAAGTAGGTCATTAATAGAGATCTATATACAGGCTACTGAATGTCTACTGAATGTTTGTTGAAACACTGTTTACTAGCTATAGCAAGCCAGTTGATGAGTCACTTATAGTCCGCTAAATATCTATTTGGGACCATCAAAATAAAGTGTTACCAAAAAATTAAATAAAAGAGGTAATTCTGACTTTTATTTCACAATTATGCGATTGTGAGATATAAAGTTGAAATTGCGAGATATAAACTTGCAATTGCCTGGTGAAAACAAAATTGTGATTTTATTTCTCAAAATTGTTATTTAAAGATGCAATTGTGAGTTTTTATCACGCAATAGCGAGTTTATATCACATAATTGCAACTTTATTTTTGCATTTGCAGTGGCATTTCTCATCATTGTGTCACGTTTTCTTGATGCAACTATCTTACAAATATATCATTAGCACAATTAAGTTAAAGAGTATGTAACCATACTATACAGGCATTAAACATTTAACTTAAAACTTTTGTTTTAGCTTAGATGTTAGATGCGCTTTCATTGATTGTCGTATTTAAGGGACCATCAAATTCCACCCACTGCACTAACATTTTGGGAAAATATGACATGTAGTAAGTCAGTCTATCCACTGGCAACTTCTTAAAATTTATTTTCACAGTTTTTTAAATACATAACTTCTATGTAATAGGCATAAGTCAGTTGATTGAATGCTTGGACCACACCGATGTTTTAATGCAGTGTGTGGAATTTTCAGACGGTCCCTTACATACGACAGGCAAAGAAAGCGCATCCGAGAGTTTGCTGGTTTAATCTGTAGCTACAAAAAAGTTGACTGTTTTAAGTCAAATGTTTTATGCCCATATAGTATGGTTATATACTCTAACTTAACTGTGCTAATAATATATTTTCGCAATTGCGAAATATAAAGTCGAAATTGAGAGAAATAAATTCGCAATTTTAGTTTTTATCACACAATTGTGAGTTTATTTCATGAAATTTTGAGTTATAAAGTCAAAATTGAGAGAAATGAAGTCAGAATTCTGAGTTTTTATCACGCAGTTGCGAGTTTATATTACGCATTTGTGACTTTATATCTCACAATTGCAAGGAAAAAAGTCACAGTTGTGAGATAAAAAGTCAGAGTTACCTCTTTTATTATTTTATTACATGGCAGGATTCGTTTTCCTTACATATCTCTCAGTTCGGCCATCTGAAGATCTTGGTAGATGACGTCCTTTGAGCTGGGATAGATTTTGCAATTTGTTTCTCTCTCTCTCTTGACATGTTTATTGACTGCAACATGTGGGGACCATGGATGGATCTAAAATGTGAGGCATGAAAGTTGCACAAATGCATATATATGCCCGCACACGCATACACGCACTCATATGCACGTTCCAGCTGTTGCAGCCGTTCAGAGGACTCTTTTCCCAGGTGCCACACACATTTCCCTGTAATCTCTCTCCACAAAAACTCCACCGGTGCTCTTAATTTGTGGCGACGGCGCCTGCTGAGTGGATTTGGGCCACAGATCATATCTGAAAAGAGCTCAAACAACTGCACAGGGGCTGAAATGGACACACACACAATGAGATGAGTCCCCTCGTTTGTGATGAGAACTTTGCTCGTGTACATCAGAATTTCACGCAAATTAGTGCATTCAAACTTCATAAAAGTCTCACGAATCCATAAGCCTGTATTTATGAGTCACTGGCATGTTTACATTTTCAGACGTACAGTATGAGGGTGACTCTTAACATTATTATTCCCAGTGTGTGAATGTACAGGACTGCAACTCAGAAAGCCACATGGAAGGCTAAAGAGTGCACAGAAATCAACTGGAAACCCTGTCTGTACTATTGGAAACTTTTAAAGACTCTTCTTGTATGCAGCACTTCAGTTTGTTGCATTGTTACTCGTCAAAGATTGGATCTATTGACCCAGTCTGTTCATTTTCTTTAGGTCTGTTTTGATGGTGCCTTAAGGAAAAACAATGCTAAATGCAACTATATAAATTTGTATGGCTTTCAAAAGGGAGGAGGCAGTGCTTCCATTATCTTTTGTAGTTGACGTCAACGGCAGTCCAATCAAATTTAAGTAATTTGTCAGTGAAAATCATGACATCTTTTGCACGTTCATGAGCACATGAGCTTGTACACAGTTGCACATGTGTTTAGTGCTAAAAACAACTCCAGTACACGTGTACTACCATGAGCGCTCGTGAATGCGCAACAGACGTCCAGATTTTCACTGAACGATGACTTGAATTTCGTATGACTTCAGAAGACTTGCAGTTTGACGCACGAGTCTCATGGACTACTTTTATGATACTTTTGGGTGCTTTTTAAGCTTTAAAGTGAGTCTCTATCCACTGCCATTGTATTGAGAAGACGGCTTTGATACTAATCAAAACATCTCCTTTGTGTTCCGCATAAGAAAGAAAGTCATATGGACTCAGGTGAGTAAATTATGTTTTCATTTTTGAGTGAACTATCCCTTTAACACTGAAAGTCTGACACCTTGAGAAGATCACTGATACTATGCTTTATTCCCTGGACCACGGCCTGGTCCCAAACTAACAGACTGGGCAGACACGTTCCTGGCATTTTAATTGCATCAGGCAAGAGGACCTTAAGAGGGAAATAAATTGGTAATTTATGCCTGTGTGGAGGGTAAGTCAAATGCCAGTTGTCTAATTGCTTTCACACAGTCTTGATTGAATTAACTGGTCAGGCTTGAGCCTTAATTGAATTCTGAGGCCCACTGATGCTTTTCCAAACTTAGCTCTCTCTAATTTTCTCTAACCCTCTCTCTCTCTCTTGAAGTGATTTTGATCATTAAACTTTTCATCACCATTTAGTGTGTGTAGATCATCACTAGGCCTCTGCACTCACAGAATTCCATAGAAAGCTCCACAGACTCATGCATGTTTGTTTGTTAAATGTTTTGCCTAAATTGAAATGCTTTTAACTACTGTGCTGAAGGTAGCCAAATTGCTTTAGTGTTGGTTGGCTTAGTGCTGTAGTAACTGTAGTAACTATATCAGGAGGAGGCGGACCTCTTGAGATTCACTGTCTGCCCTCCATTTGTTGTTACCCTATTGCAAAGTTGAGCTCAGCTTTGTCGTTTTGTCCTCAAATTGCCAACTCATTTCAGCATGTTTACGTGCACAATCTTAGACCAATTATGCAAAATAAGCCAATAACGTGTAAGGTAATGCTGCAACAGTACATGTATCTGCGCCGAACCAAACGGATACAGGGCCTTCGGTACGGTACACACAGTCACAACAATGATTACATATCTTAGCATGTGTAAAACCAGTATTAAAACAACATATAACGAACAACACAAACCACATAGAACTAAAATGAAAAAAGATTTGCGGAGCAACACGGGACCGCACGGAACCAAAACTTAACAGAACAGAGTGTTACACGGTACACTAGAAACTGCAGATCAGATAAATGCATGTGAAGTTTATACTTGCTAGCTTGCTATTTGCCCAACTGTGATGGAACTAAACAATATATAAATATGTCAGACTTAACTAAGCCAGAGATTGCAGACCCACCATTGTCTCTAAAATCTGTTGTTTGGGAGCATTATGATTTCGCAGTAAACTACAGTAATACTGGGCAACAAGTAGTGAACAGGACGAAGGCTGTGTGTAGGTTCTGTTTTACCGAAGTTGGGTATGTCTCAAGAAGCACATCTAACAACATGATGCAGCGACATCATCCACATGTGTCTCTTGAGCTTACGGGAGCAAAACATAAATAGCCTGTGCATTAGTTTCGCCACGGCGTTCAAGCAGCCTCTCGCTGCAAGCTCAGACAGAGCTAATGAACACAATAGGAGTAATATATCAACAGCAGGGGACATTGTCAGTGCTAAAAGATTTGCCCTCTCCTCAAGATAATGTGGATATTCTGATTTTCTAGAAAAAAAAGAAAAAAAACTTTGGGTGATAAGTACAAGTGGTGAGCTGAAAGGCAAAAGACACAGAAATCTACACTGCTAATGTCTTATTTTATTTTTACAATTATTAAAATTGCACCTTTTTTTTTTTTTACTTTTATTATTATTCATGTTTTTATACAATATGCATATAAGAAGCTCTTAAGTTTTGTATTGTAATTCCGTTGAAGAAATATGCATAGTGCAGTCATGTATAAATGAGCCTTCACAGTAATAAGAATTGTTGCCCATTAGCCACTGTTTTCAAAATAAATAATTTCTAGAAAGATTCTTTGTTTTCCCTGCTGTACCGAAACCGTACCGAACCATAACCCCAAAACCGAGTACATACCAAACCATGAATTTTGTGTACCATTGCAGCCCTAGTGTAAAGTCATGTAAAAACCTTAAGCGGCTTTCCTTTATTGGGGTAAGGTCATAAACGGTTTAAGCAAAAAACGACCGCCATACATATACTTTTGCCCATTTTCCCTATTTCATGTTTCATGTAAACAGCCTTCTCGGTGTTCTTACCTGCTTATCCAACGTGTGCAAATTTTGTACACATGCCTGCTAACGTTTTGACATCAAAAGCAAAGAACAATCCCATGATTTCAAATGTAAACGTGTTTTTTTTTTTGGTAGTTATCAGCATATTGGTGTGCATGTAAACATGCTCATTTAAAATTAATGTCTTCTGAAAACGTTGTCAATGCAAATTGCTGTCAGTGTGAACACCCTTTAAGACTGTAGTACTCAGGGGCCTGGGTAGACGCTGACTACCACACCTGGAGTCGCAAGTTCGAATCCAGGGCATGCTGAGTGACTCCAGTCAGGCTACCTAAGCAATCAATTGGCCAGGTTGCTAGGGTGGGTTGAGTCACGTTGGGTGAACCTCCACGTGGTCGCTATATTGTGGTATTGTGCATGGATGCTGCGGAGAATGGCGTGCGCTACGTCTTCACGGAAATGCGCTACGTCTTCACGGAAATGCGCTCTACAAGCCACGTGATAAGATGCACAGATTGATGATCTCAGATGTGGATGCAACTGTGATTTGTCCTCCGCCACCCAGATTGAGGCGAGTCACTACACCACCATGAGGACTTAGAGCGCATTGGGAATTGGGCATTCCAAATTGGTATCATTCCTCAGTATCTCACACTATTTTTGGAAAATGTGTTAGTAAAATACAGTTTTATGGCACTTCTGGTCAATTGAAACCTATTTTGAGGTTTGATTAAAGCCTAATGGGGCAGTGGTAGCTCAGCGGCTAAGGCTCTGGGTTACTGATCAGAAGGTTGGGGGTTCAAGCCCCAGCACCGCCAAGATGCCACTGTTGGGCCCTTGAGCAAGGCCCTTGACCCTATCTGCTCCAGGGGCGCTGTATCATGGCTGACCCTGCACTCTGACCCCAGCCTAGCTGGGATATGTGAAAAAGAAGAATTTCACTGTATATGTGCAAATGTATAATGTGTGATAAATAAAGAAAATTATAAATTATTATTATTAATTATAATTATAATTATTAAAGCTGTTCTAAAGGGCAGTAAATGTGCTCTGGCTATGTGGAGTACTACTAACTAATTTGTTGAGTAAACATTGTTTCAAGTTCTCTAGTAATTATTTAAGACAAGTAAACAGTAATAGTCAGTAATAAAATTAGAACAAAGAAACAAATTACAAGCAATAGAACAAATCAAAACAATTCAACAAAGATGCAATTAGGAAGACTGTGCTTTAAGTTTTTAACTGCAGCATCAAGTATTCAAACATTAAGTAATGCGACAAAACTTTACTTTAAATACCGCTATAGTCTTCACTGTATTATTATTAGATAGAATACATTAATTATTTTTAAAGCTACTGAAGTTTTTCAGCCAATAGCAAATAGTGATTTTTCTCATTTTCTGATTGCTTGATTATTAACAACATACTTGACAGCAGCAGGTCTATTAGCCTGCATTTACATTGCAAGTCCCGCTGCTTTTGTTCACTTTAGAAATAACCGACTGTTTAAAGGCACAAAAGGATGTGTAACAAACATTCAACCCATCACTACTTGTTCTCACACTAGGTCACAATACTTCAACCATCCAAAGAGAAAACCCCTCTGCCCCATTTCCCTTTCAGCTGATTTTTTGCTGTGCTTACAAAACCAGGCATCCCTTGGTTCTTCATTTTTCAGTTTTTTCCCTCCATGCATTTATCTTCATGTACACATTGGCCCTTACCCACATTCACACATACATATACAGTGCACCTCTCTCCCTTGTCTCTCTTTAATGTAGCTTTAAATAAATGTAGTACTTTCAAGCCAGCTTTGAGTGGCTGAATATACAGGCAGTGGAAAAAAAGGGGAGGGGAGTTTGTCACAGCTACAGTCACCCCCAGACAAAGGGCCCTTTTTGTTCTGGTCAGGAATGGAGGACTTGGAGTATGAGTGTATGGGTTGGGTTATACAAATGTTCACTGCATGCCCACATGTGTGCGCATTAGTGACCAGGTCATGCATTTCTCCTGAATGGTTGGATTGGGCACTGTGTACAGCCAGCAGTGTCCGGAGAGAATGCTATGCAGTGCCCAGGCAGTCATGATGAAAATGGTAGAGAGGTTTTGCTGTGCTGCTGCCATTATTTACATTTATGCATTTGGCAGATGCTTTTATCCAAAGTAACTTACAGTGCACTTATTACAGGGACAATCTGTTGTTGTCCCCCCAGAGCAACCTGGAGTTAAGTGCCTTGCTCAAGGACACAGTGGTGGTGGCTGTGGGGATCAAACCAACAACCTTCTGCTTACCAGTTCAGTGCTTTAGTCCACTACGCCACCACCACCCCATTATTTGCCCTACTGGCTTCAGCACCGCTTAGCTCCTGAAGTGGCCGCAGCTGGAGGAGCCATATCTGCCGGCACATATACACACACATTCCTGCCCTGCCACCAACCAGATCCGGCACACACACAGCCATCTGGGTCTACGACTATTTCTTTAGCACCCACGTAAATCAGCCTGGATGAAGTACTCTGGCAATCTTTGAAATCACCAGCAAATTACCTGTAATAAAACATGACTAGCATTCTGGCACCCGAGCACACCCTCACAACGGGAATTCACTCACTCAGCTTACTAAGCCTCCCATTATGCTACTGCTACCTTTTTCTCAGTCTGCAGGTGTTATTAAAAGTAATAAACGCAAGCAAGAGAGGGTTTGAAAGAGCGGAAAGCAGTTCGTGTTCCGTAGTCATTGAAATGTGACAATCGAGTTCTTCTTCGACACAGGCTTTGAACCTTTGAGGCGATCTGGAGCGAATTGAGTTTAAAATTAGATCTGAGGCGTTTCGAAATTACTTCCTCTCTTCCTCGCTAAATAATCCGATTCATCACAAAGTCAAAAAGAGACCAAAGGGTTCAACATGCCTCAAAAGTATCCTTATTTGTCGTTTGTAGTAAAAACAGGTTTTGAATTCGCACCAAAAAACAAAGCAGGAGAAAAAGAGAAACATTGTGATCAAACAACGTGACAGTTTCTAATTTGGATATGAGCTATATCAAAGTTAGGATGTGCTCTTTAATCAGGATTTCTCTCGTCCCTAGGGCTACAGCTGACACTGCTTTTCTCTTCATCTTGAAATTGCATTCCTCTAAGCAGGGCTGCCACATCTACAACATGGACTAGATCTGCAAGCTGACATGCACGCTTCAGCAGCCATGTTTAACATGGTTCCCACATTTTGAGCGGGGATCTGTGCCGGCTGACATTTCAAATGGTTGGATGGAACCATCTGGAAGCAAGTAGGGAGACATGCAAGGTCATGACCAGACAGCAAGTGGTGGTTACTCAGTGCCTTCCTCCTCCAACCTTCATCAATGTGGCATAGGCTAACCCACTCTAGGATACCGGCAATGTTTGTGGAGGGAGGCCGGGCGCTCTCATTGTTTTTTGTTTTTTTTCATCAACGACCCGGCCATATATTGACGAATAAGGTTGTCCAAAGTGATCAAAATGAGAAATATTTTATAAATCAATAAAATAGTTTAAAACACACGTCAAGTTTGTAGAAGTGTAATCTTTGCGTCATATTAAAACTGACATTTGCAGTGAAAACACAAATATCGCACAATTACTAAATGGTAGTTTCACAAATAAAAAATAAATAAAAAAACATTTATAGCTTTCTGCACAAAACATTGATTTGATGACTTTAAAAAGTGGCATAACTATCTAGTAAAATATATTAAAATACTTTCCTTGCATCGTAAATGTATGAGAGTGTACAATATGCAATTTAATCATTAATTTCAAAAAGGTTTTCAAAGATATTTTTTTTTACAAATTTCATCAAGAATTTCAAGAAGTTTTCTCAGGGTTACTCCATATGACCTGAACAAAATGTGCCTTTTCATAAAAATTTCAAAAAAAATTTCAAAAAAAAAAAATTTCAAAAAAAAAAAAAATATATATATATATATATATATATATATATATATATATATATATATATTTAATGATGTCAATTTGTCAAAATGTCAATATGTATTTTTTTCCTTTCTTTTTTAAATTTTTTTTTTACTATTCTTCAATACCAATACCAACGTATCTTTTTTTCAAGTTTTTCAGCTTTTAATGAGACTTACATTTTTTCTGTCTCTGTACAGTTACACCACATTTCATTTTTTAGCCCCAGAAAAAAATATCAAAATGAATTTGTGCTCAGTAATTGAAACATGTTCATCATAGAAGAGGTGTATTCAAGTAATTGTTTAGTGTGAATTGCCCTTTTTTTTTTTTTTTTTTTTTTTAAATAGTGTCACGACAGTTGACGCATATGCCATCTTTATATGCATAAACAAGCTACTTGTAGGTTGATTTTGGGGAAAAAGAAGGTGTTCGGGAAACCTGTTTGAAAACAATCATTATTTTTGAAATTCCATTTGGTGCCACTGGAGGCACTAGAGACTTTCAGTAGGCACACAATTGTCTTTTTAGGACTAGTTTACACCATAGGGTACGTCAACCTTGAGATCAGGTCTTAAAACAACTGTTTTTACATATTTTAAGTACTCTCTCTCTACAATTTTCACTCTGCTTCCTTTCTATCCTTTTTTTCTCTCTCCTTGATCTTATTTCATGTGGGCCCATTCTGTTTTCCATTGTCTGCCATTGCTGCGTTTGATTATCTTTCTTTCCGTTTTTAGCCATTTGAGTTCCATCCTAAGTCGTGAAACTTTGCAGTCATGCCTGTCTTGGTGACTCCAATGAAACCTTCTCCGGATGCACAAGCCTCATATTTCACTTTACATATGGCTAGTTTTGCCATACATCATTTGGAAAGAAAAACATGTCAAAACTAGTTTTAAACCCGTGGTGCTCTTTCACTTTCACGTTGTATGTTTTTTCCAACAGTCCATTGCTAAACATTCATTATATACTCTTGTTCAGATGGGATTGTGGGATTTAATAATGGATTTTTTAGCCATGCTTTTACACTGGGAAATATCGCAAGCGGTTTTTGTGTGTATGCATGCATCCATGTGTGTGCTAAACGTGGGAGAGCTGTCAGATTCCTGGTTCAGGCTTATTGGAACTTGTCAGCTGGATTTGGGAAAGACTAAGTTTGCTTAAACTTTTAAGAGGGAGAAAGTGTGTGGGTGTTTTTACAAAAAGAGAAAGAGCACGGATGTGTTGAGTGCAGAGAGGGAATGTAAAAACTTGTATGTGTGTGTGTTTGTGTGGGAGTGTAAAGTGTTTCTGGATGCTGGGCTGGTCCTGTGGTTCACAGAGGTGTTGAAATGGGATCGAGTGAGCCAGTCCGAGCGAGTAGTGAGAGGAAATGGGGAATAGCGCCCTTTCTGTCTGAAACATTTCACTTAAATAACAGCTCCCCTTAAATGACCACTAGGCACTAGTTAACCTCTGCTCCCTGTAATTGAGGTGAAAGAACGTGATCTCACCGGCTCTGCGGAAGGTACAGTCCAGCTTATTTGCACGTGTTAAAGAGCACGATTGAACCATGACTGGAGTTGCTTTCTCCAAATAAACCGGCCAACAGACATTATCCTTGGCCCGCCTGCTGCTCCAATCCTTGCTGTGATTGCCAGCTAAGACCATGGAGGCTGAAGTGTCTGTGCTTTATTGCTTTTATCTCCCTTAAAGTGGTTGAGATATTGAAGGTGTGTTCAAGCCATTTGGCATGGAAGCAAGGTTACCCATCAGGAATGGGATGATGGGTTTTTCAAACTTGGCCAGTCGAGGCTGTCTTTCCCTCCAGATGTGTGTGTGGATGTAGGCTTTCACTGGCTCTGGTCTGATGTGGGCTTTTTCTATCAATCTCAGGGCTGGGTAAGTGTAGAGGGATGCACTATACAGCAATGTGCTGTTCATCCTTGCCAATTGCTCATTAGTTTTCCCACTGGTTGGGAAGTGCTTTGTTTGTTTGGTAAGGGAAACTGCAACATGACAACTTGCCAGTTCTGAAAGCCCTCCAAGGAATTCCAGTATGTGTACATGAAAACTCCTACAGCATGAAACACAGCGTAACCAGTGTAATTCAATTCCAGAACGAATTACTTTTACGAGCTGGTTCTTTTGAATCTACATTGCTAAACCTACAGTGCGACCAGTTTAGTCCGAATCCCGAATGAATGACTCTAATGAGTTAGTTCTTTTGAAACTACAGCGTGAAACTCACAGTGTGACCGGTATAGTCAGATTTCCAAACAAATGACCTATGAGCCAGCTGTTTTGAATCTAAAGTTCAAAACATAGAGCATGACCAGTGTAGTCCATTTCCCGAATGTATGAATCTTATCAGTCAGTTCTTTTAAATCTACAATGTGAAACACAGAGCATCCAGTGTTGTCCAATTCCCAAACAAATTATTCTTATGTGCCGCTTCTTTTGAATCAACAGTGCAAAATGAAGTGTGACCAGTGTAGTCCGGATCACAAACTAATGACTCTAATGAGTCAGTTCTTTTGAATCTACAGTGTGAAACATACAGCCCTCCTCCTCATCACACCCGGTATAGTCCGATTTCCAAATAAATAACTATTATGAATTAGTTCTTTTAAATCTAAAGTGCAAAACATATATCATGACCAGTTTAGTCTATTTCCTAAATGAATGAATCTCATCAGTCGGTTCTTTTGAATCTACAGTGCGAAACACACAGCACGACCAGTTATACAAGATCGTATACTTGTCGTGTTGTGTATTTAACGATAGGCCTAGATAAGGAGTTTTGTTGTAATCTGTGGATTTTTTTTAATTTTTTTATTTTTTATGAATAAATGAAATGTTTAAAAAAAAATATATAATTATTATTTAATATTAGGACCAATTATTGAATTTCACTTATACCTCTAAAAAGTCTTTCAAAAGTCTTTAAAGTCTGTGTAAACATGTTTTTGCAAGAATTGCATTATTAAGTTTATCTCTGATTTTTTTGAATATCTACTCTGTTGAAATCTGAAATGATCTCATCATATGGCAACAGGCTGCTGAGGGCAATAAATGCAATAAAAAGTGCATTTCTTCTTTCCAAAATTATTCTTCCTCACAAGTAAGAATTAAAAATGGAATTGAATCAGAATAATTTAGAGGGATCAGAATCGGAACTGGAATTTTTAAATATATACTGTATACGTTCCTGGTCTCATTGTGCACAATTTATCAGTATGCGTTATTACAAAATAGAAATAAAAAATAAATGTCTTCGTAATCTTAATAATAAACTTTTCTCTGATATTACTTAACTTTTCAGCTAACATCATCTTGTCCACCGTCTTTTCCAAATAGCCAAATATTTATTTAGATATTGTTTTAGGCTACTGTTAAAAAAAAGTCAGTGGGATATATTTAGATAATATAGAGGGTGAACTTGATCTTCAGCATCCACAAACCACAAAGACAAAAAAAAAGTTAAATAAGCAAAATGTGTGTGTCGGTGGTGTTTCATGAGGAAAAATACCTCTTTTTTTTTCTCTTTTTCTGCTATTGTTCTAGCATTGAAATCCCATTGTTTTATGATCCAGTAGGTTTCCAATGGATAAATCAAATCACGTCCTAATTTTTTATTGAATATTCAGTTTAATTCTGAAATAAGTCACATTATGGTTGTAAAATGGGTAGCAAATGGCATTTCTTGTTGACTTCTAAAGGCACAATTCCCTTTAGGAATACATAGGTGTTGTGATGAAGAGAGATGGTACACTGTAAAACAAATCCTGTTTTTTGTGGTTGCCAGAATAATTGTGTAATAAATACAGTAAAATGTAAACAACTTTACAGAACAACCTGTAAATTTAACAGTTTAAAACTGTTGTAATTTACATGACCATGATGACACAAATAATAATAATAATAATAATAATAATCTGTTAAATTAACTTGATATTAACCTTCTGAAACTGTAAAAAATTGAATCACCGTAAAAATTACAGAAGAGCACATGATGACAAGAAGTTCACCAATAGTGGCTCATCCAGGTGCAATGACCAATAAACATGTAGAGACAGTGCTCAGTGTCACTCACACAAACACTAAACACCATCAGGGTAACACATATGAAATTAAAATAATGCAGTAAACATTAACTAAACTACATTACATATAAAACAGAACACCCCAATGTACATAACTGATATTAAAAATAAGAAGAAACATAACTATTCCCATAAAATATAATGAAATATGATGGGTCATGCAAGGAATTGTGGGAACGCCCGATTATTGTTTTTTACTGTAATTTTAACAATAACACTGTAAAAAGTACATGTACTCTCTTGTTAAACATACAATTAATTATACAGGAAAATCATACTTTTTACATCTAAAAAAATGTTATGTTTACAACATTTTATTGTGAAAAACTACTGTATTGTCTTTTAAAATATATTACAATATTTTACTGTAGATTTTACAGATAATATTCGTTAATCAATTAACGTTTTATTTCTGTAGCACTTTTACAGTCTTTTACTGTTCAAATTACAGACATTTTTTACAGTGTATGTATGTGTTACCTGGAGAGAACTCTCTCACCCAGCTGTTCTGGCCAAAAACGTAAAAAAATAAAATTAAAATAAAAATAAAAACAGCACTTGACACTGTGCCTTTGCAGGTGCATTGAATTCTGGGAGGGATTCCAGCACCAACAGAGATAGGGGGTGTCCCAGTTGTGCAAGATTCATCAAAAGGAAGGAAGAAAGGATGAGTCACAATCATCCAGCCTGTTTCTTGCATATCTTGGCCACAATGGCAGAAGCTGTGCTGTGCATTATTCGGGAGTTACGCCCAAAATATACTCTATGCAAGTACGTGAATGCAAATGCTTCTAGCTATGCAGGCCCGATTTCGTGCATTGATGCTTTTCAAAATGCATCAGAACGCAATTCATAACTCAACGCAAGTACACGTTGAATTCCCAGTGATTTAAGCAGTTTTCTCTGTCAGGTAAACCACTGGAATGGTGGAGGAACAGTTTGAAGAGAATGTTGCTAAGCAAGTTAAAGTTAGTTAAAATGTTTACATGTTGATGTCTACCTAGCTACCTGAATACAAAGGCTACTTCCAGAATAATTGCACAAACAATTGAGGGTTACTCTATCACCCCCTTGTGACCTTAACCATAATGCAATGATATCTGCGTTTGAATACCTGTGTAGTGTTTCTGGCCCTATTCCCCATCATTTACAAAAAAAAAAATTTTTCTGACTTTTATTCTTAAAGTGAAGAAACCCATGGGCAGATCACAGGAAGTGGTATACTCTTAACGCATCACGCAAGAGTGCAGGATTTCAATTATTAAGCTTATATACTGCATATGAACTGTATTTAACTGACTGTATTGCTGCACTTTACATGTGTGGAATGCTCTAAAGTGTGTTTTACCTCGACTCCAGTGGCCCATTACGTTTCTGGTGTGCTACAGCCCTTAGCAATCATGTAATATTAAAAAGTCGACTCTCTTCCCTGTATCTTGTCTCATCGCTTTCTCTATCTCTGTTTCAGCATGCCTTTCGGGTTTCTTCAAGACAGCGCAAGGTGACGAGAAATGCCTGCAGTGCCCAATCAACAGCCGCACCACCAATGACGGAGCCACCAACTGCGTCTGCCGAAATGGATATTACCGCACGGATTCAGACCCCTTACAGATGCCCTGTACAAGTATGTTCTTTGCTTTATCTCCATCTACATGCAAACCTGGTGCTGCAGGTACTTTGAAACTGAGAGCGGTTTCATGCACAATCTTACACTGATTATGCTTAATAAGCCAACAATGTGTGGTCATCTAAACACCTTAAGTGGTTTACCTTTTTCGGGGTAAGGTCATAAACATTTTAGGCAAAAAAATGATCAACACAGGTAGATTTATCCCTCTAGGACAGACTAAAGACAGACAAGCTACATTGCAAAAACATCAATGTAGTATTTTTGTCTTTTTTTTTCTGTAAAAATATCCAAACATTCTTAAAACAACTTTCTGAGATATCTAACTAAAATTTGCAATGTTTGGATATTTTAATTGCCAGTCTGGTAATAAAAAAAACACTTGATTCAAAGGGAAAACAACCGCGATTATTGTGCACTTCAAAATTGAATGCACAAATAAGGGAATTTTAAGCGAGTATATAAACGGCATCAACGGCACATTTGTGTGTCATTCAGCTGAACTCTGAGAGTTACTGAGGCGCACCGTGGACGCCACCCAGAGCAGCTCCTGCCCGGAAGAGCGTGTGAAGCGCTTCTGAAGCGCTCTGATGCATGCGCCGTCAGCAGAGGCTCATGCCAAACATCCGTGAAAAATAAACGAACAAATATAAACTTTGATAGTGAACGCAAAATGCTCCAGCTTTACTTTAAACGATCGTGTAATGGCAAATGTTCCTGATCACAGCAGGTTTATACATGCAGTGTTAATGACACGCAGTAACATGGAGGAGACGTACACTTATTCTAAATCTGCGGAGTGATAAAAGGATGAGACGAAATCTCAAAGGTTTTGCTTCATGAGAAATAAGGGCTCGTGGGTTTAATCAAAGAGCATTAAAATAGCGTGTGAAAGCGAAGAAAATAGGACAAATGTTTTTAACTATTGCATAATATGATGTAAAATAATATGCTATAGTATAATATAAATAGAAAAAAATATATAAAAAATAATAAAAAAATCTGAGTTCCAAAAACAATAGTTTAACTGTAAAAATGACCAAAACTAAAGTTGACCAAAAAGAGAGACATATTAAGTATTTAGACATTTTTTGATATTTAAAACCTTATTTTTTGATATCATTCATAAGTTTTTAAAGCCTTAAAAGGAAATCATATACCTCTATTTTATGATTTGATTTATATATTTGAAGATAAATATAACAAAATGTATGACAATTAATCGTGAATGCCCTAAAAGAGACAATTATTCGTCATAGCCCTAAAACAGACAATTAAGCGTTATAATCGCAATTATTTGTTTGACAATTAATTGTCAGCCATATTTCTTAATTGTGACAGCCCTAGTAGTGGTGTAGCATGATAAAATTAAACATCACTGTTTTTTATGTCACATTGTGCGCAAATGATTATGCTACAAAGCTACTCGATGGAAAAAATAGCAACCTGTAAGTAGCATTGCTACTTTTAATTACTCCATACCCCAACACTGTAAAAACTAGCTTAACAACCATGCAATTCCCATGCTGGTCTAGCCTGGTTTATGCTGGTTAGTGTTGGCTTAGTGCTGGTAGACCATGTTGTTCACAAGCTGGTTGTCCAGTATGGTTTTTCTGGTTATGCTGGTTAATCAAGGAAGTCATCTTTGTCCATGTCATTCCTTCTGACTTCAGATCGGGCTGAGTACAACAGAGCCACTGCCCTATTGTTGAGACAGATGAGGCCGAGAAGACAAAGAGAGAGAGAGATGGCTCCTATGCTATTGTGAGTGACGTGGTTTTGTCACTCACTGAAAGAAGGGAGGTGGGGGCAGAGAAGAAGTAGAAATAAAGCAAGAAGCGAGATTTTAAAAAAAGCCTGGCCCTGGGAGAAGAGCAGCTGTTGTAAATAAGAGAGCAACATCATGTCCCAGAGTTGAAGCTCAGTGGGCCTTGGCATGAGTAAAGAGAGGAGACAGCAGTTGTTAACGGCAGCCATTACCGCCCACTAACCTGGGAATGGGATGTTTAGAAACAGCTTTGCATGCGACTAAGAGGCTTTAACAGCCGTAGCTTTTAAGATCAGGATGCCTCTTTATGGCCTCATGGCTAAAAGAGCTGTAAATAAGTTATCGATTGGAGACTCCATCATTTTTGGACTTCTTTTAAAAGGGCAAGGGGCGGAGGGTTGTTTCTTGTTTACCTCATTTGCCCCCTAGAGGATCACCCACAGTAATTGCGAGCACATGCCGGTGGAAGATAAACACAGTGCATTGTTAGCTTTAGTTGGCTGCCAGTCAGAGGGAGGTCTCGGAGGTGTGCTTTGTTTGGTTTGCTCTCACTCTCCTTCATAATTACTTTTCATGCAACCCATGCAATGTGAATCCTCGTGTGGATGAATGAGTTTCACCATCGTTATTGTTGTCGTAATTTTAATTAGCATGATGAAAATACACAGTTGTGCAATTTTAAAACTCTGCAATTTAATTGTATTGAGCAATCAACACATCAAACATTGAAAATCAAGCCATGCATGAGCCATGCCCATGGCCTTGTGGTTAGCACATGTTCTGTCATGTTCCGCACATTTGCTCTGTTCCAAAACCTAGTGAGCTGCCTATGGAGGGAGCATTTTAAGGCATCATAAGACACCGATGCAAAGGCCAAAAAGTAGGCATATTAATTATTGATGATTGCTTAAATGGTGATTATAATAACTGTGTTTCATTGATTACTAAAGTGTTCTTGACAAATAGGAAGTAAAAATCCCATTCATTTTCTTCATAAGGGAATTGAACATAAACGATAACTTACAAAACATTTAAAGACAGACCTACTGTGAGCTCTTAATCGATGGTATATACTTCTGTTTAAGCCAAAAGTCTGTGTTATTTCTTCTTCATTAAAAATAAAATAAAATAAAAATAATAATAATAGTGGATTTCCTGGTGATGAAACTACACAACCCCAAGAATCCTGAGAGGAAAAGACACCAATCAGAGAATCGCAACACCAAATCGCACCAAAAGCGTTCAGCAGCGACTGCCCACTTCCATGACACACTGTGAATGATGCAATCAAGTCTCCCTACACTTTCAAACTACTTAAATATTTGCATATTTCTGAAGAGTTTGCAATACAATTTTAATATGTTGTTCCTCTACTTATAATTTACTTTAAATCAATAGTTAAATTTTTCAATGGTTTTTAATCCGATTACATCATTTGCAATGCTTCATGGGATTGTAGTTCATTCCCTCATGAAAGACATTAAGTATACAGTATTTTTGTTTTTGTCTTTTGTCCGATTTTCAAACACTTTTTTGCTTCAAATCAAAGTTTGTGATGTTATGATTCACCTCGGAGCTGGTTGGTTCATGGCTTAGAACTCATTTATGAAAGATTTTATTAAATCCCTATGGAAATAATGAATGTGAAAAACACTTAAAATAAAAATACCAGAACCAAGACAGCTGAAAAAGAGGACAGGTACTGTTGCACTTTATTGAGTTGCACCAAGTGGGTGACACGAGTTCAAATTGTGTTAAATGTCTTGATCCCGTCCCCTTCTTCTCCCCGTCGTTTCCTATACTCACTCTACGGTCCTCTCAATAGAATTCACAAAAATGCATTGCTATTATTATTATTATTATTATTATTTATACTGTTAATTCGTATATGTTTCAATGTGTGTCTTCAGCCGTGCCGTCGGCCCCTCAAAACGTAATCTCCAGCGTGAACGAGACATCGCTGATGCTGGAGTGGAATCCTCCACGGGAGACCGGCGGGCGCAACGACGTGGTCTACAACATCATCTGCAAGAGCTGCGGAGGTGGCCGGGGTGGCTGCACGCGCTGCGGGGACAATGTGCAGTTTATTCCACGTCAACTGGGACTCACCGAGACCCGGGTCTTTATAAGTGACCTGCTGGCCCACACGCAGTACACTTTCGAGGTGCAGGCTGTCAATGGAGTATCAGACCAGAGCCCTTATTCGCCCCAATATGCATCAGTCAACATCACGACTAACCAGGCTGGTAAGTCCATACCTTCAGGGATTATTTGCTTACTTTTGTTTTGTCGTTGAGTTATTAGTGGCACCGTGTGATGCAATCACTTGCCTTGTCGGTTAGATACAAGTTCCAACTACCTGAGGACACCAATTCAACTGCATTTTTTATTTTTTTTTGGTTTATCTGTTGCCTTGTTTCCTTGTTCCTGATTTAATTTTCATTTTTTGAAAATTGTGGTACACACTCCTCTCCTGTACTCCAGTGGTAATATTATATTAACCCTCATATAGACCCAAGCATAGAGATCATTTTTTGATTATACAAATCTTGATTTTTAAGCGCATTTTGCTTTGAGGTGACAATTGTGTGACTTTCTTACCAAATTTATTGTTGTGATACAGTTCGGAGTGTCAGCTTTTTTTATATTTAATAAAAAATAGGCATTGTTTAATTGTTGTAAAATAAACATAGCAATTCTGCTATGCTGGGTTTCTGAGGGTTAATTAGGCTATACAACATCAAAGTTTATCATCACTTTCACAATCATCCATGTTTAGTTAATACTCTAATCTTCAGTTAATAATAGACAAATAATCAACACCGTAAATAACGATGTAACAAATAACTCAACAGCTTGCCGTATAGAAAGTCTGAGCCGTAATATGCATGTTTATCCATATTTTACGCTTTCAGATCACCTTTTCTTCTTAAATAAACCCTTTTTATGTATTGTATGGACTTCTTGATGTTATCGACTCCACAGATTCATCCATATATTGTTTGAAGTCCAGATAGTCCCATTTGTGTGAGCTCATCATGTGTAACCGAGAGTTAAACAGATCTGTTACCTACAGATTACATCCTAATTACATTCTCTGGCTCACAAAAACCACACGACCATCCCACCATGTCACCATGAGATTAGACATAATTCTCAGAAATTCAATGTGATGTACGTTGAATCGGACCCAAACCATCGCGGGACAGATTATCCGGAGCCTACGATTTCTCCAGCCAGTGATTACTTTTAATGAAAAACAGCTTCTTGCTACTGATTAGACTTTAAACTTGTTCCCCTCTTGAAGCAACGGCCATTCAGGAAGACATACTAAAAGCAGACACAAAGGCAATAGAGTTTTTCCGCTCATGCGATTGTGGTTTTGATTACCGTGTTCCAGTTATTTCCAAGGGACTGCAGCGTTGATTTGTTCTTGATGTGTCTTGAAAAAATTTGCGGTTGATCGTGCCAGATCTGTACTCTTAGCTCTTAGGAGCTCAAACGAAGTCAGCCATTATAAGGTCCTCATCCCTGCTTGCTACAGACAGATCAGACCCATCCCTACTTTAGCTTAACAAAGCTGCATTTTCTAAAGTTCGACAGTAGTTTAATTGGTTAAGACACAGTGCTAACTTCAAAATTCAAAACTTCTCCATCATTTGCAGCTCTCAAAGTGAGGTTTAAGCCAGTCTTTTGTACAGAAAGCATGCTGGAAGAGATGCGCCTTTGAATCCTGGGAGTGTTTACATGATAGCAGCAATGTGTGGAGAGCTGGAAGCCTACAGAGATTTCAGCATTTTACCATCACACTGAGAAAAGAGAGGCAGTTAAACACACACAACACTTATACAACCTTATATAACTAAAAATAAAAGCTTTGAGCTGAGTGCACATGCACTATTAACAGATTCAAACTATTTGAGTACTCCCTCCAAACAAATTTCACTGGCCTGCATGCATGCAGTCAACTGTGAGAATCCAATTAACGCAGAAATGTATGTGTACAGACAATGCATTAATGTAAATATTGTCGCAGAAATACACAAGTTAAAAAAACATGCATGTGTGCACCGCAGGTATCAGAAGTGGAGAAGGGTGGACTCAAACCCAGTCTCATAAACTGACAAGGAGTTCCAGTAAAGACTTCAACTTTTTACATGCAGTCTCTCAACAGTTACACTAAGTGCACTTGAGACATTTAGGGGACTTATGAATATATGTGGAACTGCCATGGGAGCTGGATGTTGAGGCTGTCAGTGTTTCTTCGAGCAAGAAATGTCTGATCGGCTGAAAACAGAAGGGTTGTTAGATTCTGAATCTAACTGAACCACATCTGAATCAGCTGAAACACATCTTTGAAATGAAAGCCAACTTCTTTCCCTTAGCTTTATAGGTGGGCGTATTCTCTTTGGAGAACAGCCGATAATTCGTGCAGTTCGACTCAAAGCTTACATTTATGTAACATGACTGGTTATAAAAGCAGCCTAGATGCATAATGGGATTTTGACTAAAAATAAAAGCATTCATTATATATTTCAGCATTTTGAATGGCCTTTTTCATATTTCTTAAAACAACCTAATTGATTTTATGAAGGAGTCTTATTCATTTCCCCCCCCCCAAAGTCAACTTACAATGTTAGTCAAGGTTTCTTGCAGCAAAAACTGTCATAATTCAGTTTTAGATGAACGGTTTCCTCCCTCTCGCTGATGCTTAGAATTAAACAGGCTGTTTCTGATAGTTATAGGATAGTTGTGCAAGGATTAGCTGCCTTGCATCAGTAGTGGCAGCATAGGATTGTGCAAATGCCGTGCAATAAAAATAGGCGATTAAACAGGTAAGACATAATATGTACATATGCTTAGTGTGAAATCAGAAGATTGGCTCAGGCTGTTGGTATGAATGAGATGGATAGTCATGTATATGAATGAATGTTATGATTGGCTAACCTTCGCAATACATAGTTCAGTAGTTACTGAATATTTAAATTGGGATGCACTAGAGCTGGGTGGTTTTTCAGATTTTTCCGATTAATTAGAATTTGCGTTTTGACACGATTTGTATTTTTTTTAATCGAGAAAATGAGATTTGGCAAAAAATAAGCAAACGCTATAGTTAGATATGTTGTAAATCCACCAATGACTGAATAAGGACGAGAAAAAGAATTCATAGTGCTTGTCTTAATACTGCTCCCGATCTGATCAGCTGCACGTGTGTGGCACGCTCCAAATGAACGTGAAAGGATAGCAACACGGAGACTGATGTAAAAGACAGCGGTAATATTCCCAGTAACATTGTATACAGTGTGATTGTAGCTCAGCTTCGTCTATCATGCAGGCATGCACTTGCTTAAGACCATAACTGGTGTTGGCGTGTGCATGTTGATGAACGGTCTCCTTTCTTTTCTTTTTACCCATAAAAAAAGTGTTAGTTAAGTGACAGTTACGGGCACTTCATTTCAAATCAATGAGAGGCTATATATGGGAGAATCAAACATCTGCTGCTCCTTTTGCCTTGATGGTTCAGATAGATCGCTAATTATTGCTTTTTTCTGTGACGTGTTTCAAGTGTACTGCATCTTTTGGCAAGCGATCATTTTGACAAACTTTGCTAGTTGAATTGTAATTATAAATTATTTAATAATGCTGCGCTGCTCAGCGTAAACCGCTAGAGGGCCTGTCTGCAGGGTTTATGAATATAGACACAAATTGTTTGAAAAACAAGGAGTACTTTCTAGATAAACTTGATAATTATATATATATATATATATATATATATATATATATATATATATATATATAATAGATATTGATTTCTAGATTACTTTCTAGATAGACTTGGTTTAGATAAATTAATACCTAGACTTAGGAATTATTTTGCAGTTTTCATATTCTATTATTTCTGAACATCTGGGTTTATTAGATTTCAATTTATTTTACATTTGCACTCTGTTGACAACTTCCCACTGTGGTGCATTTGGTGCATTTGTAAATTGTTCTTACACACCTCTGTTTCCTGTAATGGAAAGAACTTGGATTTCTCTAACCACGTTGCCTTGCATTCTAATAAAGAACATACAGTTTGAATAATGTTGGACTACATTTAAAGTTGAAAAAATCGAATCGTGAATCATCCATAAGTTTGATAAAAATCGAGATTTTTTTTTCCATATCGCCCAGCCCTAGAATGCACCGATAGGTAAATTTTGGTTGATAATGATTTTATCTAAAAAAAAAATAATAATATTAAAAAAAATAAAAATAAAACCAATATTTTGGTATTTACTCACTTTATTTGAAGCCACTTTCTCACATTATTTTGTCATTATATTACTGTTTTGCTTAGGAAAGTGCATAAAAGCTATATTATAGTTTTAACAATATATTATTTTCATGGAACATAGATTAGATCTGTTGAACAGAGCCACAATAAAATATAAATAATTATAATAATAAAAACTAGTAACACTTTACAGTAAGGTTCCATTTGTTAACACTAATTAACATCATTAGTTAATCATTAGTTAACAATGAGCAATACCTTTACAGCATGTATTAATCTTGGTTAATGTTAATTTCAACATATTCTAATATATTTTTTAATTAAAGTTGTATTTGTAAACATTAGTTAATGCACAATGAACTAACATAAAAAAAGTATATTTTTATTACCTAATATTAACAAAGATTAATAAATGCTGTAAAAAATGTATTGTTCATTGTTAGTTCATAATATCTAATGCATTAACTAATGTTAACGAATGGAACCTTATTGTAAAATATTAACAAAAAAAAAAACAAACAAAAAAAAAAACAAATATGATAATATGATAATTGCATATTGTTTACATCTTGGGGCTGTACTTTTGAAACAATGAGTATTTTCAAGTTTGCTGATTGGCCCTTTGCATTTCCATTGTAAGTGCCTCAATTTTTTGCATTTTTTTTAAAGAAACAGAGGGACAAGTCAAAATGTATTTTTGTAGTAATCAACAGTATTCTGCTGATGCTGTGTCGATTGACCTTTACTTGTATTTCACCTGGAATATTCCTTTAATTTGGTCTATAATTCTATGTAAATTATAATTATTCTAATCTAATTATATGTAAACGTGGGCATTCATAATGTTAAAATTAAAAGTTAATTAAAATGAATGTTAAAATTATTATGATATTAATACAGTACCATGTTGACTTTTGAATTACCCATTTTTGCTGCTTTATTTTAATAATTGGGCTGGGCGTAATAGGGAGGGAACTTCACATTTGGAACATTTGAGTAGATCCACATTGTACATCAAACTCTTTCATTTCAAAAGAGCAAGAAAAATACTTTCTAAATAATGAATTGCTATTGCTTTTATATACAGTACATCTTTGTAGCAAGATTGTTCTCCATATGTTTCCGCTTGGCGTTACCCTGCTCTGACCCGTGCTCCCTCCGTTCTGGGGTTCTTGTCTGCTGTTGGGGTGCTCTACCCTGGCTCTGCCTGTCACTTTGGATTAGCAGCCTCGGATGTCCATCAGGGGGAGCTGTGAATGTTCTCACACAAGCTCCCTGTTAACAGCCCAGGCCCCCTGGGACAGGGCACTAGGACTAAGGGGGCCTGGGTCAGGATGTCCATGCCTTTAATTTCATCTGGATTGGAGTGCTTTGGGGTTACATAAACATCTTGTCACCCCTCATTAGCAAAGGCGGCTTCGAGCTTCATAATTTGTGCTCGCAGTAGTGTGTGCATGCTTGTCCGTATCCATGTTCAAGCGTTAATTAGTTTTTAAGCCTGGCTGCTTGGGAGGGAAGGGATGCTCCGCAAGAGAAACAAACAAATAAGAAAATTAGAAGTGATTGCCGTGAAAGTATTTTGCATGTGGGGAAGATGTCAATTGTGATTTTTATTTTCCACTCTCAACCAAGCATGGACTATCTCCCAGCATTGTTTTCAGGAAGTTTCTTCACAGCTGCCAGTATCATACCTCTACCAGGCCTTTTCACACTGTCTGTCACAATCTCTACACACAATGCAGTTGAAGCTTGACTCAAACAGGCGAAAGAGCAACAGACAAAGGGAGCAAAACTCTGTTTTTATGCTGGACAGTCTTTAGAACGCGAGTTATACTTATGTGTGATACATCATGGGCTTAAAGTGTCCTCGTGCACACTTATTAAAGGATGAATAATTCATAAACACTGCTATTATGGGGAGAGTGTTATGGTCTTGGCCTTGGGGAGTTCTTTTCCAAATCTTGATGAATTATGACCAGACTGCCCACTAAGTATCAGGTTGGTGTTGTACTCTGCATTGACCCAGAAGGCAAAAGTTGCTATGGTTTTCTTTTATTCATCCATTTTTCAGAGGAGAGGAAGTTATTTATTTTTTAAATAATTTTATTATTTAGATATAACTTTCAACTGATGCTGAATATGTGAAAACAGCATGTCATGAATAGACACATAATGAAGAAAGCCTTAGTCAAGAGCCTTTGAAATTATGTGGCTGGCATTGCTAAGACATTATGGACAAAATAAACTTGGTCATTGTAAAGCAGTGTCAATGGTCCTCTAATCCTTTGAAGACCCCCCAACCCTCAAACTATTTCATCTAAGAATCAAATCGCACTACAGTCAATAGTAGTGGCCTGTTTTTGTGGTTTGGATGCCAACCTCTTACTCCAAGTGTTTTGAGTTTAAATCTCACTTGAGTAATGAGTTTAAATAAAATGCTGTTTCAAGTAGCCTGAATGTGTATTACTGATACACTGACCCAGAGTGAGGAAGAAGGCTGGAATAATCACTCTGGGACCCCACTCACCCTGCCCACTACCTTTTTGAACTGTTGCCTTCTGGCCGACTCTTCAGAGCTCTGAGCACCAGAACCGTCAGGCACAGGAACAGTTTTTTCCCTCAGGCTATCCATCTCATGAACAGTTAAAACTGCCCCACTGAGCAATAATTATGTGCAATTCACAGTCTAAACTTTTTTATACTTATCCAACACATCCAACCTCTTCTGCCATTACATTCCCTTGCACTGTATATAACAGATTTGTATTTAGACTTGCACTGTATGTGTGCATGTGTATGTGTGTGTATGTGTATGTATGTGTATATATATATACTATATATATATATATATATATATATATATATATATATATATATATATATATATATATTTATTGTCTTATTGTGTATTCTATATATATTTTATTTTATATTCAACATTTTTATTTATTATTCAATTTGTAATTATTTTTTATTATTATCTATGTCTTGTTGCTGTTTTGTATTGTTGTGCACTGGGAGCCCTGTCACCAAGACAAATTCCTTGTATGTGTAAGCATACTTGGTAATAAAGCTGATTCTGATTCTGATTGTATTAAAGAATATCAAACCAAGTGACATCTGCAAACAAAATACAAAAATATAGAGTCTCTGATGCATCACGATCGTGATCTTCATTTGAACAATCTCAATGTTAATTCTTAAATCAAGATTGATCTTTTACTCTAT
The DNA here is from genome assembly GCF_019703515.2 of Myxocyprinus asiaticus. Taxonomy (NCBI): domain Eukaryota; kingdom Metazoa; phylum Chordata; class Actinopteri; order Cypriniformes; family Catostomidae; genus Myxocyprinus; species Myxocyprinus asiaticus. The sequence continues at coordinate 5,331,064 of NC_059380.1, read as the reverse complement.
GTGGCAACCCTATACAATGCGCAAATCACTCGCATATGTGACCAAATTTCGCAATATGTGACTAAAGATGTCTGTGAAAACACACTGACTGGTAAATGTTAGAGTGTCCTCATGCACACTTGTTAAGGGATGAACAATTTATAAACACTGCTATTATGGGGAGAGTGTTATGATCTTGGCCTTGGACAGTTCTTTTCCAGAGCTTGATGAATTATGACCAGACTGCCCACTAAGTATCAGGTTGGTGTTGTACTCTGCATTGACCCAGAAGGCAAAAGTTGCTATGGTTTTATTTTATTCGTCAATTTTTCAGATGAGAGGAAGTTTTTTATTTTAAAAAGAATTTTATAAGAGGGCCTGGGTAACTCAGCAAGTAAAGACACTGACTACCACCCCTGGAGTCACGGGTTCGAATCCAGGGCGTGCTGAGTGACTTCAGCCAGGTCTCCTAAGCAACCAAATTGGCCTGGTTGCTAGGGAGGGAAGAGTCACATAGGGTAACCTCCTCGTGGTTGCTATAATGTGGTTCGCTCTCGATGGGGCGCGTGGTGAGTTGTGCGTGGATGCCGCAGAGAATAGCGTGAAGCCTCCACACACGCTATGTCTCTGCGGTAACACGCTCAACAAGCCACGTGATAAGATGTGTGGGTTGACGGCCTCAGACACGGAGGCAACTGAGATCCGTTCTCCGCCACCTGGATTGAGGCAAGTCACTATGCCACCACGAGGACTTAGAGAGCATAGTGAATTAGGCATTCCAAATTGGGGAGAAAAAAAGAGGAGGAATTTTTTTATTTATTATTATTTAGGTATAACCTTTATAGAAAGGTAGGCCAACTCCTTTAAAAATCACTGAACTTTTAACTGATGCTGAATATGTGAAAACAGCATGTCAGGAATAGACACATAATGAAGAAAGCCTTAGTCAAGAGCCTTTGAAATTATGTGGCTGGCATTGCTAAGACATTATGGACAAAATAAACTTGGTCATTGTAAAGCAGTGTCAAGGGTCCTCTAATTCTTTGAAGACCCCCAACCCTCAAACTATTTCATCAAAAGATCAAATTGCACTACAGTCAATAGTAGTGGCCTGTTTTTGTGGTTTGCATGCCAACCTCTTACTCCAAGTGTTTTGAGTTTAAATCTCACTTGAGTAATAAAAAACAAACGCTGTTTCATGTAGCCTGAATGTGTATTACTGATACACTGAATCCAAAAGGTGTATGCACACTTAAGCCACACACACTTGCATGCATTTTATTGCATTATATTACAGAATATCAAACCAAGTGACATCTGCAAACAAAATACAAAAATATTGAGTGTCTGATGCATCACAATCATGATCTTCATTTGAACAAACTCAATATCAATTCTTAAATCAAGATCGATCTTTTACTCTATGCAGCAACCCTCTACAATGCGTAAATCACTCACATATGCGACCAAATTTCACAATATGTGACTAAAGATATCTGTGAAAAGACACTGGCTGGTAAATGTTCAGATTTCACGTACCAGTGATTGAGTAGTATGCCGATGAAATTCAGCATCAAGATCCTTTCACGTGAGTTGAGAGTAAAGGTTTGGTTTGACCATGTGTCGAGATCCACGCAATCCATTTGTCATTGAATAATGTCTCTTTTAATATCCTTTCTATTCTTTACTGTGAGTTGTTGATATAATAAAATAAACATTTAAATCTAATCACACTTGCTGTTCCCACGTCTATCTGTCAGTGGATTACCAGCTTTCTGACGGACAGGCAGCAGCTAATGAGACAGGGGAAATTCACTTTCAGCACCTGTACAATCAGCACTGGTGCCCCCCAGGGATGTGTGCTCTCCCCACTACTCTTCTCCCAGTACACAAATGACTGCATCGCCAAGGACCCCTCTGTGAAGCTCCTTAAGTTTGCAGAGGACACCACTGTCATCGGCCTCATCCAAGATGATGATGAGACTGCATACAGAAGGGAGGTTGAACAGCTGGCTGTCTGGTGCAGTCAAAACAACCTGGAGCTGAACACGCTTAAAACAGTGGAGATGATTGTGGAATTTAGGAGGAACACCCCAACACTGACCCCCCTCACCATTCTAAACAGCACTGTGGCAGCAGTGGAGTCATTCAGGTTCCTGGGCACTACCATCTCACAGGACATGAAGTGGGAGACCCACATTGACTCCATTGTGAAAAAGGCCCAGCAGAGGTTGTACTTCCTTCACCAGCTGAGGAAGTTCAACCTGCCATAGGCGCTGCTGATACAGTTCTACTCAACAGTCATTGAGTCTCTCCTCTGCACTTCAATAACTGTCTGGTTTGGTTCAGCTACGAAATCGGATATCAGAAGACTACAAAGGACAGTTCGGACTGCTGAGAGTATTATTGGTTGCCCCCTGCCCTCCCTTCAAGAACTGTACACTTCCATAGTGAGGAAAAAGGCTGGAAAAATCACTCTGGACCCCACTCACCCTGCCCACTACATTTTTGAACTATTGCCTTTTGGCCGATGCTTCAGAGCTCTGAGCACCAGAACCATCAGGCACAGGAACAGTTTTTTCCCTCAGGCTATCCATCTCATGAACAGTTAAAACTGCCCCATTGAGCAATAAATCAAATCAAATCCCTTTATTGTCACTCAACCACACACACAAGTGCAACACTGGGTGAAAGTCTTAGGTGCGGTTCCAAGCAACATAGCAGTATGACATCTGATTTACACATAACACAATTTACACATCTTGTTACACAACACAATATACAATATACACTATACACCTAATAATATACAATATTCAGTATACACAAAAAAAGTAGACTGTATACAAAAAAATAAAACAATATACAGTATACAGAAAATAAGAAGACTATATACAATAAAAATACACTGTACCCACCCCCCCCCCCCCCCCCCCGCATGTAATCAGTGGAAATAAATATGAAGTGTTGTGTTGACATGTCGGTTGATAGTCAGTTGCCAGTGTGTTAATAAGTGAAGTATAAAATGTGGGTCCAGTCTGAGGCTAATAATGTGTGGTGCTGATATATGTATCGTGAGCGATCAAGAGTTCAAAAGTCTGATTGCTTGTGGGAAGAAGCTGTCATGAAGTCGGCTGGTGTGGGTCCTGATTCTGCAATACCGCTTGCCTGATAGTAGCAGTGAGAGCAGCCCATGGCTCGGGTGGCTGGAGTCTCTGATGATCCTCCGAGCTTTTTTCACGCACCGCCTTGTATATATTTCCTGGAGGGAGGGAAGCTCACCTCCAATGATGTGTCTGGCAGTTCGCACCACCCTTTGCAGTGCTTTGTAGTTGTGGGCTGTGCTATTGCCGTACCAGGTGGAGATGCAGCCAGTCAGGATGCTCTCTACAGTGCTGGTGTAGAACCGTGTGAGGATGTGGCGGTTCATTCCAAACTTCCTCAGCCATCTCAGGAAGAAGAGGCGCTGGTGAGCCTTCTTCACAATGGCCTCAGTGTGGATGGACCATGTGAGTTCCTCAGTGATGTATACACCGAGGAACTTGAAGCTGCTGACTCTCTCCACCGGTGCTCCATTGATGGTGATGGGGCTGTGTTCTCTGTCTTTTCTCCTGAAGTCCACCACAAGCTCCTTTGTCTTACTGACGTTGAGGGAGAGGTTGTGCTCCTGACACCAGCATGTCAGAGTGTGCACCTCTTCTCTGTAGGCTGTTTCATCATTGTCAGTGATCAGACCTACCACCGTCTTATCATCAGCAAACTTAATGATGGCATTGGAGCTGTGTGTTGCCACAGTCGTGTGTACAGGGAATACAGGAGTGGGCTGAGAACACAGCCCTGCGGGACTCCAGTGTTGAGGGTCAGTGATGAGGAGATGTTGCTGCCCATTCTAACCACCTGCCGTCTGTTTAACAGGAAGTCCAGGATCCAGCTGCACATCGAGCTGTTTAAGCCCAGAGCCCGGAGTTTCACATCAAGCTTGGAGGGCACTATGGTGTTAAATGCTGAGCTGTAGTCTACAAACAGCATTCTCACATGTGTGTTCCTTTTTTCCAGGTGGGAGAGAGCAGTGTGTAGTGTAGATGCAATGGCATCATCAGTGGAGCGTTAGTTGCGGTATGCAAACTGCAGTTAGTCCAGTGAGGCAGGCAGCATAGAGCAGATGTAATCTCTGATTAGTCTCTCAAAGCATTTGCTGATGATGGGGGTCAAATTAACAGGATGCCAGACATTTAAGCAAGTGATTTTGGATTGCTTTGGTACAGGCACAATGGTGGCCATTTTAAAGCATGTGGCAGCTCTGCATCAACAGGACAAGCAAGGTTAATCAGACATCAAGTAAAGCCAAACTGACTCCAGACCCTTCACTTAACACACAATGAAGACCAGCATCAATCAAGACATTATAATACATTTGACGGCTTTCACTCTCTCTGAAAGTTTCATTAGAGCAGTGTGTGAAAGATCGCCTGCAAAGTGTGATTTGCCTGGAGTGGGGAAGCACTAGGGAAGTGCCACTCAAGGGGTCATTCAACGTACCTCTCCTCCTCTACAATGTGACTTAATCACTTGCATATGCAACTTAATTTTGAGCTATCCAACAAAAAATAAAGTGCTGTGAAAAAGTATTTCCTGATTTCCTCTGTTTTTGTGTATATCTCATACTAAATTGTTTTAAAAATTCAAACAAAATCGAACATAAAAAAGGCAATCTGAGTAAACACAAAATACAGTTTTTAACTGATAATGTTATTTATTGAAGCAAAAAAGTTATCCAATACCAACTGGGCCTGTGTGAAAAAGTATTACTAGTTACTAAATTTCCAAATCTATGAAAATGCAATTATAATGGGGTTCAGCTGAACTAGACACACCCAGTCCTGATTACTGCCAGCCCTGTTCAATCAAATCAACACCTAAATAGAACTTTTTCAGCAGCATGAAGTTGGCTAAAAGGATTCACCCAGTAGCACACTATGCCAAGGTCGGAAGAAATTCCAGAAATGATGAGGAAAGAGTGGTGAAAACCACTGCTAACCCAAAAGAACATTAAGGCCCATCTGAATTTCGCCAAAACACACCTTGATGATCCTTAAACCTTTTGGGAGAACGTTCTGTGGACTGATGAGTCGAAAGTGGAACTGTTTGGAAGACAGGGGTCCTGTTACATCTGGCGTAAATCAAACACAGAATTCCACAAAAAGAACATCATACCAACAGTCAAGCGTGGTGGTGGTAGTGTGACATGTGGGGATGCTTTGCTGCTTCAGGGTCAGGGCGAATTGCAATAAATGAGGGAAGCATGAATTCTGCTCTCTACCAGAAAATCCTAAAGGAGAACGTCCGGTCATCAGTCCGTGAGTTGAAGCTCAAGCGCAGCTGGATTATGCAGCAAGACAATGATCCAAAGCATAGGATTAAGTCCACCTCTGAGTGGCTCAGAAGAAGCAAAATTAAAGTTTTGGAGTGGCCTAGTAAAAGTCCTGACTTGAACCCAATTCACATGTTGTGGCAGGACCATAAACGTGCAGTTCATGCTCAAAAACCTCCAATGTGGCTGAACTAAAGCAGTTCTGCAAAGAAAAGTGGGCCAAAATTCCACCACAGCATTGTGAAAGACTGATCTCCAGTTATCAGGAGCATTTAGTTGCAGTTGTTGCTGCTAAAGGTGGCACAACCAGCTATTTTTTTTATTTATTTATTTATTTTTTTTTTGTGATTAATAATTTTTATTGACTCATTAATTAATCAAAGAAAAGCAAAACATATATACACAGAATCAACATTTAACCCACACTATTACCCCTCCTCCCCAATCCCCAACCCCACCCTGACCCTCAACAAACATTCCTGTGGTCACACGAGTACACACACACACACACACACACACACACACACGCACGCACGCACGCACGCACACACACGCATGCACACACACACGCGCACGCACACACACACACACAAAATATATATATGTATAATAATCACACACATTAATAACTATACCTCTCTCTCCACTGCCCCTTCCCAAGAGCCCTCCAAGAACACCAGATATTTGCCCCTTTTCCCAACAAACTAATCCAAATTCCCCAGTCTTCTAGATGACCCTTCTTCGAAAGCCACCACCCTCCCCATCTCCGAGCACCACTCCTGAAATGGGGTGCTCCAGCTGACTTCCATCCCCTTAAAACAATTTGTCTGACAATCATAACACTGGTTAAGACACAATTTTTTATGTGTTTATTCCCAATATTGATGACCCCATCGCCTAAAATACAGAGTCTGGGGCAAAATGAAATTTGAGTGCCAAGTACATCCCACATAAAACTCTGAACCTTCAACCAAAATTCTTGGATCTTAACATACCACCAAAAAACATGGGTTGTGTCTTCATCATCTGATTGGCATTGCCAGCAGATGGGTGTGCCTTTAAGACCAAGCCTATATAATCTAGAGGGGGTCCAATAGTATCGATGTAAAATCTTGAATTGCATAAGGCGCACCCTTGCATCTCTAGATGCAGACTTGACGTTTTTTTAGAATCCTAGCCCACACTCCCTCCTCCAATACCAAGTTTAAATCTTTCTCCCATAATCTATTGATAGAAGTTAAAGCTCCATCCCCCAGACTCTGAATTAGCAGGGAGTAATACACTGATGCCTCATGGCCTTTTCCAAAAGCAGTAATCACCACTCCCAGAGGATCTGCCGCTTTAGGGGGGGTGTATGTTACTCCCAAAAATAGTACAGAGCAGGTTGTGCAGTTGTAAATACCTAAAGAACTGAGATCTGGGAATCCCAAAATGTTGAACCAAATTTTCAAAGGATCTCAACACTCCACTCTCATATAGGTCACTGAGTGTATTAACCTCCCTCACAATCCACTCTGACCAGCAGAATGGGGACTTAATAATACATAATTTTGGGTTCAGCCATATGCTTGAGGCAACATAAATAAATGTCCGAATTAAACACTCTGGACACTTTTGTCCATACCGAGTGCAAATGCGAGATAACAGGGTGTAACATAACTTCTCCGATTAGTTTGATAGAAAGGCTTTGCAATGGCAAAATAGGGGCAAGAACTTCCTATTCAATACAAAACCAGGGAGGGGCTCTTACAGGTGGAAGGGACCAATGAGCCAAATGTCTGAGACCGAATGCATAATAATAAAACAAAATCTTGGGTAGGCCTAGCCCACCTTTGTCAATCGGCCTATGCAACTTACTGAAATGTAATCTGGGACGTTTACCATTCCAAATGAAGGACTTCGCTACGTTATCAAATTGCTTGAAATAAGACAGGAGGACATCTATAGGGAGCGACTGTAGCAGGTAGTTGAATTTTGGAATACAATTCATTTTAATAACATTAACCTTCCCAATCATAGATAAATGTAATGATGCCCACATCGCTCGAAAACCTTTTTACTAAAGGGTCAAAATTAACTCTTAACTAAATCACACAAATTTGGTGGGAATAAAATACCCAAATACTTAATGCCCTGTTTGGACCACTGGAAGGTGACCCAGCTGAAAAGCAGTTAGCGGGCAGTATGCTGTCAGAGCCAAAGCTTTGGATTTAGAACAATTAACTCTGTATCCCGAGAATTTAGAAAAGGAATTAATAATTCTGTGGAGGCAAGGCATAGATCTAGTAGGGTCGGAGATGAATAACAAAATATCATCTGCATAAAGCAAAAGCTTATGTGCCACACCTCCTGCCACTACCCCTGGAAAATCATCATCCTTTCTTATCGTGACTGCTTATGAATTCAGGGCAAGACAAAACAACAATGGGGAAAGAGGGCAACCCTGCCGGGTGCCCCTATCCAGAGTAAAATAATCTGAAATTAATCCATTCGTTTGTACCGCCACTAACGAGTGTCTATAAAGTAAATTAATCCAACCAATAAAAGTATTCCCAAACCTGCACATTTCCAAAATCTTAAAAAGATAATCCCATTCTACCATATCAAACGCCTTTTCGGCGTCAAGTGAGATGGCAGCGACCGGAGTCTGATCATTTGCCACTGACCACATGATATTGATGAAACATCTAATGTTATCAGAAGAGCTATAGCCCCAAATAAACCCCACCTGATCTATATGTATAAGAGATGTCATAACTTTACTTCATCGGTTAGCCAAAATTTCTGACAATATTTTAAGGTCTAGCTGGATCAGGAAAATTGGACGGTAACTCTTACACTCGCTTGAATCTTTGTCCTTTTTAAGAATCAGACTGATCTGGGCTTGCGTCATGGTTGGCGGAAGCTTTCCATTCTTTAATGATTCCGTATAAACTTCTATCAAATGTGGAGCCAATTCTGCAGCAAAGCCATCTGGCCCTGGAGCCTTGCCTCTAGGCAAGGCCTTAATTATCTCACCAAGCTCCTCCAAGGTTATCTCAGAATCAAGAGAATTTTTTTGCTCAGCCGTCAGTTTAGGAAGTTCTAATGGTTCCACAAAGTTTCTAATATCCTCATCAGTAGACAAAGATGTGGAACTATAGAGATCAAGATAGAATTCTTTAAAAGCATTATTAATATCAATGGCTGAGGTAAATATTTCACCACCAGCAGATTTCACTGAGGGAATGGTAGAAAAAGACTCTCTCCGTTTATATGTCTAGCCAGAGTTTTCCTGCCTTGTCCCCCGACTCAAAGTATGACTGTATGCCCTGAATAGACAAAACTCCACCTTCCGCGACAAAATAGTATTATATCTGTATTTCAATCAGGTCAATTCTCTGAGGCCATCAGACAACATTTGGCACTTCAGCTCTGCCTCAGCACTTTTAATATTCCCTTCCAACTCCACGCGTTCTCGTGCTTTGGATTTTTTGGTGAATGAGGCATACTGTATGATCCGGCCCCTAAGAACTGCCTTAAGTGCCTCCCAAGCCATGCCCACAGAGTATACTGAGGACCAGTTGGTCTCCATATAAACACTGATTTCAGCCTTTAACATTTGTTGGAATTCAGGATTTTGCAAAAGGGATACATTAAAGCGCAAACTATATGATTTCCTTTTCTCTATATGTGGCAACACCTCTAAACTCAACAGGGCGTGATCTGAGACTAAAATGTTTACAATTGAGCAATCAACAACAGATGAAATGAGGGACTTAGATATATATAAAAAAAATCTTTTCTAGAATAAACCTTATGAACTGAAAAAAAAAATGTATAGTCCCTGCCAGAAGGGTTCAAAAGTCTCCAAATATCTGTAAGACCAAGATTTTTACACTTTTGCTTCACTATGATCAAGGACCATCAAAAGATTAAAATCTCCTCCCAATATTATATCATGAGGGGTGCCAGCGGCTTGCAACATCCCTTCAAGATCTATAAAAAAGCCCTGATCATCAACGTTAAGTGTGTAAATATTAGCCAAAATAAGACTGCCCCTGAATTTCTGCTAAAACAATAATGACTCTTCCTAATGTATCTTTAAACATTTGAATTGTAGATGCTTACTTATCAGTGTAATGGTTCCCCTGCACTTACTTGAGCCAGCACTAAAGAAAACATGTCCACCCCATATCTTCCCAAATTTTTCAGCTTCCTGCAGGGAAAGATGTGTTTCTTGAAGAAACACTATATCAGGTTTCTTACACTTAAGAAGAGAAATAACCTTCCTTTTTTTATGGGGTACCCCAACCCATTCACATTCCATGTGGAGAGACACAGTCCACTCGTATTAACATTTGAAATTTTGACATATGAGAAAAAATAGATTGTTTGTCAAAAACAAAATTATAAAGACCACATTACAACATTAGTGCAACAATCAAACCCCAAACTTCCCCCCGGACCAAACAAACAGAAAAAAGAAAAACGTGCGCATTAACCCCGTGCACGACAGAGCTAACTGGTGTCCATCCCTCTAAACTCAAACAGTCCATGTATGTCTACGAGAGCCCCCGCGACAACTTTGCCATCGGACTGCTCAAGTCCGGTGTTTCTATAAACATTTTGTGAAACAGAATTACAGAACAAAATATAATCTGTAAAACAAACTCCAGCCAGTAGGCAGAATAAAAACAAAGAACATGTAGATTCATCCACATAACTGTCCCGAAGGTGTGTTCCTCCACAAAACAAACTCCAGCTGCTAGGTGGAACCAGCACAAAAAGTTTCCTCGGACAGTCAAACGAATGTCCAGTGAGCCGGCCTATTCGGCTGCTACATGAGTGCAACAAAGGACCTAATCACTCATGACTTGCAAGAAATACTCCACAAAACAAACTCCAGAAATAGGAGTCATAAGCACAAAGAACGTGCAGATTCTTCCACTAAACTGTCCCAAAGGAGTGTTACTCCACAAAACAAAGTCCAGCCGTTAGGCAGAACCAGCACAAAAAGAAACAAAAAAGGCATTCAGTTTCCTCGAACAGTCAAGTGGATTTTCAGTGAGTCGGCCCAATCGGCTGCAATGTGAGTAACACAAAATAACTTACTCCATTGACTTTATGAAGGACATCGCTTGCTGGGGACATGTGAATGTTTTTCGGCCATCCTTAGCATCTATTCTCAATTTGGCCAGGAACATCAGTGCAAAAGCGACCTTCCATTGATGTAAGAGCTTCTTGCATTCCTTGAATCGAACACGTTTCTCTCTTGTCGAATTCGCAATGTCTGGGAACAAGAAAATGCTGTGGTTCTTCCAAGAAAGCCTTCCTTTACTCCTCGCCTCGCGTAACACAAGATCTTTATCGGATGATCTCAGAAATATGGCCAGAATTGATCGGGGCCTGTCTCCCTCAGTGGATCATTGAGCCGGAACCCTGTGAGCTCGCTCGATTCCCAGCTTATGGCCTGTTATGTTGAGCAGACTTGGAAAGAGCCCGTCCAGGAATTTCACCATATCCTGACCCTCTTTGGCCTCAGGAATTCCAACAATACAGATGTTATTCTGCCGGCTATGGTTCTCCATGTCCTCCAACTTCTCCCAAACATGCTCCAAATCCACCTTGGTCACTAGCAGATTAGCAGATAATTCCCTCTCTGATGACTCCAGATAATCGATCTGTTTCTCGACATCCCCCACTCTTGTAACCACCTCAGTGAATTTTGTCTCCATGGAAGTTATCGATCGATGTATTGCAGCAAGATCCTCCAGGTCAGCAACGACCTTCATCAGCATTGCCGATATGTTCAACATTTTTTGTAGAATTTCCCTCATTTCTCCGACCAAATCGACTCCCGGGATCGGGGCCTGATCAGGAGTGTCAGCTTGAGCACGTAAGTGTCTTTTAATGTCTCCAGAGCCCAAGGACTTTAAGTTTTTTTTACATATTATCCTCCTAGAACAGTTATGGAACAGAGTGTATCGAATCTCACCGGTTTATGACATTAATAGTGTTAAAACTAGCAAAGTGCGCTGAGCTTGCCGTTCACAATCCGAACCTCGCATGGCGTCATGTGACTCTTTGGCACAGCCACCTATTAAGTTCAAGGGGGCAGTTAGTTTTTCACATGGGTGATATAGGTGTTGGATAACTTTTATACTTCTATATATATATATATTTACTGTATATAACGCAAGTTGTCCCAATAGAACTTACCAATAAAGCATTGGTGTAGGTTTCATGTATACATTTTGGGGTGGTGGGAGAACATGTCCCCTCATCATAAACACTAAATCAAAATCCACTCCCATTTTCAAATCTACACCTGCATCAAACAGTTTTTATTTCTTTTTTAGCAGAATTTAAAAAGGAACACAATTATGAAGCACAAAGCGATTCATTAAACAACAAAAATGGAAAAGTTAACACACAAAAAGATCAAAACATTGTTTTAACCAGCAAATATTGTAATTAATAAATTGTATACAATTATGACATTTAAAGCTTGACTTTCATAAAAAAAAAAAAAAGTCCTAAGAACACATTCAAACTTTTTAGTAAAAATCTGCTGTCATAATATAGTTGACCCTTGCCTTGTATTCCAATGTATTCCAGAGTTAGATTATGTTCCCTCGTTACCCAAGGAAAGAAATCACAAACAAATATTCTAATTTAAGAAGGTTTTGAACTTTGTGTTTAAAACCTACACACAAAAGTTCTGCTAGAAAAAAACACATTTGCACAATTTGACTTTTTATCATTACTGAGACTTCTTATTGCTGATGCCTTAGATAAGTGCTGCTATTAGGACCAGGTCTGTTCCCTCTTCCCACTCTCTATGGTTTTATGCAGAGCTGCGTGCTCTAAAAGCAAAAGGCCAACAACTTGAACAACTTTTTTAAGAAGTCATGTCTAACTGTACATTTCATAGCATTCTCGGAACATGTTAGACATTATAAAACTGCCTTGAATGCGGCCTGCTCTACTTATATCTCCAACATCAATAATAAATCTAACAATAGGCCTAAAGTACTGTTTAGCATAGTAAACAAACTAGTGCAAGCACCCAAGCACAGTATTTGCAAATCTGATGACACTTGCTGTTCCTTCTTGCATCACTTTCAGGGAAAGCTGGATGCTTTATGTGAGACCTTTGGTGACAAACTGACCATTTCTACTTGTGAGCTTGGTCAGTCTATCCAACCCTTGACTAACCCTTGACAAATTTTACCCCGACGAACCCCTCCCTCATTAGTGACATAATACAGAAATCCAATTCCTCTTCGTGCCGGCTAGATCCTGCACCCACATTTCTTTTAAAACACCGTACCTCTGTTATTTCTGCTCCTATCTCACACATGTCTCTTATCTCTGCCACTGTCCCAATATCACTCAAGACTGCTGCTGTTACTCCTATTCTCAAAAAATCAAATCTGGATCCAGCAGGCTTTTCAAATTATCGTCCAATTTCTCATTTACCATTTGTCTCTAAAATCATGGAAAAGGTTGTCGCCATTCAGCTACAATCATTTCTAGCTCACAACAATCTGTTTGATATATTCCAATCTGGCTTCCACTTACATCACAACACTGAAACTGCTCTAGTACAGGTTGCCAGTGACCTTTTACTCTCTGGTGACTCGGGCTATCTCTCCATTCTCTTATTACTTGACCTCAGCTCAGCTTTTGACACTGTCTGCCACAAACTACTACTTTCTCGCCTTTCAGAGATTGGTATCTCAGGCGTTGCTTTATCCTGGTTCTCTTCATATCTCAAGGATAGGCAGTACTACATCTCTATGCACAATTATAAATCCCCCACAGTCCCACTCAAACAAGGTGTTCCTCAGGGCTCTGTTCTTGGTCCATTACTATTCATTATCTACATTATGCCTCTTGGACAAATTATTCGCCGTCATGGTTTTAACTATTATTGCTATGCCGATGATATACAAATATATACAGTTTGCCAGCCAGATTCTATTCACCAGACTACCTCATTATCCTCATGTATCAATTAATTGAAAGGCTGTCTTAACTCCAACTTTCTCAGATTAAACTTGAGCAAAACAGAGATCATAATTACTGGTCCATCAACTCTAACAAAAAGTCTAATGCCCCTAGCTGTGACCTTGATGCTACTCTAATTTTCCCATCTGACACAATCATAAACTTGGGTATCATTCTTGACCCTTCATTGACCCTAGATGCCTATATTAACAAACTCTCTAAAGCAGCATTTTTCCAACTTTGTCATATCACCCAACTTCATCCCTATGTTAGCCCAAAAGATGCTGAATCATTAGTCCATGCATTTATTACATCTCACCTTGACTACTGTAACACCCTTTTTTCTGGACTACCGGCACACTCTATCTCCCACTTGCAATATATTCAAAATTCTGCTGCAAGAGTACTAACTTACACCAAACGATCTGCACATATTACTCCCATCTTATTTAACCTTCACTGGCTACCTGTCGCATCCCATATTGCATACAAAATTCTTCTGCTTACATTTAAGTCACTCCACGGTCTAGCTCCTTCTTACCTTTCTGATTTACTTTCTCCCTACATTCCTATTCGCTCACACCGATCTTCTGGGTGCGAACTTCTTCTTGTTCCTAGATTCCGCCTTTCGTCAATGGGCGGCAGGTCTTTTTCTGTTGTGGCACCTAAGCTATGGAACTCAATCCCCCTGCTACCTCTATCTCTGAATTCAAATCTCAGCTCAAAACCTATTTGTTCTCCCAATATTATCAGTCATAATGTGTATATGCTTCATGTACTGCTCATTGTATTTGTATACTTATCTGTATTCTGATTGAGCCACTGCCTACACTGCTTACACTTTCTCTACTGTCTACACAATGTTATGTGTTCTTTTGTACTGGACTGATATGTCTAATTGATTGGATGATCTGATCTGCGATATGCAACTGCATTTGTTTTTTGTTCCAGACTGGGCAACTGTCCACTGTCCATATGATTGTCTATATGATTTTTTTGTTACTGTTCTTTATTGTGAAGCATCCTTGAGCTCTGGAAAGGCGCTATATAAATTAAACATATTATTATTATTATTATTATTATTATTATTATTATTATTATTATTTCTCAAAACTTTAAAATAATTTAGAAAACCTGAATAAGGCTTTTTTTTTCATTACACATATTGTTGATAAGTATTTGAGGTATTAATAGTGCATTCATACACAGAAGGCAAATTACCAGAAGTTACATAATGTTATACCGTAAATTACCGAAAGTTTTTACAATCTTTATTTTTACAGATGGTCAAGAGTCTTTTCTTTTCTTCTTTCAAACTTGTTCAAACTTGCATTTCCAGTCTACTGCACTGTTTGAGTGTAACAGTTGTTATCCATCATAGCGTCACAGCAAACTCCCGGCACCATCAACTCCCGGCCATTAGCTTCATATGCCGTTTCCACTTGCCAGCTTGCTCTGTACTCCATTTCATCATTCAGCATTATACACTCCAGCTACTGTTTGTTTATCCATTTCATTAGCCCAAGGTGAGTGGTACCACATGTGTCAGGCTTTGCTTAATACCTAAGAAATGAATTGCTTCCTTATCAGGTGGGGGGAATCATTGTATGAGTAAATTGCATTATGCAGAGTTGGGTCTGGTAATCTGGCTCGGGCGCTGTCTGGCGCTGGTGGAAGATTTATTACTTAATTATCTTCAGAATTGCTTTGGTGAACTCCTGTCAGGCCACAAGAGATGATGGTGCCACAGGCAGGCTTTGGAGGAAGTGGCGATACAGAGCTAGATGATTCTATTGCAGTGTAATTGAGAAGTGTAGATGCGTATTTTACTGTTCTGACCTTATTGCTGAAAAAGATAACGATTTCCGTTTTTAGGATGGACACACTTCATTAAAGCTTTCAGATGGATGTAGATTGCCACCAGTAATGCCAAAGATCTAACCTTGAAGGGATAGTTCACCCAAAAATGTGTGTTTTTCCACATCTGACAAGGATCTTTCTCTGAAGAGGCTGCTTTTTTCATGCCTCGCATCACAAGTTTATCAGCTGTTGAGGAGGTGGCCGGTGTGGGGGCTCTGTGACAGAAGGTGGCAGAAAGGGCACATATGGCAGGTGCCAGGTGGGGTCAGAGGGCAGCCGGTCAGGAGACTGCACCTGACACCTGGAGCACTGGCAGAGTCCAGAGTCACTGCTCCATCCAATCACGTGCTGTTGCATACTAATCACGTCGGGTGTCATTGGAGGAAAGCATGGGTTGCTTAATTTGCATTAGCCAGGGAAAAAGCCTTCATAAGTATGCAGGGCAGGTTGCAGGAGCTGTTGACTATGCAGTGACCAATGCATAAAATATACATTTCATTATGCATGTGTACAGGAATAAATAAATAAATAACTACCATAGTACTAAGTTTGGAACTTTGAAATCTTGCCAATTAGTTACCGCTTTGATGCTTGACAACATTTTGCTCATACATAAAACAACAGTTAGTATAATTTAGGAGTGTTTAAATCACTGTCCTTTAATCAAAGGCAATAATATTCACAATGAATGGTACTTTTTGCTTTCATTATCCCTGATTAACAAAGTACCGCAATAACAGGTGCAAAGGGTCAATTAGACCTGTTTATTTATAACTGGAAGTGGATAAGTTAATTGCGTTGTCCTGAAATGTTTAAAAAGGCTGAAATGCATAAACAAATGTCACTAATGTATGAAAGCACCATTTGACCCTAAAATTCACTGAAGCTTTAAAATATCCAACAAAGACCATCTGCTTCATTTCGTTTACATGTTCTGAATTTTTACTCCTTGTTCATGCATTTCAAGGTCAGAACATCGCATCACAATCTGTGTTATAGTTATAGGTCATTAAGAACATATATAGTTACTGTTGTTATACATAATTTAAAAGTAAAAAAGCTTAAGGTAAAGAACAAACCCCAGTTTAGATTCATTTATACAATGATATAGGACATTTACTGTACATGATTTTCTTACATTTCTTACATACTGCAAAAAACCCCCAAAACAAACATTTTCTTACTGATTATTTTGGTCTTGTTTTCCAGTAAAAATATCTAATCTTTCTAAAAACATGATATATTTACTTGGTAATCAAAATTAAATAAGACATTTTGTCTTGATTTCTAAGAAATCTAACAAAATGTAGTTATGTTTATTAAAGAAAAATAAAATAAAATACTTCAAAGGGGAAACAAGTTTATTTTTCTTACTCCTTTGGTAAATGTTTTTTTTTTTTTTTTCTTGGCTTAAGCATAAACCCCCAACAAATTTTGTTAAAATTTCTCTTGCTTCTCAAGTAAATATAGCGTGTTTTAAAAATGTCCCTATTCTGTCAACTTAATGACAAATTTAGTATAGTTATTTGCCCTTATTACTTTTGGAATTGCGTTTTCATCTGTTTCTGCCGTATTTTTAATTAAAATAAAAAAATTTTTCTCGTTCACATTCATTAACAAAGCATGTTAGAAAAGATGGCGTACAGTACAGAACGAGAGTACGTCAAAGTTACGTGCAGAACGGCAAGGACAGCTAATAAGGTTAGTATTGCCGTCCCTCATGGACATTAGTACGCTCTGTAAGGTAGTCTGTTCATGTGTTCAGCATCACATGATAATGAACCTGTTTTATCTTTTCCATTCTATGCTCAGCATGACATCATAATAAACACGTGTGTTTAACTTTGTGAACCAAAAGAGCATGAGATTGTTCTGTGTGTTTCATTTATAGCTCACACCAAAAACAACTTTAAGCATAGATTTTTATTTATTTATTTATTTATTATTATTATTTTTTTTAATCCATGCAATTATGTTTCTTAATTCCATATTTTCCACTAATTGAAAACGTAAAAAAAAAGTTCAACTGTAGGTATATTCGAGATGCTATTTCAATGCACCATGCAAATAATATGCAAATTAAAATATGTTATGTAAGTTAATTCTCTAGAGATTGTGTGGGCTTTTTTACCACAGGCAAATCCAGTTTTACACTCAGATCATTTGCAAGCTAAGAGTGCAACTTGCAAATGCGACAAAAAATACCAAAAAAATACAAATAAAATAAAAATGACAAAAACTGTATTTATGTTGATATGAGGCTTCATTAGATTTCATCTGATGGGGAGACATTAACGTCTTTATGCTATTACAAACTAGTGCACAAAAGTTTGTGTTATGAGATGATTATTTTTAATGAATCAGTGCATTTTTAATGAAATGCACTGAATTGGTCTAACAACACTGAACCTCAAGTCATTTTTGGTCATGTGTGATTAAAAAAAAAAGAAGAAGAAAAAAAGAACTTTTAACTATGCTATTTGCATCAGCTTAACTATTTACTGGTTATTGTTCATATAACAATGTGTTGTTAAAGATACACATTCACAACAGAGCTTTGTTGTAATAAATGCTATTCTAATCCAAATACATTTGTTTGAAAGTAAAACTTTAATATGCATGACAAGTTAATCAATGCAAACACGATTTTCTTTGTTCAAACAGGCACAAATTATATTACAAATGGAGTGATTTGTTTGGCAAAAATACAATCAGGATCACTGACTACAAATGTAAACTAAAGACAACCAAAAACACACCCAAGTTTAAATAACTTAATAGAAAACATAGATAAAGAGCAGTATTTCACTTTCTATTTAATTCACTATAAAAAGATAATCTAAAATGATGATATTCAGTTTATTCATTGGATACACCAAGTATCAAGAGTCTGATGCATCAACTGAGAGCCTCAAAATGTGTCCACAAAGCTAAACAATATCAAGCGATTCTGTAATTTAGCTAAACTAAAAAGTCATCATTTTGTTTCATTTTATGAGCCAGTGACTTCGCAGTCAATTTTTTAGTCTGGAGCCTGGGCTACGATCACATACAGGCTTTAGAGCTCATTCGGGGCTTATGCAGAACTTCTGTGATTAGCTGACTGTCCTTGTCTTGACCCAAATAAGTCATGGGAAGAGTAACAAAATCTTGAGAGCTAATATAATTTGCCCTCCTCCTCTCTGTTAATAGAAAGAACAGAAGTTGAACAGGTTTAGTTATCTTGTTTTAATGTGATGTGCCAGTAGACCTCTGGTTGTCTGTGGTTAAGACCATGCGCTCTATCAGGTTGTAATCGGCATACACCATACCCATTTACTAAACATCTCCACATAAAAGACGGAATGCTGACACACTTCATTCGACACAAGCCAATCGCAGACTTGGGTTTCCTTTAAACACCAGGCTCCCTCGAGCAGCAAAAACCGTGCACAGGGTTTCAGATTAGACTTAAACTCCCCGTAAGTGTCTGCAATCTTCTTAAGACTCTGAAGTGCCTATTTTTGAATTAGCTTATGGTGTGTATATGAGTATATTAATGCTTCAATCTTTTCCAGTGCAGATGGTTTAAAGCTTGATGAACTAAAATGGGGGTGCGCTGCTTTACGGCACTGGAAACTCTGCAGACATAAAACCCTCAATCCAATACAGATGGGAAATAGGGACGCCTGCCAGACGCACTGCTTCTCTCTGCCTCTTTTTGGTCCTACACCATGCTAAAAGTACATGCAAATACTGTATAGCTTTCCTCTCCTTTTTGGTTGCAAGTCTCGTAAATAGTGAATCCTTGCAGTGTATGGTCCCACATGGTAGAAGAACAGCTGCTGCTCTCAAATCGTACTGGGAAAAGCTTGCCGTGGGGAAGTTTTAGCGTAAAAGGCGCTCGGGGAGTCGACGGGGGTGGATAAAATTTATAAGCATTGACCTGCAAGGGCAACTTCTACCAGCATTACCAAATCAATGCATTGCTCTTCCATACCACAATTCCAGCTCCAAATGAGATCCACATGCTTTCAGAATTTATTAGATAGACCCGTATTGGTGAGCCAATGAGATTTTGAGAACATTCCACATCATTCAGTGCCTTTTATATGATGATTAAGCTAAGCGTTTGATTACACATTCTTTACTCATTCACAGTTCACCATGTTCCTAATTATCACTCATTACATTCCCATCATTAAAAACTATTGACTTTCAAAGGACAATTTTCGGGAAAATAATCCCAAAGAGTTTAGCTATGAAATCTTCTACAGACCACTATATTACATTCTTGGGCTTGCACAACTCATTTTTACTTTTCAACTTTCCATCCAGAAAAGTAGTCAACTAGTTGGCTGGGAAATGTTTACCTAATGTAAATGACAATATAGCTCATAGATGAAGTTACTACAAACTAGCGCACTGCCCTGCCACCTCCGGTTTCTTTTGGCAGCCCAGTAAAGAGAGCACTTCACACAAATTACTGTTTGTGAAAGGATATGCAAATAAAACTAATGTCATACTGCTAAAATTATGTATTTGGATTCATTTTGAATGTGTTATGTATAATTGTTAAATCTAAAATGGCTGTTATAAATTATTTACTTAATATACTGTAAATTAAATTAAATATTTAATATTGAAATATTATTATTTAGTGTATGTGGGTCAGTAATTTTAGCAGTAAAGATGCATATTGCATGTCTGATGGTAGTTTAAATTGCCATATGGCACATTTCTCAGGTTTTAGAAGTGTGTTAAGCATGTGAGGATGTGTATTCATCAACCTGTTACATGTCCGACATAGTCATACAGGCCTACTGAATCAAGTTAAAACTTGTTTTATCGATAATTCAGAAAGATTTTACATAATTTCTTCACTTTAAACCATAGATATCCCTTTATAATAACTTTTATTCAAATCAACAAACTTTATTGCATTATATAATGATTAAAAGACTGTTAAAACTGCAGTGCTGCCCAAATCCACTACTGAAATCTGCTCAAAAGATCCCAAAAGCCCGGTTACCTGCAGTGTGACGTCAGAGTAATTTTATCGATAGCATCATCAAGTCGATGCGTTGTGTCTGTGCTGACCTCTTGTGGAGTAATTTATTTTTGTTTGACAGTTGTTTTGGTATTTTATATAATTTTAAAATAAGACAAAAATACTCAATAAGAACATGATTTTTGCAGTGTTGCACTATAGGCTAGTTACAGTCATGTAAAGCCCAAAATATACTTCGATTTTGATGCGAACGCTCATCGTCTGTGTACAGTCGAATGCTAGCCTGTCAAAGTATACTCCATTTGACGGTGCGCACACACAGGCGGTTGGCGCATACACGCTACGACTATACGAGACACCGGACTATTTCTCTTCAGGAGTTTAGACCTATAAAGTTATCTTTATAGTCCTTCAGACTCGAGTTATACAATTACAGGTATCCCCAGACCTCCTCACACACGCGCTCTTGACTTACACATCCAGTGTTGACGTTTTTACCTTCATCTCCTGTTGTTTACAGGCAATTACATTTTCTTCTAGCACATCTTCATGACAACAATGGCTCAAATGTGAGTGTTGCCACCTTTTGGACCCACAAATTAGTGCACATAATTCCAGGCGCCTGCGCATTCTGCTCAATCAAAGACGCCCTGTTAGAACAATCAGGCTGAGCGCGTTCAGTGCTCGAGCACTCTGCTGATGATGAAAATTGCGTCACGCATCCTGACCGAAGTATACTTTGGGCTTAACACTTCACATATTTTAAGTACTCACCTGCACTTTTTCACCCTAATGCAATAAATATTCATACATTTTTGCATTTTTATCAAGTGTAAATGATTACCAGATTTAGACATTTAATAAAAAGTTTCATGGTCTATTCACTTTATCGTTGGGATTCTAAGAAAGAATCCAGCATGACATGGCTGGCTAGAGTACTAATGGCTGTGAGGCATTTATTTACCAGCTTTGATTGGATCGTAGCTCAAGAAATGGCTTTTTTGTGTTTGCATGACCATGCCACATTAAAGGCCAATAAACTTATATGAGTAGAATTCAATGTTTTCTTTTTTTTTTAATGAATCTATTAGACGATGTAGATTTGAAAACTTGTCTGTATGACCATCCCATCCTATCTGTCTGTTTTCTTTAGCGCAGATATGCAAATATGATCTATTTCTAATGTGTATGTTTTCTGAACCTCACAAACAGAGATCACGTACGGCATAATGTGATTGTTCCAATGTGTCTGAATGCCCCGTCTACCTGAAAAAAGTTAAGCACCTACATTTGGAGATAAATAGTCCTTATCAACTGTACCACGGAGAGCAACTGTGTGGAAACACTGAAATTCTGCGAAAGTAGAATAAACACTTTACTAGCTGTGATAATTGTGCTTGCTTTGATTGCGTGTTTGCTGTCTTTACTAAGAGTTTACTAACAGTGTTTTATTTTTTTTTATTATTGAATTGGTTTTCCTTTTGTCTGAAGCTTGTTGGTGCCTTGCTTATTTTTTGCAAGGCTCAACAATATGAATGGCCTGGGGCCAGTATGAGAGAGTTTCGGGCCAGTTGACTAAACTTTTTTTGACCAATTGGGCCAAAGCTGCGTTGTCACTACACTATCTGTAATCTTACATTTGTTGATCTTGTACATGTGTTTTTATGCCGTGTACACTTAAACATTTGGATATCTGTGATGAAATGAACATTTTTGTTGTAAATTCTTTGCATTTAAATGTTAAAGGTAACATTATCTAGCTAACTAACAGATATTGTTTTGTCAAAATTGTGACAAATGTGATAGTCTTGGAAGCATGAGTTAGAGAGGTCTTAAAATTACAAACAAATCAGTTCTGCAAAAGTATATGAATAAAACTGTCATGGAGTTTTAATTATAGCTGTGTAATTTCCAGATATTATTGAAAATTAAATACCTATTTATTTGGCATATTTTGAGTATTCTGGGTTCAATACAAGTTAAGCTCAATCGAAAGCATTTGTGGCATAATGTTGAGTAAAAAATAAGGTTAGAGTGAGGCACTTACAATAGATGTAAATGAGGCCAATTTCTGGACAGTTCAAAGGCAGAAATGTGAAGCTTATAATTTTATAAAGCACCTACATTCATTCTTCTGTTAAAACTTGTGTATTACTTGAGCTGTAAAGTTAAAGTTAATCTGTTTAAGTTTAAATCTTACGACCGTTTTAGGGTTTACAGCGTTACCTCGTCCTGGCAACAAAGTTGTACAATTACATATACACCGATCAGCCACAACATTAAAACCACCTGCCTAATATTGTGTAGGTCCCCCTCGTGCCACCAAAACAGCGCCAACCCGCATCTCCAAATACCATTCTGAGATACTATTCTTCCCATCACAATTGTACAGAGCAGTTATCTGAGTTACCGTAGACTTTGTCAATTCAAACCAGTTTGGCCATTCTCTTTTGACCTCTCTCATCAACAAGGCGTTTCCGTCCACAGAACTGCCGCTCACTGGTTGTTTTTTGGTTTTGGCACCATTCTGAGTAAATTCTAGAGACTATTGTGTGTAAAAATCCCAGGAGATCAGCAGTTACAGAAATACTCAAACCAGCCCATCTGGCACCAACAGTCATCCATGTGATTATCTAAGCAACCAATTGTGTGGCAGCAGAGCAGTGCATAAAATCATGCAGATACAGTTCAGGAGCGTCAGTTAATGTTCACATCAACCATCAGAATGGGGGAAAATGTGATCTCAGTGATTTGGACCGTGGCATGATTGTTGGTGCCAGATGGGTTGGTAAACACGGTATATATACCCATGTTTAATGAGATGCCTGTATGCTTCCCATTGAGGAAGCCTGATTGCTAGCCTTATTAGTCCTCGTTTGATACTTTATACAAACATTAAGATTGACAAGATGCCGCCGGTCGCTTGCCTTTTAGCACACAGCTCTGGGTTGGACTGAGCATGGCGGTGCATACCGACAGAGGATTCACAAGCCCTCCCGCAGTGCTTGGAGTCCTGGGAAGCCGTTCATTATCCTCTGGCATATATTTATTAACAGGCAGGGAAAAGAGCACTGTGGCCTGCATTTCCCTATAAGTACATTTGGACAGATTAACGCTTGTTGGTGTCAAGCCACTGGGTAGAAACACTGCTAAAAATGAACAGTGCTGCTCTGAGCTGGACTCGAAACCTCCTCAATCACCTGTGTTTTTAAGACAGATTTACAACTCTTTCTGAGCTCTAGAGAGCAAGAAATAAGCACACGAATAAAGCCACTTAAGCTCTCCTTCATCCCCAGAGACTGTAAGCGCAAGCTGATCACAGTGACAGGCTTTCCCACCCTAGCACTTCTAACATACCTGGAGAGGAGGATCCGCTAGCATTCCCATTCATGTCTATGGCAGTTACTTGGTTGGCACATATAGTAGAGGTCTGCTCGGGCATTCATTTGAAGCCCACACATTGTCAAAGATTTCTACCCAGCACATCTTTTACATATAAAAACAATTTGTGATCATGCAGATATGCTTAATGATCAAATACACTTCAAAATTCTGCCAAAATGCCCGTCTTGGTGAGTAAAAAAGCTGATGTGTATCAAAATGTCAGACTTGAATAAATATAACATAACAGACCTGCCACTGTCTAGTGTGTCATTATAACACTAATCAAACAATATAGGAAGCAAGGAAATGCCACACTGTTCTTGACTGAATAACTTGTTTAGTAGCTTTGAAAAGTATTAATGTATTATAGTCATACACTGAAGACAACTTTATATGTCACATTTAATTTCATTCTGAATGTTTATTTAAATACTTGATACTGCTCTTAAAAAACTTTTAAAGCTGTTAAAAGTTTTCTTAATTTGTATTTTTTTGTTTTATTGTTTTTAATTTGTTTATATTCATTGCTTCTATTTTGTTTCTTTGTACTTATTACAGACTGTTTACTTGATTGAGAGTATCGAAATTGTTGTAGTATCGAAATTGGTATCAAGAGTGTTCAAATTTCTCAACTACTATTTGCCAACTACTCAAATTTTGGTATGGTGACAACACTGTTTACATATATATTGTGCATGGTATATCTTGCTATAATATTGTCCAAATCAAGCAGCCCTAATATATATACAATGTATACACCGATCAGCCACAACATTAAAACCACCTGCCTAATATTGTGTAGGTCCACTGACAGTCATCCTTATAATCAGCCAATTGTGTGGCAGCAATGCAGTGCATTAAATCATGCAGGTACGGGTCAGGAGCTTCAGTTAATGTTCACATCAACCTTCAGAATGGGGAAAAAATGTGATCTCAGTGATTTGGACCATGGCATGATTGTTGGTGCCAGATGGACTGGTTTGAATATTTCTGTAACTGCTGATCTCCTTGGATCCTGGCGGCACGAGGGGGACCTACACAATATTAGGCAGGTTGTTTTAATGTTGTGGCTGATTGGTGTATATATATATATATATTTATATATATATATATATGTAATATATACAGTTGTGCTCAAAAGTTTGCATACCCTTGGAGAATTGGTAATATATGTACCATTTTTAAAGAAAACATGAGTGAACAGGCAAAACACATTTCTTTTATTTCTTATGGGATTCATATTCAACTGTAGGTTATAACAGAATGGCACAATCATAAAACAAAACATGGCAACAAAGAAAAAAATGAAATGACCCCTGTTCAAATGTCTGCATACCCTTAGTTCTTAATACTGTGTATTGCCCCCTTTAGCATCAATGACAGCGTGCAGTCTTTTGTAATAGTTGTCTATGAGGCCCCAAATTTTTGCAGGTGGTATAGCTGCCCATTTGTCTTGGCAAAATGCCTCTAGGTCATGCAAAGTCTTTGGTCGTCTTGCATGAACCGCACATTTGAGATCTCCCCAGAGTGGCTCGATGATATTAAGGTCAGGAGACTGTGATGGCCACTCCAGAACCTTCACCTTTTTCTGCTGTAACCACTGGAGGGTCAACTTGGCCTTGTGCTTAGGGTCATTGTGGTGCTGGAAAGTCCAAGAGTGTCCCATGCGCAGCTTTTGTGCAGAAGAATGCAAACTGTCTGCCAATATTTTCTGATAACATGCTGCATTCATCTTGCCATCAATTTTCACAATATTCCCCGTGCCTTTAGAGCTCACACCCCGCCCAAAACATCAGTGAGCCACCACCATGCTTCACAGTGGGGATGGTATTCTTTTCACTATAGTCCTTGTTGACCCCTCTCCATACATAGCGCTTATGATTGTGACAATAAAGCTCTATTTTGGTCTCGTCACTCCAAATTACAGTGTGACAGAAGCTGTGAGGCGTGTCAAGGTGTTTTCGGGCATATTGTTACCGGGATTTTTTGTGGCATTGACGCAGTAAAGGCTTCTTTCTGGCAACTCGACCATGCAGCTCATTTTTGTTCAAGTATCGTCGTATTGTGCTCCTTGAAACAACCACACCGTCTTTTTCAAGAGCAGCCTGTATTTCTCCTGAGGTTACCTGTGGGTTTTTCTTTGTATCCCGAACAATTCTTCTGGCAGTTGTGGCTGAAATCTTTCTTGGTCTACCTGACCTTGGCTTGGTGTCAAGAGATCCCCAAATTTTCCACTTCTTAATAAGTGACTGAACAGTACTGACTGGCATTTTCAAGGCTTTGGATAACTTTTTATATCCTTTTCCATCTTTATAAAGTTCCATTACCTTGTTACGCAGGTCTTTTGAAAGTTCTTTTCTGCTCCCCATGGCTCAGTATCTAGCCTGTTCAGTGCATCCATGTGAGAGCTAACAAACTCATTGACTATTTATACACAGACACTAATTGCAATTTAAAAAGCCACAGATGTGGCAAATTAACATTTAATTGCCATTTAAACCTGTGTGTGTCTGTAACAAGGCCAAACATTCAAGGGTATGTAAACTTTTGATCAGGGCCATTTGGGTGATTTCTGTTATTATTATGATTTAAAAAGGAGCCAGACAACTATGTGATAATAAATGGCTTCATATGATCACTATCCTTAAATAAAAAAGACAGTTTCTTTGCATGATTAGTCATATTTTCAAAATCAATGCCAAAATTTCACAATTTCTGCCAGGGTATGCAAACTTTTGAGCACAACTGTATATATACTGCCATTCGAAAGTTTGGGGTCACTTGCCTGAAATGTTTCTCATGATCTTAAAAATCTTTTGATCTGAAGGCATATGCTTAAATGTTTGAAATTAGTGTTGTAGACAAAAATATAATTGTGCCAACAAATTTATTTATATCATTACAAAAAAAAAAAAAAATGTTTTTGAAATTGATGACTTGGACCAAATAATAAAGAAAAGCAGCCAATAAGTGCCCAACATAGATGGGAACTCCTTCAATACTGTTTAAAAAGCATCCCAGGGTGATACCTCAAGAAGTTGGTTGAGAAAATGTCAAGAGTACATGTCTGCAAATTCTAGGCAAAGGGTGACTACTTTGAAGATGCTAAAATATAACACAGTTTTGATTTATTTTGGATTTTGTTTAGTCACAACATAATTCCCTTAGTTCCATTTATGTTATTCCATAGTTTTGATGAGTTTTCTATTATTCTAAAATGAGAAAATAATAATAATAAAATAGAATAAAGAATGAGTAAATGACCCCAAACTTTTGAATGGCAGTGTATATATATATATATATATATATATATATATATATATATATATATATATATATATATATTATATATATATGAAAAAATTAATTATTATTATAACTGTTTTAATAATGTTATGGATGTGTGTGTATAATATATATATATTATACATTATACATATATATAATATGTATAATACACACACACACACATCCATAACATTATTAAAACAGTTATAATAATAATTAATTTTTCCATTAATTACAAACCTGAATCTGACCCGAACCCAAAGTCATACAGTCTGACAACAACTGACCCAAACCGGTTTGTCGATTACTAACAAAAGCCCCCAAAAAACTATATGTTACCGGAAAATCACCTACAATGATGTAATTAAATATTTGTGATTTATATGTTGCTTGGAAAGAAATGTAAAGTATTTAGTCAGAAAACACGGTCATGCTTTTTGCCATCAAGTTCCAGCGGGGGCTAATAGGGTGATACTAATCTGCCTATTCTTGACCTCTTATTCGCACCGATTGGCTTTTCCACAAAGAAGTGTGTACTGGAGGAGAGGCCTGTGTCTTTATAAGCTTGTGCCCTGGAGACGGCAAGAGCTATAAATCCTGGCCTCTCCAAACCCCACACAACCCCAGCTGTGTTCTAGATTACCTCCATTGAGTTTTCCTGACCCGCTATGCCATGCTTCAATGCTTAATGACTATTAAGAACTCCCTGAGCTTTTATTTCAGTAGTGAATGGCAGAAACTTTTTTTTGTACTGCAGTCAAGTTGAACAAGTCCAAAACAACACAACCACTAATATAGGAATTGACACACTTCCCCCTGTAATTACCAAGCATGCTGATAAAAAATTAACTCTGTAATTCCCAAATTCAAAGACATAAATCTCCAGTTGTGTTTGGCATACTTGTGGTTTTCATCAGTAGAAAGAGCACCTGGTTTTATTTGTTTTCAACACACCACAAAATTAGTCTGCCTTCCCTCTGAGGAGGATGTGACAAGGGAAGAGACTTCAGGCTAGATTACATCCTCAGAATGAGGCGAGGAACCATGACCAATTGGAGAGACACAGAGTCAGGAATAGAAATTCCCACCTTTTTTATGTGGTTCGGCGCAGTGCAATTTATACATCTACACATCTGTTTAATCACACACAAGAATCTGTGTTTTAATGCCTCTGTCAGTATAAATAGAAATTTAGAACTATTTTCACTATATGCAAAGCTCAACAATAAGGACTGCACGGGCCAGTGTGCAAAAGTTTTGGGCCTTTTGACTGAGATGTCAAAATGATCAGTAAATCAGTAATGTTTTGTTCTGCATGCCTTTGTTTTCCAGCAAAAGTGTGTTAATGACTAATTATGGAGCTGCATAGCGGGATAGTTTCAAGCTATTATAGCAAATTCAAAAGATAATAAGTTATTTGTTGTATACTATTTTGCCGGTGTAAAGAAAGCTTAATGTATAATGAAATCATAAATAAATCTCTTTCTGACACACATAAAATATTTTGCTAAAAATAAAACAGTTTTTGTGGTTGGGCCAGTGAAAATATTGACTAGACGGGCCAAGCAGAACATAACATGTTTCCTCATTTACACTTTGCCTCTGTCTGCATTTTTTTCAGCTCCTTCTACCGTGTCTATAATGCATCAGGTCAGTCGGACCATTGACAGCATCACTCTCTCCTGGTCGCAGCCAGACCAGCCCAATGGGGTCATACTTGACTACGAGCTGCAGTATTATGAGAAGGTATCATTAAAACTCATGCTTGATTAATGCGTAATGCATGTAACATATTTTTAATGCGTAATGCATGAAACGCCATTCAATATTACCTTGAGCATGCATTATTAATTATAGTTTTGAGAAGATGACTTAAATAAATATACAGTGGGGTCAAAAAGTCCGAGACCACTAGTGAAAATGCTTCTTTTGCATTATTATTATTATTATTATTATTATTATTATTATTATTATTATTTTCATTACAAGTTATATTTCAGCATTACAGTTTGAGTGAAAACATTCATGTCAGTTGAGCTGGCATGGACTCCTCAAGTTGCAAAACCTAAAGATCATGTTATCCAGCATGTTTTAAGAATGTTCCAAAGAGCATCTTTTGTGCTTCAGTGGTTGCAAGGAAACATGGAGTTAACATCAATGTGATTACTTAGAAATACAGTAGAATCTAGAAATAATTACTATTATAAAAAACTATTAATAATTGTATTATTTAAAAATAATTTGATGTTTTCATAATATTTATAAAAACTATTAATAATTGTATTATTTTAAAAATAATTTAATGTTTTATACTATTTATAATTATTTACAAAACATTTATTAGATACTGTATACTATTGTATTAGAAATAGCACAGAATCTAGAAATACTTAAAAAAATCTATTAATTATTTCATTTAAAATAATTATTAGATATACTATTGTATTAGAAATAGAGCAGAATCTAGAAATATTTAAAATATTTTTATAAAAAAACTATTTAACATTTATTATTTTAAAAATAATTTAGTTTTATACTATTTTATTTACAAAAAGTTTATTAGAAAAATTATTGTATTAGAAATAGTGCAGAATCTAGAAATGTTTACTAATATATATATATATATATATATATATATATATATATATATATATATATAAACTTTTAATAATTGCATTATTTAAAATGTAATTTCTTGTTTTACACTATTTATAATCAGGGACTAAAAACGGTTCACAAAAAAAAAAACGAACTAACTTTTGGTCCCAAAAATGGGAACGAAGTGATTTTCAATTGTTCTGGAGTGAAAACTTTATTTTTAAATGCTGGTAACTGGTTATAAATGGCTAATTTCATTCCGATAATTTTTAAAGTAAACCAAAGGTCAAAGGGTTCATTACAGTAAATTTTTGGAGCTACACCACTTCATGTTGCCCCAAAAAATGAAACGTGTTTTGATCCTGAAGGAAACTGCTACATCACACATTTCTTTACCTAACTGCCCATTGTGGATGTCACATTCTGTGAATGTAGACCTTTTTAAAAACTAAGTATTACTACATTGGGTTCAATTCCCACAGCCACCACCATTGTGTCCTTGAGCAAGGCACTTAACTTCAGGTTGCTCCAGGGGGATTGTCCCTGTAATAAGTGCGCTGTAAGTCACTTTGGATAAAAGCGTCTGCCAAATGCATAAATGTGAATAAATGTACATTAAGTATTATTTCTAAATTACTACATACTGTACATCCACGGCTAATCCTGATACAATGAAAGCATTATTAGAGGTAAAAAGTACTTTTCTCAGTTGCTTACAAGTCGTCACTGAATTATCGTTAGATATGATGCATTAATACTGATTTGATGCTGCCGGGTTTTGACTGAGAAGCAGATCTGTAATTAAAATTGTACTTAACTGTTAATTAACTGTATGCTCGTTATAATTTCTAATCTAATAAATCCACCACACAAGAAAAAATTTTATTGCCTTTTTTTTAGCTTATTTTGGTGAGGCAAGTGGCTTATTTTGGGATTGTTTTTCCAGACCAGGTTGCTTGTTTCTCCTGCGAGATCTGACATCACTGCAATTGGTATTGCTTAGCGCAGAGTACTGTCATTTAAAAAGAACATTATTAACTGTTCTTTTATTTTGTTCTAACCGGTTACCATGTAGAAAGGAGGCCCTGGAACTTCTTAACCAGAATTTATTTTGCTCAGAACGAACCAAAATGAAAAATATTTAGTTTTTAGTCCTCGCTTAATATTTTATAATTTTATTTTTGAAAATGTAATTAGATACACTATTATATTAGAAATAGTGCAGAGTCTAGGAATATTTACGCATTTTTATAAAAAATAATACTATTAATAATTGTATTATTTTTAAAAGAATTTTATGTTTTAAAATATTTATAATTTTATAATTGTATTTATAAAAATGTTATTAGATATACTATTGTATTAGAAATAGTGCAGAATCTGAAGTATTTTTATTATCCATAATTTTACATCATAAGTTTTCTATCTTTCAGTTTTTCAAAATCTGAAAAAAATCTGGTTTAAATGGGATTTTAAATCCCATATTTCAATATGGTCTCAGACTTTTGGACCCCACTGTATTTTTAATGAATTTTATTTGTTATGTACAGTATATTATTTGATTTATATTTGAGCACATTTTTGCAGTCTTGGAAATACATTTTTATTTAAAACTGAAGAAATATCTCAAGTAACGTTGCACCGAAGCTCCCTCTGTAATGATAGCTGGTTTACAGTTGCCGTCTAATTGAGGTTTTTGGCAGCTGTCAGACACAAATACCGAACTCCTGTTCTGTCGTGTGTGATTACAATCGCAGTTGCTCTGCGAAAGACTGTTGTGGTTCAATCCGGATACCAGTGGCTAAAATAACAGAGATTTCACTGCAGTTAAAAAAAAACATATTTCGGTTACAGATTCCTCTCTGCCAGTGTACGCCTCAGAAAACACACACACCCAGATAGTGTGTCGATATTCTTTTAGCCTATTCCCATTTTGCTCACTGTGTGTAGCTGCTTGACACACATAAAATAACCACACCCTTACGTACACACATTTCAACATGCATAGTGTGACAGATACTTTCTGTCTTTCTCTTTCTTTGTTTGTTACACACACACACACACACACACACACAGACACACACAGGCTGATGGTCCCCAGGGCTCTGCTCCTGTTCTAACTCTTTCCTCAGTATAATTCCTTTCTCAGACAGTGCTGAGGACCGCCTGTCAAAACACTCTTCTCAGACTGCAGCAAAGCTCACATCACAAAGCGCAGAAATAGAGCTGACAGGAAACAAGCAGAGCACACACACAGTCCTACATTCCCATTCTCTCTCCTTCTGTATTTCTTTCTAACTTCTTCGCTTAAACAAACAGACACTCAAGAGGGTACGCAACAATGGCAACATCTTTCGGCCCAGACTAATGAATCGTGGCTGGCCTGAAAGTGTCAGCCACCGTTTCTCCGCCAGGCACCCTGAGTCGGGCTCTCCTGATGGGCTTTGATGAGATAAATAGTCCTGTTAGAGAGCCATATGTACCTGAGATACACCTCTAACTCTCCCATGCTGTGAGGCTAGAAGATCGACTGTGACCAAAACGAAAATGGTTTTGTGCAATTGATTTGCACAATTGTTTTTAATTGTGTCGATTCTGCACCACTACCATCCCCAGAGCAATTGCAGAAATAATCTCTGTTTTCAAGCACTTCCCCTGTCTTCTGTTCATTGGAAAATCAGATAGTTGCGCCTCTAAACTCATATCATTGGTTCAGTGTGGCCAGTGTTGGCTGGTCAGGATGCTCAAACAAAGCATCCTGACATTTTCTTGGGGAATCAAACAGTTGTCTATGCATATTAAGCTGTGACACGTGAAACAATGACATACTCCAGCTTTAAGTACAGATGTGGACATTTTTTCTACTTTTTCCTTTTTGTAATTTCTCTGTGCCTCTGTCTTTCCTTCCTCAGGACCAGACCGAGCATAACTCCTCCGTAGTGAGGAGTCAAACCAACACCGCAGTCATTCGTGGCCTCAAACCCGGTGGCATCTACGTGTTTCAGGTCCGAGCCCGTACGGTGGCCGGGTTTGGACGCTACAGCGGCAAGATGTACTTTCAGACTATGACTGAAGGTGATTATGTAGTCAAAATTATGATAAAATGGTGGTTCATTTCTTCCAAAGACCTCTATCACCTTTTCAGATTTGCTCCTTGTGGGATTAAATTAAACGGGTACGATTCTCAGTTCTTATCTTAAAGTTGTTTGTTGTAATTGACTTCAAGATTTCAAAAGCAGATAGTTTATCTACTAATCTAATCATCTATTTATGGCAAATGTGTCATCAGTGTGCTCCATAGACTTTTGCAGCGATCATGGTAGTAAGTCAGGCATTAGATAGTAACAAACCTACTGAATTAATCTACAATGCCACAGCAAGAGAAATGATAGTTTACCTGAGTTTGCAGTGTGAATTGTATATGATAAGATAAAAGAAAACACTGGATACTGTAAATAATACAAAGACAGTAAAGAGCAACAACTGGGTTACTACTGCAATGCCACTGCTGGCTGCATGCAAAAACAAACATACAGCGTGACCAGCTTAATCCGATTCACAAATAGATGACTATTGAGTCAGATATTTTTTTTTTTTTTTACTTTTTTGTTTACTTATTTTCAACTGTTCCTTATAGTGCATGTACATAGTTTCTTACATGTATGTAAATTTTACTTGTTCAACATTCATAAATTATTTTTATTTTTTTCACACACAATATTTATCCGTATTTCTGCAGGCTTTAAGAAACAAACTAAAACAATGTATTTATTAAAAAAAGAAAGTATTGTCGCATTTAGTCAAACTTATGTTGCTTCAGGTGCGTGGAGCTGAACATCTCATCAAAGCCACAAAAATTGCTGTCAGCACACTGAATAGAGATTCAGACTAGGAAAAAGTCTAGCAAAAATACATGATTAATTTTTTTATTTGCATGGCAAAAAACCACAAGTGAATTAGAAACCAGACCAACAAGAGTGGACGTTTCAGCATATGGCTTTCTTCAATACTTAAACTAAAACAACTACACACCCATTTTTTTTTAGTACTTTTTGCTAGACCTTTTTTCTTGTCTGAATCTCTATCAGTGTGCAGACAGCAATGTTTGTGGTTTTTATATTATTATTGTTAATAATAATAATAATACAATTTTAATGAAAGCAAAATACATGCAACAAAACATATGTTGGGATTTAGTAAAAAGACTACAAAAATTAACCAGCCTGTTCGCTCTTACACTCTAGACTCAGTTCTTTTAATAAATCTGTTAGAAAGACTTGCAACACTGCCATTATTGATTTGAATCAGTATAACGATTGCTTGCTGAATCCATCAGAGCAGTTACTGAATTAAAATTTGACTCATTTACTGACTAGATATTTACAGTATATGAAAATGCATAGTTTAAAGTACACAACAACAAAAGAGTTTTGTAGTAATAAATGGATTCTTTTTTTCTTCATGTTATTATTATTATTTTTTTTTTTTTGGCATTTTTTGCCTTTATTTGATTTGAAAGTGGAGAGGGAGACAAGAAATGACAAGGGAGTAGAGGGAAACAACCTCGAGCCGGAAATCGAACTTGAGTCACCCATGACGGTACCAAACTTTATGTCGGAGCACTGCCCATAAGGCTACAACACCAACATAAATGGAATTTTAATAAATAATAATACAAATAAAATAAAAATAAAAAACACTAAAATGTGTCATAAAAATAGGATGATTTTGATTAGTGTGTAGTTTGGAACAGTTTTTGTAGGGAAGCTGTCCCGCTACAAAAACAGTTCTGTAAGAAACGCTGCAAAGGACTAATCAAACATACCTCTGGAAAGCTGCCCATCATCTCGCCCTTCCCAGTTTACCTCATCCAGAGGCTGCTGCCTTACTCACTAAGCAGCTTATTATGATCACAGACTAGAGTGAGAATTAGTCTGATCTATCCTCCCGTGCACTCTTTTGGCATGACAAGAGACATCAACCCAGCCAGGTGATCCAAACAAGGATGCGCCATGCCAGAAATCTGTGTTCACTTAGAATAATTTAACCAAGAGGTTTGAAACTGATTAAACAGGAAGTTACAGTGCAGCTGAATTCCCAACGTTCTGATTTTTTTATTTACTTTTAACATCTGCTTGTGGGAGTTCAAAGCAATGCAATTTAAATGTAAAGATCCCATGAAATCAGGGGCCTGGGTAGCTCAGTGGTAAAATACGCTGGCTACCACCCCTGGAGTTCGCTAGTTCGAATCCCAGGGCGTGCTGAGTGACTCCAGTCAGGTCTCCTAAGCAACCAAATTGGCCTGGTTGCTAGGGAGGGTAGAGTCACATGGGGTAACCTCCTCGTGGTTGCTATAATGTGGTTTGTTCTCGGTGGGGCGCGTGGTGAATTGAGCGTGGTTGCCGCGGTGGACGGCGTGAAGCCTCCACACGCGCTATGTCTCCGTGGCAATGCGATCAACAAGCTACGTGATAAGATGCTCAGGTTGACTGTCTCAGACGCGGAGGCAACTGGGATTCGTCCTCCACCACCCGGACTGAGGCGAATCACTATGCGACCACAAGGACTTAGAGCGCATTGGGAATTGGGCATTCCAAATTGGGAGAAAAAGGGGAAAAATCCCCCAATTTTTCCTCTTTCCCCCCCCCAAAAAAAAAATAAAGAAATAAGATCCCATGAAATCAAACTTAAGAGTTTTGTCTATTAGCTTTGGGACCGATATGCTAGTGCACTCCTAAAAGTTGACAAAATTCACTTTGAAAAGATATACGCATTTAAAATGTACAGTCTTTCTCTTCCCGTAAAACAGATAAAAAATATTCATGACTCAGACTGCACCCACTCACTTTCCAATCAAATGCTCTTGAGAACGAGAATGTCCCTCACCCTATAACCACCTAGCAGTAGCAAGTAGAAAATCATGTTCATGTCTGTGATGTAAACTGAAGGCTATTGGCTATTTAAAAAAGGGAAAATCCAACATATCCAGACCCAACTTCCCGTTTTGATAGGACATATGCCAACACAGGAAAGAAAAATGTGCTCATCAAGTCAGTTTATGGCTACTTTTGTTAAAATTTCGGTATAAATTCAGTAAAAACTAATTCTAGCTTGTAGCATGCGGCCTCCTCTAGCCTCTGTAGGGTGAAAGAACAGTCTTTATTTATAAGAGGCCGAAGAAAAAATTAGAGAAAGGTAAGCAGAGCGAAAAGAAAGAAAGAGAAGGGAAGATAAATAAGGCCAATCCTTCCCTACATCCCAAACCGTCTGTCTTGCACCAACAAA
Organism: Myxocyprinus asiaticus; assembly: GCF_019703515.2. Taxonomy (NCBI): domain Eukaryota; kingdom Metazoa; phylum Chordata; class Actinopteri; order Cypriniformes; family Catostomidae; genus Myxocyprinus; species Myxocyprinus asiaticus. The sequence goes on along the minus strand of NC_059380.1, from coordinate 5,295,314 downwards.
CTCCATCCAGCACATTTCCTCTATCGCCTGCCCATATGCTGCTGGAGCCGAGAAGTCCGACTGTAAGGCCCCTTCTGCCCTGAAGGCATCTTACACAGAGCTTCCTGTCCCCGATTCCCCACTGCGAACCACCAAAGGGGAAATAGGGTTCTCTCACCTGTGTAGATATGCACTGTTTGTCTCCACACTCTTCTGCCTCAATGGAGTCTGAACTTGCTTCAGGCAACATCAGCTTTAGAGAAGGTCTGCTGGGGTTTGTCGGGAAGTGCTAACTATTAGATATGTGTGTGTGTAACTACAGAGGAGTACAACACTAGCATTCAGGAGAAACTGCCGCTCATCATTGGCTCAGCGGCTGCTGGTCTGGTCTTCCTCATTGCGGTGGTGGTCATCATCATCGTCTGCAACCGGTGAGTTCTGTCCAAATACAGATTCCTCACGCTGTGCCTAAAGGCCAAAATACTGTATACTCTACGCAAGTACATGAACACAGGTGTTTCTAACTACACAAGCTTGATTTGGTGTGTAGTTGCGTTCAGACCACAGTTCATAACGCAACACATCACACAAGGGCACAAGTGGCGCTATAGCTGACATTAATGTGAACTGTTCGCTTCTACGACGAGTTTTCTCTCTCAAGTCAACTATTATCATGGCAGAGCAACAGTTTGAAGAGAATATTGCTTAGCGAGTAAGGTAAAGTCAATATATTTATAGCAACCTACCTGAACAATAATGGCACAGACTTCACAAACTCTTTCACCTCTTTCAATACTGTGGTTTGTTACCGCTACAGTAATGCAAAAACACATGTTATGCGTGTTCAACCAGACCGTGCATTGGCCAAGCGCTCGCATTTGTGTACGGGTACGTGCGTAATGTGTTTCTGGCCATAAGCATGTAAACCATTAGTGTAGCTTCCTCTAATTATACCACCATCGTGTCAAAATCTCACTCCAAGTTACTGTTTTTTTAGTGGACTTTAACAGAGAAGCAGAGCTTGTAAAAACTTGCTTAATAACAAGAAGAGAGTTTGTGTTAACAAGATGACGGTGCCAGTAGTAAGTGTTTTTTCCATGGCTTGAGCTTCTTTTTTAAAAGCACCAGTAGAGCTGTTTGCATTTGTTCCAACAGACGTGGGTTCGAGAGACCGGATTCGGAATACACGGACAAGCTGCAGCACTACACCAGCGGCCACCGTGAGTACTTAGGCCTTAGCACTGCTGTACACACACCATGCAGTTTTTAGGTTTAACTAAAAACTTACACAAACTGTGAGGTAGCAGCACTGTCACAGGCATACAAATACAGTAAACTTTCTCAGCATATAAACCATAAACATTTGTCCATTTAAGTGCCTTCATTCTCCACTCTGTTAGGTTTTTCACTTGTAAATACGACTTTTCTTGGTCACTTACATGCTTGGAACTCGTAATTACGATATTTCTGACTCCACTTCAGGGCTGCAATATTGATCTATTGATCCATTATTATCTGACCAACATGTAATTCAACAAAGCAGAGTTTGAATTTTGAAATGCTGTTTTGGAGTAAATCTGCATATGATTATGGCATAAGAAATGGTTATTATTTATTTCTCTGCCATGCTGAAGGGAAACAAATCACGCATGTATGCTAGCATACTTAATTATTAACATGCAAAAGTCAAAACAGTTAATTTATTTGGAGGAAGGGTATAAAAATCTTTTTTTAAATAAAGAAGAAAATAAGGAATGGAGGGGGGCACACCACCTCCAAGACTTCATAGCTTCATACACTTCATACCCTGCAGTTGGTTTGCACTTCGCCCATGGATTGAAGCTTGTAATTTTCACAAGTGCTTGCCAGTTTTGTATGCCATATGCATCAGACGGTCTATGAACGGACTGTTGGCGGTCCGTGGGCGTGAGACTATACCCATGCACTCTCTTTCTTCCCTCACCCATCTCATACACACCTCTGTCTACAAATTCCTCTCTCCTTCACTTCACAAGACTCGTGTGTGAAATATGAATCCCACAGCTGCCCTCAAAATCGCATCAGAGAGCGCGATAGCCACTTCCCCTTCCCCTATTTCTTTGTTCATCTTTGTTCTTTTTATCTGTATTTTCTCATCAAACAAATAAACAAAGTTAATGCAAAAAAAAAAAAAAAAGCTCTGAACCAGGTATTTCAAAGTTAATAAGATCCATCAAAGATTTGTCATAAAATGAGCAATACTCCAGTAAATACCATCTTAGCCTTGAAGTGCTGCTCCATTTATAGAAATAAATCTTTGAGATTCTCCAGAGGCAATAATTTAAAGCACTTTCTCTCTCCCACTTTCTCTCTCTCTCTCTCAGGGCTTATATTTTATCTCTCTCTTGCTCACTCTGCTGAATTAAATGGTCTGGTGGCACTTTTCCTTAAGTTTTATAATACTTTTTTTTGCCCTTCCTTATCATTTTAAACAGCTTAAACATTAATCAATGGTAAAGGACTGCTGTAAATGCTGTATTTATTGAAAACATTTCTTGGAAGGTGTAGGGCCAGTAAAACCTGGAAAATCAAGGCCAGAAATCATCTGTTAGTTCCTAAGTGCAGAAAGTGTCCTTATATTAATTTTCTCACTCATTTCTCACTCACTTTTTCTCTTTTTCTCTTAGACTCACATAGTTTCTCAATCTTAAAGAGCACCTATTATGGTATAAACGTGCCTAATTTTGTTTTAAAGGTCTCATACAATAGATTTACATGCATCCAAGGTCAAAAAACACTTTAATTTGCTCATAATTTAAATTGCAGCATTACCTTTTTTTCCCAGTGTCAAAAACGACTCGTTCAATTATCCGTTCTAAAGGATTCATTCTAAACTCCTCCTTTCAGAGAGTCTACTCTGCTCTGATTGGTCAGATGTCCCAGTCGGTTGTGATTGGTCTACCGCTTAGTGTAGTGTTTGAGGGTGGGTCAAAGCTGTTTGCGAGCAGCCAATGAAGACCAGAGGTGGGTTTTTTGTTACCAAATTACGTAGGTTAGTACAGGAAGTAAGTCTGGAATTACTAACGACTGGTTTCAGGTTTTCAGAATCCGTTCTTTCTTTTGGGAGTCAATAAGTCCATTTGTCGTGATTTTTGAAACTGCAGACTTTTACATTCACAAACAGCTATATAACACACTACATGAAGGGTAATATTTGAAAAACCATAATAGGTGCTTTTTAAAGTGTTTGTTTACCAAAAAAAAAAAGAAAATTCTGTCATCATTTACTCAACCTCATGTTATTCCAAACCTGTATGAATTAGTTTTTTTTTTTTTCCATAAAAGGATATGAATGCTGTATTCCAAGGCTTCTGAAGCCATTTGATAACTTTGTGTGAGGAACAGGCTACAATTTAAGCAGCTGTTTTCTGAAAATCATTCCCTCTGATTGGCATGTGAAGAAACTGAGAAACGTTGAAATGAGAGCTTTAGCAGAGTGAAAGGTTTTCAGTGAATAATTTCCATCTGTTTCTTACACAAAGTAATTGTTTGGCTCCAGAAGACTTGGAAAATTGAGTCATATGGTCTACTTTTATCTTGATTATTATTCAATTTTTGGAGCTTGTGAGCCATTCTTATTAGATGTATGGAAAAGAGCAGCATTAACATTCTGTTGAACACCCCTTTTGTGTTCCTTGGAAGCAAGAAAGTCAAATGGGTTTGAAACATCATGGGGGTGAACTTTCATTTTCGTGCGAACTGTTCCTTTAAAACGGAGCTCTGCTCAGAAGAATATTCTCCAATATAGCACATACACCGCAAACTCATGAATTTATTAAATTTCGACGCTCATGAATCCTTTGATGTTTGACGTCATTTACTTCTCTCGCTCTATTTATCTTCTCCTCGTCTGTTGCGAGAACACATCTATCAACTCAAGAACTGTCTACACGGTCAGATCACCATTAAAAACCTTTTCCAGCTGCATGACAACACAATGTCTATTGAAATGCCTTCAGATAGATTTGGAGCCAAGAGGCTGAATAATCGGATTTGAGGCAGGAATGACTTAAAGTCCACCTAAAGCTAATTTACCTGCAATCAAAATCCATTTGATTGGCAGCAATGGAAAGGGGTGATATAGTCTCCATCAGAGACTACTGTATGACACCCTTGAGCTGATACATAACATTAAAATGCCTTATCTCAGTTGTGGCGAATGCTATTGCACTCCATTGAGTGCAGTGATGAGGTGTCCAATGTCATGCTTGGAATACAAAGCCACTAGAAAGCCAATCATTTCCAGAATTTTCTCACTTTACTTTTACAATGAGTGCTTTTACATGTAAGATCTTACACTGATTATGCTTAAGAAACCGACAATGTGAAAGGTCATGCAAATGCCTTAAACGGTTTTCTTGAAATGTAGTAAGGTCATAAACGGTTTAAGCAAACAACAATGGACACGCCTAGATTTTTGCACATTTTTGCTCTGCTTATAAACTTCTTTAGCGGCCTTCTGACGGCTTATCCGATGCATGCAAGTGTTGTGCGCATGTCTAAGTTTCGACGTTAAAACCGGACAACACCTGCAGAATTTTGCATCTCATGTAAATGCTTTTTTAAAATAATATGATTTTTGATACAGTATCAGCATATTGTTGTTCATGTACACACACTCAATGAATGATATTGTCTCTTTTTACAATATTATAAAATGAGTTCTTAGTCTTTTCAGAGCTCTAAATATTATAGCTGCTTTTTAATTTTCTCAAGTGTCACCAGGAATGAAGATCTACATCGATCCGTTTACCTATGAAGACCCCAATGAGGCTGTGAGAGAGTTTGCTAAGGAGATTGACATTTCGTGTGTGAAGATCGAGCAAGTCATTGGAGCAGGTAATTTGTTATCCAATCTCCAGACGTCCAACCGTGATCTACTGTCATATTCTTCTTGTTTCAAAATGTGCCTAGCCCAGTCTAGACCTAAAGATTTGATACACTTTTCTCGATCCCTAGGGGAGTTTGGAGAGGTGTGCAGCGGTAATCTGAAGCTCCCAGGAAAGAGGGAGATGTTTGTGGCCATCAAAACGCTGAAGTCAGGTTACACAGAGAAGCAACGGCGAGACTTCCTGAGCGAGGCGAGCATCATGGGACAGTTCGATCACCCCAATGTCATCCATCTGGAGGGAGTGGTGACCAAGAGCAGCCCTGTCATGATCATCACTGAGTTTATGGAGAACGGTTCATTGGACTCTTTCCTGAGGGTGAGTACATATAGATATAGACATAGAAATAGTTTAATATATACACTGGCGGCCAAAAGTTTGGAATAATGTACAGATTTTGCTGTTTCAAAAGGAAATTGGTACTTTGATTCACCAAAGTGGCATTCAACTGATCACAAAGTATAGTCAGGACATTACTGATGTAAAATAAATAAATAAATAAATAAAACAGCACCATCACTATTTGAAAAAAGTAATTTTTGATCAAATCTAGACAGGCCCCATTTCCAACAGCCATCACTCCAACACCTTTTTGCTGATTGCTGATACTAGAAAATCACTTGCCATTATATCAAACACAGTTGAAAGCTATTTGGTTCGTTAAATGAAGCTTAACATTGTCTTTGTGTTTGTTTTTGAGTTGCCACAGTATGCAATAGACTGGCATGTCTTAAGGTCAATATTACGTCAAAAATGGCAAAAAAGAAACAGCTTTCTCTAGAAACTCGTCAGTCAATCATTGTTTTGAGGAATGAAGGCTATACGATGCTTAAAACTGCCAAAAAACTGAAGATTTCATACAAAGGTGTACACTACAGTCTTCAAAGACAAAGGACAACTGGCTCTAACAAGGACAGAAAGAGATGTGGAAGGCCAGATGTACAACTAAACAAGGGGATAAGTACATCAGAGTCTCTAGTTTGAGAAACAGACGCCTCACATGTCCTCAGCTGACAGCTTCATTGAATTCTACCCGCTCAACACCAGTTTCATGTACAACAGTAAAGAGAAGACTCAGGGGTGCAGGTCTTATGGGAAGAATTGCAAAGAAAAAGCCACTTTTGAAACAGAAAACCAAAAAGAAAAGGTTAGAGTGGGCAAAGAAACACAGACATTGGACAACAGATAATTGGAAAAGAGTGTTATGGCTCTTAACCCCATTGAGCTTTTGTGGGATCAGCTAGACTGTAAGGTGCGTGAGAAGTGCCCGACAAGACAGCCACATCTATGGCAAGTGCTACAGGAAGTGTGGGGTGAAATGTCACCTGAGTATCTGGACAAACTGACAGCTAGAATGCCAAGGATCTGCAAAGCTGTCACTGATGCACGTGGAGGATTTTTTGATGAGAACTCTTTTTAAGAAGTTCAGAATTGTTTTTAAATTGTTATAGTGATTTTTCACATTGTTAATGTCCTGACTATACAATGTGATCAGTTGAATGCCATTTTGGTGAATAAAAGTACCAATTTCTTTCCATAAGAGCAAAATCTGTACATTATTCAAACTTTTGGCTGCCAGTGTATATATGCTGATTTACAGGTAGTCCATACTAATAATGCAGCCTTCATGGGTGGAATTATCCTACTTCCCACTTCTGAAGGTGTAATTATAAGGACGTCACGTTCAAGTGCTTTATTGTCAAAGAAAATAGAAAAATGGAGAATGCCAGGTTCACACTGCAAAAAATATTGTATATTAGTCTTTTATTTTTTGTTAGTAAAAATATCTAAATATTCTTTAAACAAGATAAATTTACTTGAGAAGCCAAATTACATGAAATATTTTGTCTTCTTTTCAGAGAAATCTTACAAAGTTTAGTAAAGTTTATGCTTCTAACAAGAAAAAACCAACATGGCAAGAAAAAAAAACTTGATTCAATTCATATCCAATTGGCATTTTTTTATTCTTTTTTTTTCCGCACAAATTTTCGTAAGATTTCTCTGAAAGCAAGACAATATATTTCTCAAGGATTTTTTTCTTGTTTTAAGGATATATAGATGTTTCGACTGAACAAATTTTGACACTGTAATACATGTTAATCAACTTGCTGATGATGCTGAAATTTTGGTCAATTACATACAATTTTCACTGTGTAATAAAAGTAAAAAAGCATCAAGTGGTGACTGATATACATAAATGTACAGTATATTATCAAAACAGCAAATGATAAAAAGGTAAGTGCCTTTGGAAAAATTAAGAAAACTCATCATTTACTACCGAAATTGTATTTTGCTCTACCATGTTTAAAGTTTATGTCGTCTCCCGACTCTGAAACTTGAGTATCAAAGTTATCTCAGAGTCTCCCAGTCGTAATTAAGACTTATGGGGGCGTTCGTGGGCAACTTCCAAGTAGGATACTCATATTTACGTTAATTCCTGATAGCACTTGAAGACAGCATTAGTCCATTCTTGATGAATGGAAAGCTCATGAGTTGAAAATGTACAGGGTTGCCTCAAATAGATTTATGAATTTACTGTCCTTACTAAACTGATTATTTCATTAAAACGTTACACAAAGCATTTGCCAATCAATCGACTGTATGAGAGAGTTTTGTTTTGGAGTAAAACTGAGGTTGATTACATTTTAGAACCATAACAAACAACATTTCACGCAATCTGTGGCTACGTCTACATTAATCTGGATACATTTGAAAACAGTGTTTTCGTTTTTGAAACGCTCTCTGTCCACACTACCATTTTTAAGCATTTTCCAAAAGTTTCTCGTCCACACTGAAACGCATTAAAAGTTTAAAACCCCTTACTGCGCATGCAAAAAATTGCCATTGCATGTCCAGTAAACTTCCCGTATCCTTTAAAGGAATGCAATGTGAAGGTTGTACAAAGTAACATTTATCTTTAACAACACTATCAAAGTTAATAAAATCAGGTACAACAGTGGCGCTATAACACTGGCCACCATCTTGATTGTTTTGGTTGACTGGATCACATGACTGCATCACATGACAACAAATATGTCATTGTTTTCGGATATATCCGTTTTCGCAGTCCACACTACAACGCAAATACTGCATTTTCACATTTATCCACTTGGCAGAGCGTTTTCAAAAAGCTCAGTTTTCGCTGACAAAATCGCTGTCTCAGTGTGGACGGATGGCCAAATGTAACCTAATCAAAAACAGTAATAAACCGCATTGCTTTGTTTAGCTAGATATATTTTTTTATTTTCTAAAGAAAATTTGAGTGGTGCTTGCCTGTGCAAAACTCACTGCCATGATGCTATGGTATTGTGGGTGGTTGCCAGGGTGTTGCTGTGCATTTGCTTAGGTGGTCTGAGTGTTTTGAGTGCATGGCTAGACGACTGCTCAAAAATAAATATAAAATGCAATCCTTTACATAACAAAAATGTAATATTGAATCATTTTTTTTTTTTTTTTTTTTGTTTGTTTTTTTAATAGATTAATTGAAATTGATCTTCCATTTGCTAAAATGAATTGGATTTTCCAATGTTAAGCACATACATGCTCAGTCACTTCAACATGCCCCAAATTCCCATCACATTGGAGCGAAAATCTTTCATCAGGTGTGTATACACTTCAACATTTCTCATGTCCATCAGGTAGTTCACTGCAGGGTGTCTCTCTAATACTGATCTTCCCCCCTGCTGCAAACGTCTACTCTCAGTATTGATTCCAGCTGTAATACTGTTATAATAAGCTCAATACTCTTCCATTCATCTCTACGGGATGCCACACTAACATTTGCTTAAAGACGGTCTCTTTAAAGAAAAGCACTTCGCCGCTCTTCAGTCGTTGCTCTCTGGTTTGTCATGCCCTCATTTCGCATTGGTCACGCTCTCTTGGCCACACTCTCTGCATTACATTTGTCAGATGAATACTCTGTCTTATAAAAATATAAACCATATGTGCTTCTAAAATATATCATGTAACACACAGAGTGATCATAGAATAGTGTTTAATTCTGTGCATAATCCATGTTTATGACAATGGCGGAGATCTGGATTCCCAGTACAATGAAACTGCTCTATATCTGCATCCATCCCCATGGACGCATTCAGATGATTAACCGAGCAAGAGAATTGCCCAAATCCCTGCTTACCGAACAGGCATGCAGAATGAGAAGGAAGACTGCTGTCAGCCGGCAAGTGGCACGTGTCAGTTTGATTTCAGCTCCGAGCTGATGCGGGTAAAAGCCTTTATCGCTGCTAATTGGCCTTGCTGTTCCAAGTTGCCTTTGATTGATGTAAATATCTCATCTTTGGGGGAGGAATGACTTTACTTTGCTCATTAGCATGGTTTTGCCTCTGATCTATCAGGAGGGAACACTTATTTTATCCTTCACACATAACTTTTTTGGGTGTCAAGCTCAGGAAGTAATTATCGGAAACAAGAAACCTCCATGATTATGGAGTTTGAATGAAGAGAAGTAAACAGGAAACAAACGTCCTGCCATTTGTTAGAAATTTGAACCAAATTTATATTTTCTTACCACAATCAGATTCAGCTCTCGCTAACATCTGTAAATGTGTGGTTCTGATGTTATTTTAGCTGTTTGGCGAGCCAGTTGTTTCACTCGTGTTTATACTTGCATCCTATGCACATCCCACCCTGTGACAGAATGCACATGCCCTACCATGCCATATCGAAGTTTGCATGAGTAACTGAGTGGCGTCTGGTAATATCAGTAGAAATAAGAGTCAAAAATCAGAATGAGGATCTAAAGATCTGAAAGGTTTACTTTGGAATTGATTCATGATTATGTGTTAGAACATGTAAAAAAAAAAAGGCCAACTAATAATTTGCTCTCATACCGTCAGGTTTTGGTGGCATAAGAGAGAGCTTTGAAATGTGTCAGATCATTGTGCAGGCACACATTTGTGTTGTTTGTGCAAGAATGTCATACCTTTCTGACAGAGCACGTGAACTCTTTGAAAACAGCACGCCTCTGTTGTGGCACCTCACTTTGACAGCAGATGACAACATTCGGTGATGGTGCTCAAATGCAAGTCTGACTCTTGTAAGACAGGGCAGAGAGAGGCCTGACACTAACCCATTTTGTATTTCTTTCTTGCTCTGATCCAGCTTTCAATATTGTTTTGTGGCAGAGTAAGCAGCGTGAAAGAGAGAGTGAAAGGAAGAGAGAGAAACTCGAAAAGGTTTGCTGCCTGCCACTATAAAACTTTCAGACAGATTTGAGAAACGTCAAACTGAAAAGTCGAGCACCGCCGTACTGACAGCAAAGAGACTTCTTGTAAGAAACGCCATGGATGGAATAATTCATAATCAGAAAAGAAAGAACATTTGCTTCACTGAGGCTGCAGATCCGAATACCTTTGGGTGAAGAATCCCTCCAATTAAACTATAAAAAAACACTGTGAGCCGATTAGAGTGCCAGGCTGTATTTGTAAAGGATTTCAGCTTTATGAATAATGGATGGTGCTTAATTGCTGTGGAGGGTGAGGAGAAGTTCGATGAAGTTGGCTTAATGTGGGAGAAGGGTTTGAGCTGCCAAATTATAGGGTGTGTTGCAATCAGGGAGTTGGCCATTTCTAGGGCTGTCCCATTGTCAACATCATTCCAGTGCACTGAAATGTTTGCTCCTTAGAAATCTGAAGTTTGCACAGTACAAACCATTGAGCCTTGCCTTTTCACTATGTTCCCTTACCAAAAATGTCTTCATTAGATGCGGCCATCATCATATTCTTAAATGAATATTCCAGGTTCAATACAAATTGAGCTCAATTGACAGCATTTGTGGCATAATGTTGATTACCACAGAAATTAATTTCGACTTGTCCCTCCTTTTCTTTAAAGAAAAAATCATGTGTATGTTACAGTGAAAAAGGAGTTACATTTTGTCTGTTCTCACCCAAAACCAATTGGATCGCTTCAGAAGACATTGATTAAACCCCTGGAGTCTTTTGGAGTGCCTTTATGCTGACTTACCTGACCTAACACTAACCCTAACCTGACTTTATGTTGAGATATTCTTCTAAAATCCTTCTTTGTGTTCTGCAGAAGAAAGAAAGTCATACACATCTGGGAAGGCATGGCATGAGGGTAAATGATGAGAGAATGAAGAAGTAGTGAACTGATTATCAGATTAGACAAATATTTCCTTTTAAAGTCACCTTAACCAGCAAAGTTAAAAAACACGTGTTTTAGCGTTTAGTGTTTGATTTACGGCTTCGCTGCTGTCCAGGGCACATCAGGACAGATTAGCGTGTACACTGTAGCATTTTAGACCCTGTTTACACCAGTGTTCAACGCTGTCCACTTGTGATCAGATCCCCCAAAATGCATCTTAATCCCTGTTCATGACATAGGGAATTAGGGGGCAGGATGAGACACAGCCAAAGAGAATGAAGACATTTTGTTTGTCCAACATCAACTGCTGTTCATCTGTCCCAACTTGACGTGCGTGCCTGTCCACACTCCGCCTGCTGAATTCATCTCCTCTGATCAGAGGCTGAATGCTGCATGCCTCATGGCTGTCTGTGGAGGGTCCAAAGATGGAAGCAACTGCAAGCACAGCTGGGTCCAACACTGCTGGACCTCCTCATATGCAAAGAGCTTTCTGACCACCATGGTCAACAGCTGCAAGATTTTCCGCATCCCCTCATTGATCACTGAATGCCTGATCTAGCATTGCGTAGTGTAAACTCGACCAATCCTCTAGCATCTTTGCACAGCCAGCCCAATCCAGGCTTTACTCAATGCATTGTTTTCAGTCTCTAAATCAACGACTCTAAATCAAGCTACTCTTATCCAACTTGGCAAACTAGACCTTAACCACGTTTTCCACAGCTTAACTCTTGCTTTAGTGCTGTTGTTTAGGATTTATGGCTATAGCATAACTTCAGACGTGCTGACTAAGTTATATTTCTATGCTAAGGATGTGCAAAACTACTTATTTAAAAAAATTACCTATTGGTTGGTTTTCGGAATGACTAGTTGGTGTTTTCAAACACTCACCTGTCTTTCATAATTTGGACAAACAGATTGCCCCTCTGCAAATGCTATTGTTAATGTCAGTGGTGTAATAAAAAGATTGCAATTCTGTTTGTTGCCGCTGGTGGCATAGAACTTACTCACTTCACCTTTAAGGAAGCCATATAGAATTAGGCTTGTTCCTTGGTCATGGGGGTTAAGAAGTGGTCTAGAATCTATAACCATTGTGCATAACCATAGGCATCTAACCTCAGGTGGCTCCATGGGGAATAATGTCCTTGTAATAGGTATAATGTAATGCACTTTGGATAAAAGCTTAGGCTGAATGACAACTTGTTTTACTTACACATTACATATACTGTAAATATGAATGTGAACATTGTATTTAAAAATATATTCAATTACAACATAAAAAAAAAACAAATAGTAAATGAAAACAATCAATGCATTACTAGTGTAAAACCAGTATAATTGTATTGAATACCACAGTAAAAAGTTTTGACCAATATATGGAAACCAAGTAAATGTTAAAATAGTCAGTTCAAATGATAATAGATGCCCTAATTGAAGCATTCCTGGAGTGTCAGATGAATAGACCACTTAATGTAAAAATTAGTCAAAAAGTAGATAACCAGGTCGTTTTTGACCCACGCATGCATTTTAGGTCATAAGACTTTCTGAGACGTTGTCTCTAAATTCATACCATTTAAAAGCACTGGTGTTGTAAAATATTACAGCTAAGATAACCAAATAACCAAATCTAGATAAACTCACTTTTCAACTGACTTTTTTTGGACTCATCCCTTTGTTGACTCTTCCCTTTTCTGTACTTATTTCCAGCAAAACGATGGGCAGTTCACTGTGATACAGCTGGTGGGCATGTTACGTGGGATTGCCTCTGGGATGAAATACCTTGCGGACATGAATTACGTTCACAGGGACCTGGCTGCCCGCAACATTTTAGTTAACAGTAACCTTGTCTGCAAGGTGTCTGATTTTGGACTCTCGCGCTTCTTGGAGGACGACACGTCTGACCCAACCTACACCAGTGCCCTGGTAAGACATCTTTTTTATGTTATGGCATTCATGCACTTTTGTTGTACTTTAACTTCTGAGAAATTAAATTACCTGTGTTTTTGATTGTGGTTTATACAAGGGGGGGAAGATCCCTATTCGATGGACTTCCCCAGAGGCCATCCAATACCGGAAGTTCACCTCTGCCAGTGACGTATGGAGCTACGGCATTGTTATGTGGGAAGTGATGTCGTATGGTGAGAGGCCATATTGGGACATGACCAATCAAGATGTACGTGCTCAATCACCTACATTTATTAAGCTGTTAATATGTTCATGATGATGATGATGATGATGATGATCGGTTGTCGTATGTTAGAGCGTGACAGATGAGAGCTGTGTAGCAATGCTGAATCAAAGGCTAAGGTAAAGAGCTGTGTAGCAATGTTGAATCAAAGGCCAAGGTAAACAGTCGCAAAAGCGCACCATAAATCTGCCCATGTGCTGCTCTGCTGTATGCATGGCCAAACCTCAGACCCCAAACACTCCATGAGCACAGTCAGTTTATGCAGAAACAGCCACACTGATCATCACATCCCACTGGCCTCAGAATGCAGAAGAAGACATGGAAGGGTTTGTGCCAAGACTTTTTTTGTTTAAATGACTGTATTTGTGTTTGTTTGGAGGATGTATGTTCTTGGTGGCTACGTCAAATCTTTCTATCTGTCTGTCTGTCTAATGTTGTATCTGTCTGCCTGTGTGTCTGTCTAATGTTGTATCTATCTATCTGTCTGTCTGTCTGTCTGTCTATCTGTTTGTCTGCCTAATGTTGTATCGGTCTGTCTGTCTAATGTTTTATCTATCTATCTATCTATCTATCTATCTGTCTGTCTGTCTGTCTGATGTTGTGTCTATCTGTCTGTCTATCTGTTTGTCTGTATGTATGTCTGTCTGTCTGATGTTTTATCTATCTGTCTGTCAGTCTGTCTAATGTTGTATCTGTTTGTCTATCTGTCTCTCTGTCTGTCTGTCTATCTATCTATCTATCTATATCTGTCTAAGGTTGTGTCTATCTGTCTGTCTATCTGTTTGTCTGTATGTATGTCTGTCTGTCTGATGTTTTATCTATCTGTCTGTCAGTCTGTCTAATGTTGTATCTGTCTGTCTATCTATCTATATCTGTCTGTCTGTCTGTCTAATGTTGTGTCTATATGTTTGTCTGTATGTCTGTCTGTCTGTCTGATGTTTTATCTATCTGTCTGTCAGTCTGTCTAATGTTGTATCTGTCTATCTGTCTCTCTGTCTGTCTGTCTGTCTATTGTTGTATCTGTCTGTCTGTCTGTATCTATCCATCCATCCATCATTTTTTTTTCTTATAGTTTGTCTAAGTTCTTAAGTTGATCTTAATACACATAAAAATCTTGATTTAGATAAACAAAGGTCTATTGGAAATATTATTTTTCAATTACCTATACATCTCTTAAATTCAGCCACTAAAATTCACCTGTGTGTAATGGATAGTTTTTGCTGAACAAAAAGACGATTTCACATGCAAGGCACAATGCCATGTTAAACTTTCTCTGCCCTTCATGAGACCTCCCATTTCTATCATCCCTCTGGGTGGCTGGAAAAAGGCAAATTGTGGGTCCAGATAATGAAAATAGTTTCAAATTGAAAGTGTGAACACTAATGCACAAAAAGGGGGCGCAGATCTCTACAGTTATCTTATTAGCAGCTCCAAATAGCGTTGCGGTCCTCCCATCGGGCTGGCCATTTGAGGCAGCTGAATGAGATTAATCAGGCCTTGAATGGAGCATAGTAATGGCTGCAATAATGAGCTAGGGAACACAGGGTCTCACTCGGGTCCTGTTCATTCTTTCCACTTTATGGATGTGCATCTTTCTTCAGCCACCAAGGCTGCTTTTACGGTGTATCCTGCGTGTCATTCACAGCATCCTGTTTCATTAAAATGCCACAAATACATTCACATCAGTGTTTGGGAGTAACTTTTAATAACTTTAATGTAGTTAGTTCTTTTTTGTTAGTAGCTTGTAGTGTAGTTAACAACTTTTTCCAAAGAGTAGCTTGACAGTAGTTAAACTATTTTAAATTAAGAGTAACTTGTAGTGGGGGCCTGGGTAGCTCAGCAAGTAAAGACGCTGACTACCACACCTGGAGTCACAAGTTTGAATCCAGGGAGTGCTGAGTGACTCCAGTCAGGCTTCCTAAGCAACCAATTGGCCCAGGTGGGTAGAGTTATGTTGGGTTAACCTCCTCGTGGTCACTATAATGTGGTTCTTGCTCTCGCTCGCTCACTAGGTCTCCGCGGTAACACGCTCAACAAGCCACGAGATAAGATGTGCAAATTGTCTCAGATTCATCCTCCACCACCCGGATTGAGGCGAGTCACTATGCCACCATGAGGACCTAGAGTGCATTGGAATTGGACATTTTGGGGAAAAAAAGGGAGGAAAAAAAAAAAAAAGAGTAACTTGTAGCTTGACAAGCAACAGTTTCAATGTAGCTTCTCCAACACTGATCCGGATTGGATGCAGACAGCAGCTTAGTCGCCATTCGCTCATTTCAAGTACATGCTTTGCATAAAACCTCAGTATCTGTTTTACACATTTAGTGAGGCTATGCAGTTAATTTGCTGGTGTACAAGACATATCTAAACACAGAGTGACGTTCTTGATTTCCCATAACAACTTGCAACACGTTTTCTAAATGTAAAATTTAGTCAGTATGTATATTATAGACCATGTGTTAATCATATTTAATTTGACAGATGTTGCATGATTGAAGATGAGTAGGAGGGGTTGGAGCCAGAGGCAGGCAGAAAACTGCAGTGTGTGCACGGCGCTGCCAAACAACTTGGAATTCAAGAGTAACTCTAAAGCCAAAAGTATGCTTCGTTTTTCCGTTTGCAACTACATCTCGGGTCATGGCGTGAATTTCGTCGGACTGAACATATGCAGCCCAGTTTTTGTAACCACACGGACTTGTTGTACATGTCTGTGCGTGTCATCTGCGTATGTGCCTGGAATCGACTGCACTATAAAGCACAACAGTGCCCGCCTTCTTGTGCAGCCATCTTGGTTCCAGAAGTACTTTTCCCATTAATTTTTTTTTTTCATAGGCATTTCATCAAATACTTCATAAAAGCATTCTAAGCCCTGAACCAAACCAGCTCTGAGGTGAATCACAACACTACAAACTTTGATTTGTATCAAAAAGTATTTGAAAATGTGATAAAAAAAAAATAAGACTGAACAAGGAATTAACTACAATCCCATGAAGCATTGCAAATGAGGTTATCAAATTAAAAACAATGGAAACATTTAAAACTGTTGATTTATGTTGATTATAACTATAAAATCATTATATTTAAAGTATATTGCAGAATAATCATATATATACAAATATATTCATATTTTGAGAGTAGGGAGACAGTGCATCATGGCAGTGGGCAGTCGCTTGTGTGGTGGTTTGTTTGCCACGATTCTCTGATTGGTGGATTCTACCCCTCAGGATCATGGGTAGTGTAGTTATTCACCAGGAATTCAGCTATTAAACATATTATTTTTTTTATTTTTTTTTAACTTGTGGCTTGTGGCTAATGGCTTCAACAGAAGCATATACCACCGATTAACAACCTCAGATCTCATGGTAGGTCTTTTAAGGTTTACAAGTTATTATTAATAATCAATTCCCCTATGGAAAAAAATGAAGGGGATTTTTACTTTCGAAGCCAGACTGTTGTGGCCTATTGACTAACATTTAGCACTCACAGTGCACATTTGTCTAACATGTCTGTACGAGCTCACGGTAAATGGAGTATACTTTGAAAGGCTAAACGTCTCGACTGCACGTCATGTAACGGCAAGCAAAAAATATATGATCAGAGTGGAAATGCATGTACTTCCATGGGCAGGTTCTATTAGCTGATTTTAAGAGGTATTTAGATAGTAGCTGTGCTGACCGTAATTGCTTATTTATAGTCTCTGTGTGTATGCTGTGTAAAATGTTGCTTGTGTGTGGTTGTGTAAGTGTGAAGGTTGAATTTGATCAAGTGTGTGTTTGTGGCCAATGACAAATGGCTTCCTTGGGTCCTCCTAAGACCCAGATAATGATCACAAAGCATTTATGAAGACTGCAGATCAATCCTCTGTCTCCAGCGGTGTAACAAGCCCCACAGACACCAGCTCTTGTCTGACGCCACCTGCTTCACGCCACACCAACAGTTACTATCAAAACATTAGTGCTTTATGGCAGTACATTAAATTAACTTAAATTAAATCTAATACATTGTAGGTTTGTGTTACAGGATTAAACATCTACTGATATTGATTAAACTTCAACATTATCTTTAGTTATTACACATTAACAAGCTCTAATTTAGCTCACATTATAACAGACTTTTTAATCATTAACACACACCAGGCCTGAGAAAAAAAATCACAGATGTCAAGAGCACAGCATAACATAAAAATGGCTTATACTGTCGGAGACGTGGACTGAGCTGTACTGCACGTGTTACCACACACTGTGCAGTTTTATATATGATAAATGCCACGCAGAGACTTCTGTGAACATTTTTGAGTGATGATGCAAATTAATCATTGAATCGATGCATTGGAATGGACAGTTTTAACAGATTCATTCAACTGAATCAAGCTAACCAACTCTAATAACCTTTTTTGCTACTGCAGTTTCGATCAGTTTCAATCACCGGTAACACTTTACAATAAGGTTCCATTTGTTAACATTAGTTTACATGAACTAACAATGAAAAATATTTTTATCAAATCAAATCAAATCAAATCACTTTACACTTTTACAGCATTTATCTTAGTTTATGTTAATTTCAATGTATACTAATATATATATATATATATATATATATATATATATATATATATATATATATATATATATATATATATATATATATTTTTTTTTTTTTTTTAATCAAACGTATTTGATAACATTAGTTAATGCACTATGAACTAACACAAACTTACAATGAACAAAAGTATTTTTTTTTTTTTATGATGCCTAATGCATTAACTAATGTTAACGACTGGAACCTTATTGTAAAGTGTTGCCCAATCATATTTACACTCTCATAATCGTGAGTCAAGTATCACGGAACTAGTCTAATGATGCACTTAATGGCTTAAAAAAGGTGCATTAAAATAATTGTGATATTCATGATATTGCTTAATTCATTGTATCATATTGTAAATACAGTGCATTCAGAAAGTATTCAGACCCCTTAATTTTTTTCACATTTTGTTATGTTGCAGCCTTATGCTAAAATGCTTTAAGTTATTATTTTTTCCACATCGATCTACACTTCATACCCCATAATGATAAAGCAAAAACCAGATTTTTGATAACTCTGCAAATTTATTGAAAAGAAAACTGAAATATCACATTGATATAAGTATTCAGACCCTTAACTCAGTACTTAGTTGAAGCACCTTTGGCAGTGATTACGGCCTCAAGTCTTTTTGGGTATGATGCGACAAGCTTTGTACACCTGGATTTGGGGACTTTCTGCCATTCTTCTCTGCAGATCCTCTCAAGCTCTGTCAGAATGGATGGGGACCGTCAGTGGACAGCCATTTTCAGGTCTCTCCAGAGATGTTTGTTTGGGTTCAAGTCCGGGCTCTTGCTGGGCCACTCAAGGACATTCACAGAGTTGTCCATAAGCCACTCTTGCATTGTCTTGGCTGTGTGCTTAGGGTCATTGTCCTGTTGGAAGGGGAACCTTCGGCCCAGTCTGAGATCCTGAGTACTCTGGACCAGGTGTTCATTAAGGATATCTCTGTATTTTTCTGCGTTCAGCTTTCCTTCAACCCTGACCAGTCCCCCAGTCCCTGCTGCTGAAAAAAAACTCCCACAGCATGATGCTACCACCACCATGCTTCACCGTTGTGATGGTATTGCACAGGTGATGAGCAGTGCCTGGTTTCCTCCAGACATGACTCTGAGAATCTTGTTTCGCACAGTCTAAGAGTCATTTAGGTGCTTTTTTGCAAATTCCAAGCAGGCTTTCCATGTGTCTTGCACTGAGGAGAGACCAGAGTGACCATCAGATTCTTGGTCACCTATCTTACCAAGGCCCTTCTCCCCCCGATTGCTCAGTTTGGTCGGGCGGCCAGCTCTAGGAAGAATCCTGGTTGTTCCAAACTTCTTCCATTTAAGAATTATGGAGGCCACTGTGCTCTTGGGTCCCATCAATGCAGCCAAAAAATGTTTGTAGCCTTCCCCAGATCTGTGCCTCGACACAATTCTGTCTCTGAACTCTGCAGTCAGTTCCTCTGACCTCATGGCTTGGTTTTTGCTCTGATATGCATTTTCAGCTGTGAGATCTTATATAGACATGTGTGCCTTTCCAAATCATATCCAATCAATTGAATATGCCACAGGTGGACTCCAATCAACGTGTAGAAACATCTCAAAGATGATCCAGATAAATGTGATGCACCTGAGCTAAATTTCAAGTGACATGAAAAAGGGTCTGAATACTTCAAGTCAATGTGATATTTCAGTTTTTTCTTTTTCATAAATTTGCAAAGTTATCAAAAATCTGTTTTTTGCTTTTCCATTATGAGGTATGGAGTGTAGATTTTGTGAAAAGAAAAAAAATATATATATTTAAAGCTTTTTAGCATAATGCTGCAACATAACAAAATGTCAAAAAATGAAGGGGTCTGAATACTTTCTGAATGCACTGTATATGGTGACGCCCAGCCCTGATGTAATTAGCTGTTACCTCTTCACTGTCCACTTAATGAAAAAGAACAAAACAAGTCCTAAAAGCCCTAAAAATATCACACTAAATGTAAAGTTTGAATACATTTACTAAATTTAAACTAAAAAAAAAACTAAAAAAAAACTCTGTTTGCCTGGCTGTTCCCCTCCTCTTTGAAGAGCCAGCCAGAGACCCTCACAGATCTGTGTCTCCCTCTGCAGGTCATCAATGCCATTGAGCAAGACTACCGGCTGCCCCCTCCCATGGACTGCCCCAGTGCCCTCCACCAGCTCATGCTGGACTGCTGGCAGAAAGACCGTAACAACCGGCCCAAGTTCAGCCAGATTGTCAACAACCTGGACAAGATGATCCGCAACCCCAACAGCCTGAAGGCCATGACGCCACTGTCCTCAGGGTAGGTTATAAAACAACCAATATTTCGTCAGATTGATTGGTTCCAAAACTAGAAGAACTGTCTACCTAGAAAGCATTTAATGGCATCATAGTGTATGTGCGCTATGTAGACAGCAACACTATTCTGTCATCTAAGACAGGGTTTCCCAAATGGAGGTTCACGAGGGAACTGCAGGGGATTTGTAAGATTGTGAAGAGGTTGCATAAACATTTTTTCTGACATTAACCGAATTTTAAAAACATTGACAGATAATTCCTAATTTTGTGTGTTTTTTGACAGATATACTACAAGAAAGAACACAACTTAAATCAAGCATTCTGTGGTTAAAAACCTTAAAACCATTCTTGTTGCAAAAGGCAGGGGTTTTCAAACCAGGAGGCCACTAGAGGATTTTAGGGGGTCCGTGAAAAAATAAATAAAATAATAATAAACTGTAAACAGTAGAGAAACAAGTTTGACATTAACGAATTTGACTTTATTACTGTTTTATTCTGCTTTCTAAAGACTGGTTGGAAATCAAGAAATTAATCATGAGTATTTTATTCTATTGATAGCCATATTTTTTATAGGTTTTTAGATAGGTTGGGGGTTATATTTCTTGAACCCTTTGCTTGCTCACAGGAGGTTGAAAGGCCATATTCTCAGTAAAGCTGCTTTTGAACAATATTTATTGTGAAAGCGCTCTATTAATACATTAGAATTTAAGGTAACACTTTACAATAAAGTTACATTTGTTAACATTAGTAAATGCATTAGTTATCATGAATAAACAATTAACAATATGTTTGTTACAGCATTTATTCATCTTTGTTAATGTTAGTTCATAAAAATACAATTGTTCATTGTTAATTCATGTTAGTTCATAATGCATTAACTAATGTTATCTAATACAACTTTTGATTTTAAAAATGTATTAGTATATGTTGAAATTAACAGTAACTAAGATTAATAAATGCTTAATAATTATTGTTCATTGTTAGTTCATGTTAACTAATGTTGTTAACTAATGTTAACAAATGGAACCTTATTGTAAAGTGTTACCGAATTTAATTGAACATTTTTCTCTTCAGGTTTACATTCAAACATTAATAGTGAAAACAAGGTAAATAAGATGAGAAAAAATATACACTGTGTATACTAAATAAATATTTTTGGAGATAACATTTGACTGATATTGGGTCTGTTTCAAAACAGAGTTAGTGAGCTGCCTCACTGTCTCCTGTTTACATAGACAGCTGTCTTCTATGGCAGCATCCTTACTGAAATGATGCCTCATAAGAGAGTGATTAGGAATGCTCTACATAGGCAGCATCTCTGTGCATCATTCAAATTGCGGTCCTCGCGCAGCGCACAGGACACCAAAGTCTTTTTTGCAAGTCAGTTCATTTGGTGGCCATCTTTGGAATGCTCCCCGGGTGCTATCTTTCTATGTAAACAAGTGGCATGCCAGTGCAGCTCCTATCTACCTGAATGGGGAAAGGCCGAAATCTCCAAAACAGTTGGTCAAGATTATGATCAAAGAACATATTTCAAATCAGCAGTAAAATCTGACTACTCTGGTATCATAAATTGTGCTTCTTTACCTCGGATTACGCTAAAAAACAAAATTTTCCCATCTTGTATAGCTAATGCACATGCGTGTTCTCAAGTTGATTGACAGGCGATGTCTGTATCTAAAAGGTGATTGGCTGTTTTACCTGAAGGCGGGACTTCCTTTCTACATCTGTTGACCGTTGGGCGTTCCAATTTCTCCCATTCATTTTAATAGAAGTGACCCATCTCTGCTAAAGAGTCTCTGGGGATACTTGACTCGCAACTGATTTCAATACAGGTGATGCAAGAGGAAAGACGCGATACTCTAATGAGCATAAATAAACGCACTTCCTCCACCTCCCCACTCATCCTCAGTAACTCAACAGTAAGCACTGTCACTTCGTTCAAGTTTCTCGGAACTATGATAACATGGGATCTCAAATTGAAAATGCATACATCAACCTTCAACAAGAAAGCTCAGCAAAGGTTGCATTTCTTACAGCAGTTGGCAAAGTTCCATTTACCCCAGGCTATACTGGTGCAATTCTATACTGCCACTATAGAAAGCATCCTCACGTCTGCCATCACTATCTTGTTTAGTGCGGCCTCCTCCAGAGAAAAGATGAAGCTGCAATGGACTATCAAGACCACTGAGAAAATTATTGGCTGTAGTCTGCCACCACTTGAAGACCTGTACACTGTCAGGATAAAGAGGAGAGCAGATAAAATCATCAGTGACACATCCCACTTTGCTAATTATCTGTTTCAAAAACTCCCATCAGGAAAGCGAATATGCTCCCTGATAACAAAAACTGTACGCCATCAAAACAGCTTTTTTCCCTACTGGCAATTTTTGTTATTAACCAGGCTGGCTAGGCAGCAGTCAGTAGTCACTACTATGCTGTCCTGCCAGTAACAAGCATCATACACTATATATGTTTTTCATGAATTATATATTGCCATTATTTATTATATATCACAATTGCTCCACTACCTTTAACACACTCTGAATTGCATCCAGCTGCTATTTCTGCCTCAAAATTATAACTGCGCCTTTCATTTTCGCTGGTGTGTTAGAGTGTAATATTTGTATATTAGGTGCAATATTTGTATTTGTTTATTTGTAAATCTGTATATTATATAATTGTGTTGTGTTGTCTGAGATGTGTGTTGTCTGAATGTATTGTGCTGTGACTAAACACCAAGAAGAATTCCTAATACATGTAAATGTATATGGCGATTAAAGCTGATTCTGATAAATACGCACAGCACACACACTTTTTGGGTAAAACTGTCAGTTCTGTATTATGTTAAACTGTTATTTATAGATACTTTTCGGTATTGAATGAATTATAAGAACAACCCCAATTCCGAAAAAGTTGGGACAGTATGAAAAATGCTAAAAAAAAAAAAAAAAAAAAAAAAAAAAAAAAAGGAGTGATTTGTAAATTATATTCATCCTTTTCTATATTGAAAGCAGTACAATACACATTATATGATGTTTTACCTTGTGAATTTCATTGTTTTTTTTAAAATGTACAGTAATTTCAAATCACACGATTGCAACACGCTCCAAAAAATGTGGGACAGTCGAGTGTTTTCCACTGTGAAACATCACCATTTCTTCTAATAACACTTATTAAGCATTTGGGCACCGAAGGCACAAGTTTGTTAAGTTTAGAAAGTGGAATTTTCCCCCATTCATCCATTATGTAGGTCTTTAGCTGCACAATTGTACGGGGTCTTCATTGCTGGATGGTGTGCTTCATAATGTGCCACACATTCACAATTGGAAACAGGTTAGGACTGCATGCAGGCCAATCTAGCACCCACAATCTCTGCTTACACAGCCATGCACTTGTAATCTGGGTAGTATGTGGTTTGAAGTTGTCCTGCTGGAAAATTCCAGGATGTCCCTGGAAAAGACGGTGCTGGATGGCAGTATATGCTGCTACAAAAGTTTTACATATCTGTCTGCATTCATGGTGTTCTCACAGATGTGCGAGTTACCCACTGACACACCCCTGGCACATACAGACACTGGCTTTTGGACCTGACACTGATAATAGCTTGGATGGCCCTTTTCCTCTTTGGCCTGGATAACACGACGGCTGTGTTTTTCAAAAACGTTTTGAAATGTGGACTCTTCGGACCAAAAAACACAGTTCCACTGTTTTACTTTCCATCTAAGATGAGACCGAGCCCAGAAGAAGTCGACAGTGCTTCTGAACAGTGTTGATGTACGGCTTCTGCTTTGCATAGTAAAGTCTTAACTTGCATTTGTGGATGCAGCGGCGAGTGGTGTTGACTGACAAAGGTTTACTAAAGTTATCCCAAGCCCATGTTCATGATATCCATTACAGATGAATGCCGTTTTTTAAGACAGTGACGTCTGAGGGATCAGGGATCACGTGCATTCAGAAGTGGTTTTCGTCTTGCCCTTTACGCACCGAGATTTGACCAGATTCCTTCAATCTTTTAACTATATTGTGCACTGTAGAGGGTGAAATGCCCAATATCCTTCCAATTTGTCTTTGGGGAACATTGTTCTCAAAGTGCTGGATTATTTGCTGAAGCATCTGTTGGCAAATTGACAAGTCTTGAACGATCCTTGCTCTTGAACGACTAGGCTGTTTTTGGAGGCTCCTTATACAGAATATAGTACTATGGCACAATTGCCTCACCTGTTTAACATCTCCTGTTTCACATCGCCTTGTTATTTCAACTCGTCAAATTGTTGTTAGTCTTAAAATTGCCTCAATTAAAGTCTCAAGTTTTTTGGAGCGTGTTGCACTCATCTGATTTGAAATTACTGTACATTTTCAAAAAACAATGAAATTCACAAGGAAAAACATCATATAATGTGTAGTTGTAGTGCTTTCAATATAGCAATATATCAATATAATTTGCAAATCATTCCTTTTTGTTTTTATTAGCATTTTTCATGCTGTCCCAACTTTTTTGGAATTGAGGTTGTATATTTATAATCTAAATTTCTCCCACTTCGTCCACCATCTTGGATTTATTTTTCTGCCGAGCTTAACACGGTGCATTCTGGGATCACCTACCCAGGGAAGGTACTGTACATACGATGCTACCTTTGAATTTGTACTTATAATTTGATTTAACTTAGGAGGAGGCCTAATTAAGATACCTACCTTTTGGTATTGCCTTCACGTCGGGAGTGCACCTATGATGTTTTAATATGCTGCCTCCGGAGGACGCTCACTAGGTTTTAGAACGTACCCACTATTTTAATTATATCTTTGGGTTTAATACAATGACAATATAAAAGCCAAATATTTAATCATTTAATGCAAACAGTGAAATTGGGTTTTATACATGAAACTACAAAGCTGCTTTTATATTTTTTAGGAAGTGAGTCCCTCGCAAGGATATTCTTCTTTTTGGGGGTCCTTGGCATCAAAAAGTTTGAAAACCCTGGCTATAAATAACAGTGGCATGTCCCCCCTCCCCAGGTTATAATGGTTGCATTGCCCCTGACTTTATTACTTATATGAAAAGTTATGTTTAATTATTACAAATGTAAATTTTGGCTATAATATATCAAGATACCAATGTACAAATAGCCCACAACTCTACATAGGACAAGTGGTATAGAAAATGGATGGATGGATACACAAATGGAATAACATATGCTTATAAAATTATCAAATGAAATGAAAACAAAAGTGATGGATAAAAACAGACCACAATGGAAAGGCAAGAGAAAAGTGTTAATAAAAAATAAATCATTCTACAGTTGTAACGGAAAATAAACGATTGATATTATCAGAGTATTGCGTTGTTAGCAGCATGCTAACACCATACCGGTTTAATTTGCGTGTTGAGTCGCTGCCTATGTAGAGCGTTTCAAATCAGGAACTTGTGGGATTCCATCTCAGTTAGGATGCTGCTTTAGAAAACAGCTAAGCAGCTCACTTGGTTTTGGAAAAGAGTCCAAAGTTTAACACTTTGACTCATCTGACATAATTTTTTGTCATTCAGTGTTGTGTGCAAAAGTAGTTACAATAAATCACATTCATGTAGAAAGTCATGAAGATGTTTAAACGAGTTTCTTCAGTATTTAGTTTATGGAGACACATTGCCTTTTTGGAAAAGAATACAGACACAGAAGTGTAACTTTACACTAAAGCATGCCGTGGCAGCTTCAAGGGATCGTAATGACATTTTTAGTCTTACCACTGCACATACATAATACTGTATTGTTTTAAGAGGAGGGGAGATGCCATCCTTGTTACATGATGTACATGTGGTTACAAAAACAAGATTACTTTGAAGTTTCTTTTTGACACTTTTCCAGCTATTTAATGCTTAGATTTGTCTGCCGCACTTGGTGTAGCACGTGTGTGTGTGCGTGTTTCATATATTAGGGGGAATTTTCAACGCCTGATCTTTTGCCCTGTCTAAGACAGACTCCCTCACGTCCTTCAAGGCATATTTAAACAGTCTCTTTCAAAATGATTCCCATAATGTTTTCAATCTGGAGTCAAATGCTTTGGATTCACTTCTGATACCTGTGGTGGAATTTATTGATGCCAAAGAGTTTGTGTTATTTCTTTTGGCCTTGAATTGCTGCGTAAATAAAATCAACTTGGTTTGATGGCTCAAATAATTTTCGAAAGCTTGAGGCAATTGAGTATTTCAAACAATTCTAGAAAAAAACAACAAAAAAAAAAAACAGAAGTTAGTCTGTTTCTTGTGGACAAATGTAAAATGGCCCAGTTTCTACTGTCACAATGCTGATGGTGAGAGGCTTGGGTTGCGCGTGCTTCCCACAAGCTCTTTTCACCCGGAGGCTTATACGCCACAGAAATGTTGCTAGAAAGTACAGTCATCTGGGGATGTTAATTGCATTTTTTTTTTTTTTTGAAGAATTAAGCAGGGCAGAGGATATTTTGCGCTTAAATTCTTCCCTAACATCCTTTTTGTTCCTCTCCAGAGATTGAATCTTATTGACCCAAAAAATAATATAGTCCGTAAATCCCATGTGTGTCACAATTGCCGAAAATATTCACATGAGGTTTCAGGGTTTTTTTTGCATTAATGATCATTTGCCAAATAAATGTGAATCACATGCCATTCAGGAATGTTCCATGTACGGGTGGATTTAGGGGACTGTATGGTTTATGCGACTTGATGTGTAAAGGCTCATTTTACTATGTACATTCACAACAATGTGACTCATCAGTCTCTCTCACTTTCTCGCTTCCCCCTTTAGAATGCATTTGCCCTTGCTTGACCGCAGTGTGCCCGACTTCTCAAGCTTTAGTTCTGTGGATGACTGGTTGGACGCTATTAAGATGGGCCAGTACAAAGACAACTTCGCCAATGGCAACTTCACCAGCTTCGACCTAGTTTCCCAGATGACCATGGAGTAAGTCTGACACCTTAAAGGAATAAATCACCCAAAAATGAAAATTTGCTGATAATTTACTCACCCTCAGGCCATCCAAGATGTAAATGACCTTCTTTCTTCATCAGAACAGGATTTAAGATTTTTAGGAAAGTATCCCAGGTTTTTAGCTTCATCCAATGCAAGTGAATGGACAACAATTTTGACAAGTCCAAAAAGCATATTTAGGCAGCATCAAAGTAATACACACAACTCCAGCTGATCAAGTAATGTCTTCTGAAGTGAATCGATATGTTTATGTGAAAAACAAATTGCTAATTCATATAGGTCATATACCATATCTTGGATGGTCTGAGGGCGAATAAATGAACAACAAATTTTCATTTTTGGGTGAACTATTCCTTTAAGACACGTTTTCTTTTAACTCGACAAGGTATCTTTAAAATGCAGTGCTCATGGTACAGTATGTCACACTAAAAACAGTAAAATGTGTCACAATGGTCAAATATGTCCATCTAGTGTGTCTAGAAAATTCCAAAACTGGAAAACAGTTGAAAAATACTGATTAAGTAAATGTTTCTTTGCAGTATGAATGTTGGTATCTATGCTTGTCTGTAGCTATGTTTCCATCCAAGTTGAAGATTTTATTTCATGAGAAAAACCATAATAACGCAAACAAAATATTTGCAACTAAAGCAGCGTTTCCATCCACTATGTTCAAAAGAACAAAATCGTTACTTCCTGATAAACTGCAGCCACTGTGACTCTTTTATTAATAAAACACTCACGGTTTACAGACGAAACACTGTAAAGAACTTGACAATAAATTGGCATAATCGTCATAATCAGGAGAGCCATAAAACAGACAATTATCATCATAATCGCAATTATTTGTTTGGCAATTAATCGTCAGCCAAATTTTATAATCATGACAGCCCTAGATGTGATGATTGGTCTGCTGGTTAGTCCAGTTACAAACAACTTATTCAGTCACATTACTTTTTTTGATGTGCATCCACTGTGCGCATCTTGTATTCTTAATAATTCAATAGGAATTTATTCGGTAAATGTGTTTCCATCATAGTTTATTCTTATCGAATATTTTTTATGAGTGTTTTGGAGATTTTATTAGAATCTCAATGTTTCCTTTCAGCAGTTTTTATGCGCTATCCCAAAATGTGCATAAAAATATGTGGATGGAAACCCAGCTTGTGTTGCTGGCCATGTCAATCATAGTGGAAATGGGAGCCACGCCAATGTAAGCTCAAATTCCTCTCCTCACCATGTTTATCTAGCCAAAGCAGACATGCATGACACGCACATCATGGTGAAAACAAAAGAGGTGTTGTTGATACAGAGACACTTGGGTTGGGCAACAGAGGATGAGATGGATATAGGTATTTATCTGTTCTTCAGTCTTCAGCTGACAAACTCAAGTCATGTCAAGTAATTTTTATTTTTTCAGCGCTTTTCACAACACATTGTTTCAAAACAGCTTTACAGAAAATGGTGCTGTAATGTCTATAATATCTTAAAGTCCTCATTGAGCAGTTTCAATGAAAAACACGATTAAAAATCATGCTTTAAAATTATTTGTCTTTTGGCCCCCAGTGAGCAACCCAAAGGTGACTGTGGCAAGGAACCCAAAACTTCTTAAGATGTTAGTTAATGGAGAGAAGAAAAAAAAAAAAACATTGGGAGAAACCAGGCTCAGCAGGGGGAGCCAGTTCGCCTCTGGCTACTGAGTTTAATTTGGCATCATGTGATGAAGCCAGTGAATTAAAATTTATAGACCATATTCACGCTAGCACCATCTTTGATTTTTAATGGGAATTACAAAGAGACTGTGAGGGATCGACTTACCATCTCTTCAATGGGCTGTACTGCAGTTTAAAGAGTTTTTGGATCGTTCCGTGGACAAAACATTGATAAATATCTGTCCAAGAACATTCAGTATACAAATAACTCCAGACAACATGAGTTGTGGAAATCAGATGTGATCTAGGAGCTTTATACAGCTTTATACCGTTCGTGCCATTGAAGAGATGGTAAGTCTATCCCTTACGGCCTCGTTGTCATTCCTATTAAAAATCAAAGATGGAACTAGCGTGAATAAGGTCTTTTACTACAGCGTTATGTTATCTGCTTCAGAACGCTCATGTTTTGTATTGTCTCTTTGTGTGTAGAGACATTCTCAGGGTTGGCGTGACACTAGCAGGCCATCAGAAGAAGATCCTCAACAGTGTTCAGATGATGAGGGCCCAGATGAACCAGATCCATTCAGTAGAAGTTTGACACCAGTGCCCCCATTAGACTGGGAAGAGAACAAGAGGAGGGTCATCGTAAAGGGATGGGGCGGCCACCACAGACCCTGAGCCTGCTTTTCTTTCTGAACCACCTTGGATATCCACCTGCCCCCTCCTCCAAAAACACTCTCATTCTCCATCTGTGTTGGCCGAATCCTTCACAAACCCCTCAGCCACCCTAATGGGCTCGTTCCGGGAAAACTTCATCTGGAAAATATGGTCACACCATCTGATCGTTTAGCTTTAGCCGACATGAATCACAGGACGACCCCCACATACCCCTTCAATTTTCTCTTACTTCCTTTCCAGTTTTCTTATTTTATTCTTTTTTTTCTTCTTTTTTAAAGAGTTTTTGTATAGAATTTTTAAAGCAATGAGAACACAAGGAATCTATATAAAATATATAGATTTTTGTAAAAGTGCGGACTGAATTACAAGGCTACCCTTTAAAAGGGCAATGATGAAACAGGACATGAAAACCTCGCCCCGCAATATGCTTCTGAGATTTTCTTTATAATATTTTATGGTGAATAATCTTGAACTGTCTGCTCAGTGGTGACACGTGGGATAACCTGCAGGACCCTAAGCCCTCTCCCCATGTTGACAGCCGAGGGAAAAGGATGCAAACATTATGAAATGGGACTTCTTTTTGGCTGCCGTTACCGCCTTGAAGAAAATACGAGACTTTAGTCATTTTTTGCAGTTTAGACCACTTCAACACGAACAAACAAACAGGAAAAACGCCTACTCTCCTAAATAGTTACCTTGCTCACAGTGTTGCATTTCTCATTGCTTGGGGTGGGGGCGAAATATTTTACAGATATCACAACAGCCCGCCAAATAGAACATCATCCCTTCGTACCTCGTACTGTACATATCAGATGCACTTGACAGTGTGAGGTCATAAGTATGAACCTGGTGTAGTCAAACATTTAGTTTTGGTTTCAGTTATTACTGTAGATGGATTGACATTGACATTTGATGGATTTTCTTTCACGTGTGCGAAGGGGGTCATCTTGCATATTCTTCCTCCTTTTTAAAAGGTTTGTCATGGGCTAAGATGATTTAGATTGAAAGACACCATCAGAAATTCTTCCCCACAGTTGTATGAAGGACAATTCCTTTAGTGCGCTCTTTTTATGAACTGCTTACAGAGAAAGACCGCAAGTGCACGAACGGTGTGGTCCTCGCATCATCTACCCTTGTCACTTTTATGTTGGAATCCCTTCCACATGTGTGCGTGTGCATGTGTGTGTGGCTCGGTGAGCCCAAGGAGCTGCAGAGCATGCGTGGTGTGAAACTGATCTCACAGAAAGCTTGGATTTGATACACTTTGCAGATCACTGTGTTGATATGCCTCTATTTTTGCCACCCAAATTAGCTTTCTTTTAAAAAGATGTTTTATAATGAGGTGTTAAGGGTTTTAATATCTGATAAGTATGCAGTTCGAGGACATTTTCATAATGGGGAAGTGATGTTCATCATGGAGTATAGTTTTATACTGTATGAGGATGTTGATGTAAAACATTTTTGAATTGGGTACATTCACATTTGTCTGACAATGCATGGGGCCATTTAAAAGAAAAGTTTAGGTAGAAATTTGAACTCTAGATGGCTTATGGGATTAAGCTGGGCCAGTTTAAAGAACACAACACAATCAATTTTAGCAAAATTTTGTAAATAAGTTGTTGTGTATAGGTTGTATTTTATTTTTTACAGAGAAGACTTACAGTTTTCCAAATATACCAAGGTATGTTACTTCCACAACACTCTGAGATCCTCTCCCTCTGGTACATACACATAAGAACCAAGAAAATGATGTAAATAACATTCTGAAGCAGAACCCCCAAACTGTGTTGGCTTTTAGTGTACAGATTCATGTTTGTATGTGTTGTTAAAGCCGAATGGTGAGTCACTGTTTTTAATGTCCATTTTGGGCCTTTTCGTTTTGTTCTAAGATGGGCTGAGAGATGAACGCTTGTGTGTTTGAATGTCCAGGTACATCTGCATACCACCATTGAGGTCACTGTGGTTAACCGTGTACATGCATGTATTCCATAACCTCAGGGTTGACGTGCATCTTTAATCTACATTAAAAACATGTGGTACTGTGAGGTCAGATCGGTGCAAGTAAGGTACACGGGCTGATTCGCGTTACTGACTCATCATTGAGTGCTGATAAAGTTCCAACACAGTCTTATGACAACTCGAAGTACTACGTACGAGATGGCGAATTTGTAAGATGTCGTACCAGCCTTTTATTCCAGTGGAGACCAAGCAATCAACAAACTTATATTATAGCTATCTCATATCCAACACTTTATTTAAAAAAAAAAGGAAATGTCTGTGAACAAATTTGATTACATGTTTAATATTTACGTATTTATGCAATACAAATGAGTAATGTACAAGTCAACAACCTGTAATATGCTTCCTTCATCTCGTTCCAAGCCCTGATGTTTTCTTTCTTCCATGGTGCACATAAGTTATTTCACTATTGAAATCTTGGTTAGTTTAGGGTAAGGGGTTAGGCTACACTTTATGGTTAGGGTAAAAATTTGGGAAAGTCATAATAACATTGTTGGTCCTTTTGATTTTCTCTATGAGAGTAAATCTTGTAAGTTTTCTTACATGTTCACCATCTCGTGCTATTATTACGACTTGTCATGAGACCGGGTTGTAAAGTTCTTGTCATATGGTCTACAGCAGCAATGCTGATGGTGTTTACCATTATCTGTTCTTCTCATTACACAGTGCTTCCATTAAAATGAAGATTTGTACAGTGCTTGGGCATGAAACATAATTTTGGTCCAGCTGATAAGCCATCCCAGGTGTGAACTGTTGAGATACCTATAAATCTTGAGAGACAACCCAGTCTACCTAACTCACTTTCTGTTCTCTGCCGCTACCCTCACTGTTACTCTGTCATTTCTTATCATGTGTCCAGAATGAGGTTAGAAGTTTTCTTTCCTAAGAGCTTGTCACACTATATGGCCTTTAAGCTTCGGTTCTCAGCTTTTTTGAGGATCTTGGTAAATTTTTATAACAGCAGGAGACTACAGGGAGAAAGGAAATGAATCATGGGCACTTAAAGGTGTTGTAAGCAATTTTTTTGGTGAATACGACACCTAAAATATATCACTGAAATAGGTTTCCTAATATATCACACCCAAGAGTCGGGAGAGCAGCCCATGCTTTTTTAGCCAATTGGAAAACGCTGTCTACCTAGCCATCTTTTACGTATTCAGGTTTTGGAAGAATGTAAAGGCGCAGTCACAATTACCTTTGCACTGTGAAATTCCGCAGACGAAGAAGGCCTGTAAAAAATACTTGTCAAACAGCCTCTTTTTTTTTATTTTTTATGCTGCACTTTTTATTCTTGCAAGTTATAAAGAAGCTCACCGCTAAAGTGATTTCCTCGTCTATTGTGAACATTCAGTATAGCTTCTAATGTACAGTATGTACAAAGCACTGCCAAACCAAGCAACTTATTGGTCAATGCTGCAAATTCAAGTGTCAGAGTTCACCAAACTTCAACTCGAAATGCATGTAGGGAAATTCTTTGCCACTTTAAGTCCATCAGATAAATGTTCAATTGCACAGATTCCCATTGAGATGACAGTATTTGCCGTGCAAAGGTAAATGTGACAGCACCTTAATTCAGTGGCTTGTTCGATTTGGACAAAACCTCTTTGAAAAAAGACCTCAGGAATTTGCGTTACGAATGCCGTTTCTTCTCTGTGTTGACGTATTTCCTGTTATAGGAATATTCTAGGTTCAGTACAAATTAAGCTCAATTGATAGTAATTGTGGCATAATGTTGATTACCGCAAAAAATAAATAAATAATAATAATAATAATAAAACAAATCTATTCATCCCTCCTTTTCTTTAAAAAAAGCAAAAATCAAGATTAAATTGAGGCACCTAAAATGGAAGTGAATGGGGCCAAATTTTTTGAGGGTTTAAAGGCAGAAATGTGAAGCTTATAATTTTATAAAAGCACTTAATCTTCCATTAAAACTGAAATAATTTTTTTATCAACATTGTGCCACAAATGCTGTCGATTGAGCTTAACTTTTATTAAACCTGGAATATTCCTTTAAAACAGGAAGTTTGGATAGAAAATATTGAAAGCCTTTCTGCCTTTTAAAAAATAGTGATAGGCTTTAGTTACGTCACACCCATGAATTACGATCTGCTACATGCTCGATTGGACAAGACAGCCTGTAAAGGTTAAATTTGTATATCTGCTATTGGTTTACTTTTGTCAACTTTTAGAATTACACAAGCCTACAGATGGCTTAAAAGATAACAGACGAGGAATAAGACACACATCTCCAGTTTGAATATCATGGGGTCTTTAACATGGAAAAGATAGATTTATTGCTTGTCAGGTTACTGTGTTGTGCCTGGACAGAACACGGTGTAAGTCAGGTTGAGAGAGAAGAATTTTCTCACATCATAAAACTGTACTAGTGATGGTGTCAGCAATCAAGCACCCGCCATTATCTGTCTGTCCAGAACAGAATATCCTCTCATTATTTAATGGCTTCTCTGTGTCAGTGCTGCACTGTAATACTACGGCTCCAAAACCCTCGTCTTCCTCAGAATTAAACAGCTTTCTTCTTCACACTCCTTTTACAATCACTGTGACTCAAAACTGCAGCAAATCCACACATACATTTCTGCTCTGTCTCTACAGTACTAAAACCAGCATGAATTATCATGCCGATCCACCAGCTTGTGTTGGTGTTGGTCCACCAGCATAGTCTTTCTGATGAAGCTGGTTGACCAAGAGAATCTTGCTTGTTAAAACCAGCATCCAAACCACAACTTAAGCTGGTCTTCTCAGCAGGCTGATCAGAAAACAAAGTGATTAGGAGTTGAGAAGTTCACGACAATAGTTTAGTGATATTTAGAGGTGCTGCCCGCAAGTCCAAGGTGAGTTTTAAATCTGCGTAACGGTACAGGATTAGCAGAGCTTTGAAAGAAATCCAGTGTTGAAGGGATATCCTGTACTCTTGATCCTCATCTTATTTTGCTTGCAATGACGTGTTATTTCATAAGCATAGCTGTATAGGTTTATGCTATTTCACAAAAAAAAAAAAAATAAATAAAAAAAAAAAGTAGGTGGGGGGTGGGGGGTGGGGGGTGGTTCTTGCAGTTTGGCACTGATGATCTCATGAGTTTCTGGCACTTTGTATAGAGTGATCTAAAGGAACATTAGCAGCCAATGAGCCTTTCTGTCTTAAGATTTGTTGGGAGATCGTTGCATATGTTGAAAGATGACATGGTTGGCAGTTATGGACTTTTTATACAATGAATTTTCTTCAACAAACCAGTATTTACTTAGAAATATTTCTTCACAACGATCTTGTGTGATTCTGTTTTCCACTGCATTTTTAACCACAGTTGCTGAAGTTTATTTCTCAGTAGGGGACTAATTACTTCACATGTCTCGCTGTTTTGTTTAACAGAACACTACATCGACCACAGACAAATGAGACGTGGCATCAAGAGTGTTAAAGAATCTCACGCATGGTAGCACTTCTATTGCTCTTTTCACATGGATTATATCACCTTTAAAAGTTTTTACCATATTTACAAATGAGGCCTATAAAGATGCTGGGAAAGATGGTATGCTTGCATTTCTTTTAAAATCTCAGAACCTAGCCTTTTTTCCAGATCAGAACTGTTGCTGTCATGTTGACATGCAAATATTTCCTCCCTTTTTTGACAAGCAAAAACACAGTCAACACAGAACCACGCACCATTTAAAGCTGTTTGTTGAAAGCTGGTTGACGGCAAGCTGTGAACGGCATATGTTCGCAGATACAGCTGAACCGTTATACCAATTAAAAACCGTTATTATGATGATTATATGTGACTGTGAACGTAAATACAAGCTGGCTCTGGCTCACTCTCATTGGTCCATATTTGGTCAGAAGTTTGGTCCTGGACAGAAAATGGCTCCCCCGAGAAGCGCTGGTGCCTGTAGGGCTGCGGCACCATCTGCTGTTTGGTCGGCAGTAGTGCAGCTAGGCAATGATTTGCTCTGCATGTCTCTCAGCCCTAGTTTTCAGCACAGGGCAGCAGACCTCTCACTAGCCCAAATTGAGCACTGCCCACCTGGACCACTGTGATGGAGATGGGAGGTACTGTTTCGCTGTATAAAATGTACATTTGACTGTAACCCTGTGAATGATGTAACAATTTCATTATTTGTTATTTTGTTATTGGTTTATTTTCTAAAAATGGAAAAAGCCCAACTTGACTGTCCTCATTAAAAAAAAAAATAAATAAAAAAATAAAAAAAATGAGATATGTTATAAAACTGGCTGTGATGTGTGTGTGTGTGTGTGTGTGTGTGTGTGTGTTTTAATGGTTTAAAGATCTAGTTGGTTGGTGTTTCCATACAGCACAACAACAAATTTGTCACATACACACTTTATATATATATATATATATATATATATATATATATATATATATATATGTGTGTATAGTAGGGGGAAAATAGTATGAGGAAACTTGGGCTAGTTGTCAATTTTTTTGCTCCAGCAAATATTTCTCAGGCAAATATTTACTTAGAGAAAAATTTACTTAGCAGGGTCAAATTTGCAAAACATTATTCTAATTTAAGAGGGTTTTGAACACGGTGTTTGAAACCAACATACAAAGCCTCTGTTTGAAAAAACACATTTGCACAATTCGACTTTTGACTCCAAATCTTATTGTTAGTGAGATATAGCCCTTGAGACAACTTCCCCATGTGACAACTATCCCTGGTATTCCCTATAGAATAAAAGGGCAACACTTTACAATAAGGTTCTATTTGTTATCATTAGTTGATGCATTCGGTATCATGAACTAAAAACGAACACTAATATCTTGGTTAACTTTATAACTACATATGTATACTAATGTTAAAGGGTTAGTTAACCCAAAAATAAAAATTCTCTCATCATTTACTCACCCTTATGCCATCCCAGATGACTTTCTTCTGCAGAACACAAACGAAGATTTTTAGAGGAATATTTCATTTCTGTAGGTCCATACAATGGAAGTGAATGGGTGTCAACATTTTCAAGCTCCAAAATCCACATAAAGGAAATATAAAAGTACTCCAGACAACTCTGGTGGTTAAATCCATGTCTTCTGAAGCAATATGATAGGTGTGGGTGAGAAACAGATCAATATTTAAGTCAGTTTTCTTTCACTTTCTCCTTCTGTTTTTAGTGGTTCATATTCTTTGCACATATCGCCCCCTACTGGGCAGGGAGGACAATTTATGAGGAAAAAATTACTTAAATGTTGATCTGTTTCTCACCCACACCTATCATATCATGTCTTAACACATGGATTTTACCACTGGAGTCATATAGATTACTTTTATGCTCCCTTTATGTGGATTTTGGAGCTTCAAAATGTTGGCAACCATTCACTTCCATTGTATGGACCAACAGAGCTGAGATATTCTTCAAAAATCTTAATTTGTGTTCTGCAGCTTAAAGAAAGTAATACACATCTGGGATGCCAGGAGGGTGAGTAAATGATCAGAACATTTTTGGGTAAACTATCCCTTTAATATACACTACCGGTCAAAAGTTTTGAAACACTTGACTGAAATGTTGCTCATGATCTTAAAAATCTTTTGATCTGAAGGCGTATGCTTAAATGTTTGAAATTAGTTTTGTAGACAAAAATACAACTGTGCCACCATATTAATTTATTTCATTATAAAACTAAAATTTAATTAAAAAAAAAAGTTTTTGAAATTGATGACTTGGACCAAATAATAAAGAAAAGCAGCCAATAAGTGCCCAACATAGATGGGAACTCCTTCAATACTGTTTAAAAAGCATCCCAGGGTGATACCTCAAGAAGTTGGTTGATAAAATGTCAAGAGTACATGTCTGCAAATTCTAGGCAAAGGGTGACTACTTTGAAGATGCTAAAATATAACACCGTTTTGATTTATTTTGGATTTTGTTTAGTCACAACATAATTCCCATAGTTCCATTTATGTTATTCCATAGTTTTAATGACTTTACTATTATTCTAGAGTGAGTAAGTGTTTCAAAACTACTGACCGGTAGTGTGTCTTTTAATTAAAAAAATTAATAAAATGTATTAGCATATGGTAAGAGTAGCATGAACCAAAATTTATAAGTGTTGTTAAAGTACGTTTTTGAGATGACATATCTCAATCCCACACCATACAATGACATTCTAGAGAACTGTGTGCTCCCAACTACACTATTCAGTATTCACCCACTGCAACAACTTGCTGAGCTAAGGTAAATTCTGAAGACACCCTGAAGACAGGAGTAAAGTGAAATATCTCTTTAGAAAGTTCACATTCAAATGCATTTATACGCCCCAAATCACTCCTCATGGTAGCAGCCTTTATGCCACAGCCTTTGTGCTTGCGTTCCTGTGGGGTGTTTGGGTTTGAACAAAGTGCACTAGTCTGCACACCCCCTCCTGCTGTTCTGTCCTACTAGATCCCAGTGTCTCCTCACAGCTCACCCTGCTTCAGAGACCTCGTTAACGGGCCAATGTGTGAAAGCCCCACAACCTCTCAGTGACCTCGCCGAGACTGGCATGTGAAAAAAAAAAAGCCGCTCCTGGGAGGAGAACTGGGAGTTCAGGAGTTCAGTATGGATCCCGCTGACAATCCCAACAGTTCTTCTGCTCTAATCCCGGCCACCCCTGCTGCCCCCCGACACTTTACGCCCTGTTAACCACTGCCACCACGGGCTCAGCAGGAATAGCGCCAGACCCTCAGCAGAACAGAACCAAAGCCCAGTGATCATCTTTCACTGAGAATGCACATGAGACAGATCAGAGTCGAAGAGATTACCCAAAAATATACAGATTAATGGAAACGCCCCTTGCATTTCCACCTTATAGCAATGACATCCACGATGCTTGCTAACCAAAATAGTTATCATGAGAATTGGCGCTCACACATCATTACTTGTGATTCACATTTATAACAGATCACACTGTGTCGTCATGCTAAGGAAACTACAAATCTATGTAAACAGTGGCCATGTGTGCCTCCGTGTGATTCACTTATTTGAATGGCCGCTAATAGCACTCCCTGCTAGCTCATCTTCATTGATCTTTGCTAGCATGCGTTTATTGTTCCACATATGCATTCCGCAGATATTTAAAAGAGTATTAGGTCAATCAAAGTGCAATCAGTGGCGCTTTGAGCTCTCCAGGTCATGGCATGTGCAGCGAACGCAAACAGTGAGGCAAATCTGGTGGCCAAGTCATACTGTGAATATCCATCTATCACTTGTCGAAGCCATTTGGAGTGAACAGTTTGTTCTGGCAATGTATTTTTTTATCCCATCCCAATCACCCCATGCTGAGAAGATTTACTTCCACATCCCTAACAGTTCTCATACTTCCCCCTCTATCAATACAAATATTATAACGTAATATATTCCAAACGCTGTGCAAACAAATCAGAGAGAATCATTACAGTGTGACCTTTTCCAAAAGACCACTGGAGTTCATGATGACAGCTTTTCACATCAGGAATCATTGTTCACTTTAAAAAGTTCTGATCAGGTTGTGTGAGGTGAAATAAACAGATGTGTGATAGTATGATAGACGTGAGGGCCATAAAAATATCCTTACCCACAGTATATATATATATATATATATATATATATATATATATATATATATATATATATATATATATATATATATTAGCTTATTTCTTAAATCTCTGAAAAATTATGAAATAATAAAATAAAAAGTAAATAATATTCTATGTAGACAGATGGTGGTTGATGTAGAAAACAAATATTATTACTCCTCAATGCTAAACCAAGTACATTTTAATCTAGTAGCAATTGTGTTTTGCAAATGTCAGACACTGGAGACCTTTTTAAACAATTAACTTTCACACAGAGAGTTCTGCACACAGGTCAGGCGTGGAGGATTTTTGCCAGATTGCTGTCAAATTGGTGAATCAGAGTGCTGGAGGAAGTGTGTGAGAGTAGCTGGTTACATTTGACTTGAATCTAAAATTATCCAGTACTCTAAATGTGTGCTTGGAGTGTGTGGTTGGATTATTCTGGGGACATCTACATGAAAAATAAAATATTTTTATAATACCCACATGAGGTAAAACTATTATATTTATGAATAATTTTTATTACTATTATTATTATTATTAGAAGAAGTAGTAGTAGTAGTAGTAGTGCTAACAACAATAATAATGTTGTTTTAATAATGTCATTAATTTTGTAAATGTTAATACAAAAATTATTATTATTTTACAGTTTTTATCATATAATGGACAATATTTAAACTTTTTACATTTCATAATCTGTTTTTTTTTCCTAATCGAAATGCTCAGACAATAATTTCTAATTTATTTGTATATATATTTAAATGTTTATTTTTATTATTATTATTATTATTATTACACTTCTGTACAACTACTACTACAACACATTCTGCTATTGCTACTACTACAACTACTACTACTAATAATAATATAATAATAATAATAATAATTATTATTATTATTATTATTAATTGTAAATTGACTTTGAGCACGTGGAAATAATAATAATAATAATAATAATAATGTTTTAGTAGTAGTAGTAGCATTAATTTTCTTAATGTTAATTTATTTTTATTTATTGTTTTTCATAATGGACAATATAATGTTTATTATTATTAATATTATTAATTTTATTATTATTATTATCAATATTACACTTCTGTACTACTACTTCTACCATTACCAATAATAATAATAATCATAATAACAATAATATTAATAATATAATAATAATAATAATTATTATTATTATATTATTGATTGTAAATCAATATTAAACTTGTTTCAATGAACACAATTTAATAATAATTATTATTATTTTATTAGTAGTAGTTGTATTAGTAGTTTTTAATTCAAAGCAAATTAAAGATTAAACTGATTATGAACATTATGTGAATTAGAAATATTATTCTTTAATATAAAAATGTAATAAATAAAAGGCTTGTTAAGCTCAAATTGTGAATTCAAGCCTACAGATGTGGAAGATTATGGATAAGCAGAAAAATAGGAACAGCCGATCAGTAAATGCTACAATGCTTGTTCTTCTCATGCATAAAAATTTGCAGCTGTGTAAGAGAATCTATCCTCCCATTAGAAATAAAATTGTTTTTAAGTAGGTCTCTGCTGATCCCTGCTATAATATAAAAATGCAATATAGGATTTGGGTATTAATACACTGCAGTACAGTAGAATATAGGCAGTTGCCTTGTAAATTATACATTGCAATGCATAAATTATTATTTTCTTATTTTTTCTACTTCTTCTATTCATTATTATTGATATATATTACAAAGTAGTCCAGTTGAAGGCAAGTGGTATTTCCATAATTATTTTAGGCAAAAACAATAAATTCTGACCCACAACCAGATATCAGGTCAATTGTAATTTCAGTATGAGCAACAGCCTTCGACAGAAGCACTAAATGGTCTCTGGGATAATCTGTATGTGGAACAGACCCACAAGGGCAAGGCATGTGTTTGCTTTTATTTTGATGTACACCATGGCTACAATTAAGATACACATGGACATAAATTAAGACGTATTTCAAAAGGTCTGCTGTTTTGTCAATTCAAAGTACATTCCTTATGAGAGACACCATTTTTAAACATTTAAATGTTGAAATATCTTTGAGTGTACTCTTAAGAAGATAGAGAAGCTCTTCCACCCCACAATTACTAGAGATCCTCTGCACATTTCTCCAACTTTAACCGACGACATGAGCCGTTTGAAGAACTGCGGAGGAACTTAATGCAAGACAGAGATCCAAATGCTTTGCAGCTC
Source organism: Myxocyprinus asiaticus (assembly GCF_019703515.2). Lineage (NCBI taxonomy): Eukaryota > Metazoa > Chordata > Actinopteri > Cypriniformes > Catostomidae > Myxocyprinus > Myxocyprinus asiaticus. Next base: position 5,254,129 of record NC_059380.1, on the reverse strand, counting down.
ATTTCAAGCAAATTTGTCCCAGACATACAATTTGCCAGACGGAGAGAAAGCATAATAACTAAAACATTTTGTTGTTTTTTTTAAAGGGAAGAAATACAGAGAAAAGGGAATCTACATTAAGAGAATAGAGTTGAGGAAAGCATTACTTAATTGCATTTATAAAAACAACAATAACAAAAAGGATGAAAAGATGTCTATTCATATTAAACAAAATGGCAAGTGGATTACTGCACAAATTGTGCATAATGGATAAAGATTCATACCATACAAAGCAATTTAGGGCTGATTTCAAATGTGAATTTGAGGTCAGTTCCAGGGCTGTACGATTATAGTCAATTACATGTGATTTCATGCCAGAAATGGAATGAAACACAAAATGTCTCTTTGTCAAAAAATAGGTTTAATGCTGAGAGCTACAGCACTACTCTTAAATAAAGCTATTCCAATTTACATTAACAGCATACATACATTTATATACACTTACACACTTAAGGGACAAATTCCTCCACAGTTGACATGGTTGTGTCTGACCTATTTAACACTGTGAACTATGGAGTGCGAGATGCAGACACAAACACACACACACGCGTATAGCAAAAAAGTCCCTCTAAAGGCGACAGCATCGTGTCTGACCTGCTGAGTTTGACCTACTTAACACCATGAACTCTGAGTCGTTGGGACACACACATGCGCACATGTACTGTACTGAGGAAAGCTGCAAACAAACAACAGAGACATTACAAAAAAGATGGCTCTCCAAATGTTATCACTGCATACTTGCCCTACAGCTACATTTACAAGATATCAGGCACAAGATTGTGTTCATTACGCCATCTGCCCCTCCGAAACTGATGGAGAAATGATAGAAATGATGGAATTGCAAATAAAAGGTACAGTACAAGTAGAAGGCTTTTATTCACTAAACACCAGTATTCAGTCGCCATCTAGTGGAGACTTTTCTGTAGTGCATAAGGGTAATTCATTAATTTATTTATTAAAATGGTATTTATTTGTTTAGCCTTCTGTATGTGAACCGGTGAATATATACATATATAGGCCTAATATATATATATATATATATATATATATATATATATATATATATATATATATATATATATAAAACAGTCTCTAGAATTTACTCAGGATGGTGCCAAAAACAAACAAACATCCAGTGAGGGGCAGTTCTGCAGACAGAAATGTGTTGTTGATAAGAGAGGTCAACGGAGAATGGCCAGACTGGTTTGAGCTGACAGAAAGGCTACGGTAACTCAGATCACCACTCTGTACAATTGTAGTGAGCAGAATAGCATCTCAGAATACACAACTCGTCGAACTTTGAGGCGGATGGGCTACAACCGCAGAAGAACACACTGGGTACTTTATTAGGACCATAGTGTTCAAGTTGACGGTGAGTGTATATACACAACGATCAGCCACAACATTAAAACCACTTGCCTTGTATATTGTGTAGGTCCCCCTTGTGCCACCAAAACAGCCCTGACCCGTCGAGGCATGGACTCCACAAGACCTCTGAAGGTGTCCTGTAATATCTAGCACCAAGACATTAGCAGCAGATCCTTTAAGTCATGTAAGTTGCGAGGTGGGGCCTCCATGGATCGGACTTGTTGGTCCAGCACATCCCAAAGATGCTCAATCGGATTGAGATCTGGGTTATTTGGAGGTCAAGTCAACACCTTGAACTCTTTGTCATGTTCCTCAAACCATTCCTGAACAATTTTTGCAGTGTGGCAGAATGCATTATCCTGCTGAAAGAGGCCACTGCCATCAGGGAATACCGTTGCCATGAAGGGGTGTATGTGGTCTGCAACAATCTTTAGGTACGTGTCAAAGTAACATCCACATAAATGCCAGGACCCAAGGTTTCCCAGCTGAACATTGCCCAGAGCATCACACTGCCTCCACTGGCCTGCCTTCTTCCCATAGTGCATACTGCTGCCATCTCTCCCCCACGTAAATGATGCACATGCACCTGGCCGTCCACATAATCTAAAAGAAAACATGATTCATCAGACCAGTCCACCTTTTTCCATTGCTCCATGGTCCAGTTCTGATGTTCACGCGCCCATTGTAGGCACTTTTGGCGGTGGACAGGGGTCAGCATGGGCACTCTGTCCGGTCTGCGGCTATGACGCACTGTGTGTTCTGACACCTTTCTATCATGGCCAGCTTGAAATTTTTCAGCAATTTGTGCTACAGTAGCTCTTCTGTGGGATCGTGCCAGATGAGATAGCCTTCACTCCCCACGCACATCAATGAGCCTTGGGTGCCCATAACCCTGTCGCCAGTTCACCAGTTGTCCTTCTCTCAACCAGTTTTGGTAGGTACTAACCACTGTATACCGGGAACTCCCCACAAGACTTGCCATTTTTAAGATGCTCTGACCCAGTCATCTAGCCATCACAATTTGGCCCTTGTCAAAGTCCCTCAGATCCTTACGATTGCCCATTTTTCCTGCTTCCAATACATGAAATTCAAGAACTGACTGTTCACTTGATGCCTAATACAGGTGCATCTCAATAAATTAGAATGTCGTGGAAAAGTTCATTTATTTCAGTAATTCAACTCAAATTGTGAAACTCGTGTATTAAATAAATTCAATGCACACAGACTGAAGTAGTTTAAGTCTTTGGTTCTTTTAATTGTGATGATTTTAGCTCACATTTAACAAAAACCCACCAATTCACTATCTCAAAAAATTAGAATATGGTGACATGCCAGTCAGCTAATCAACTCAAAACACCTGCAAAGGTTTCCTGAGCCTTCAAAATGGTCTCTCAGTTTGGTTCACTAGGCTACACAATCATGGGGAAGACTGCTGATCTGATAGTTGTCCAGAAGACAATCATTGACACCCTTCACAAGGAGGGTAAGCCACAAACATTCATCGCCAAAGAAGCTGGCTATTCACAGAGTGCTGTATCCAAGCATGTTAACAGAAAGTTGAGTGGAAGGAAAAAGTGTGGAAGAAAAAGATGCACAACCAACCGAGAGAACCGCAGCCTTATGAGGATTGTCAAGCAAAATCGATTCAAGAATTTGGGTGAAAGGAATGAACTGAGGCTGGGGTCAAGGCATCAAGAGCCACCACACACAGATGTGTCAAGGAATTTGGCTACAGTTGTCGTATTCCTCTTGTTAAGCCACTCCTGAACCACAGACAACGTCAGAGGCGTCTTACCTGGGCTAAGGAGAAGAAGAACTGGACTGTTGCCCAGTGGTCCAAAGTCCTCTTTTCAGATGAGAGCAAGTTTTGTATTTCATTTGGAAACCAAGGTCCTAGAGTCTGGAGGAAGGGTGGAGAAGCTCATAACCCAAGTTGCTTGAAGTCCAGTGTTAAGTTTCCACAGTCTGTGATGATTTGGGGTGCAATGTCATCTGCTGGTGTTGGTCCATTGTGTTTTTTGAAAACCAAAGTCACTGCACCCGTTTACCAAGAAATTCTGGAGCACTTCATGCTTCCTTCTGCTGACCAGCTTTTTAAAGATGCTGATTTCATTTTCCAGCAGGATTTGGCACTTGCCCACACTGCCAAAAGCACCAAAAGTTGGTTAAATGACCATGGTGTTGGTGTGCTTGACTGGCCAGCAAACTCACCAGACCTGAACCCCATAGAGAATCTATGGGGTATTGTCAAGAGGAAAATGAGAAACAAGAGACCAAAAAATGCAGATGAGCTGAAGGCCACTGTCAAAGAAACCTGGGCTTCCATACCACCTCAGCAGTACCACAAACTGATCACCTCCATGCCACGCCGAATTGAGGCAGTAATTAAAGCAAAAGGAGCCCCTACCAAGTATTGAGTACATATACAGTAAATGAACATACTTTCCAGAAGGCCAACAATTCACTAAAAATGTTTTTTTTTATTGGTCTTATGATGTATTCTAATTTTTTGAGATAGTGAATTGGTGGGTTTTTGTTAAATGTGAGCCAAAATCATCACAATTAAAAGAACCAAAGACTTAAACTACTTCAGTCTGAGTGCATTGAATTTATTTAATACACGAGTTTCACAACTTGAGTTGAATTACTGAAATAAATGAACTTTTCCACGACATTCTAATTTATTGAGATGCACCTGTATATCCCACCCCTTGACAGGTGTCATTGTAACGAGATAATATATGTTATTCACTTCACCCATCAATGGTTTTAATGTTGTGGCTGATCAGTATATATGTTTTAACCTAAAATCATGACAATGTCGATTTGTCAACCACCCACACTGAGTTTGTTTTCAGCCATGCACCTATGATGAATACCCCTTTCATTTGGACCCAGGAAATGACTCCATTTTTAGATGGCAAAAGCCTTATTTTTCAGTATTTATTCAGTACAAAATGGCTGCAGCCAACTCTGATAAATTTTTTAACTAGTGAACGTACCTGTTACAGGATGACATATAATAAAAAAATAAACACAGTTTGGTTGCCAAAATTCTGGCATTTTTTACTTACCCTTGTTGTTCCAAACACCTATTTTTTTCTTCCATGGACAAAAGCTCCAAGCACCGTAAAAGTAGTCTATATGACTAGAGCGCTAGGTTTTTCCATACTTTTTAGAGTCATAAGAAAGATTTTTGTGAGGAGGAACATGTCGAATTTGCAAATGTTTTCTTTGAGACAAGTTTTCTTCCTTAAGTGTGCTCTTGACTGCTCAGATCAGTATTCAAAACTCTTTACATCTCATTTGGAGAGAGCTGTACACTATAAACTTAAATAAATAATAATTTTAAAAAAATTACTCCAAGGATCCGTAATTGTACCTCTGCCCTCATACAGTAATCACAAACGACTGTGATTGGTCCATCCTGACAAGCGCTGAGAACAGTAACAGGTATCACGTGTCCAGGCTCTGCCTTAGCAGCGGTCAGGATTAAATGTTAATCACGAATTATTTTACTGAGAAACATTGATAACCATTTATTACATAGGAATTTAAATATACATTGTGCAAGATAAAAAAATAAAAATGTTTAATCAGGTTTCCAAAGCACTATTATCTCTATAAATGTTTAGAGCGGCTTATTATATGTAGCCCCGCCCCAGACTCACGCCATTGGCTGACTCAGAATTTCACATGTCACTCAATCAAACATCAAAGTTTTGAAAAGCGCCACAGAGCCAGTGTTTAATACACATTTCGAAGAAATCAAAATAAATAGATGGTTTACTTATAATTGTCTCTGAGATACGAGACAGTAATAATAATAATAATAAAAAATAAAACATTTAAAAAATATGTCTCATATTCTGTCTGGTTGGATTGACGATATGCCTCAAATACCACTAGACGGTGTTTGTTTTGGAATGGGAGCTTCTTAAAATAAGATGAGGTCGTCAGAGAATGAAAACAGACTGAATAATTATTTCAGGACTTTGCTTTCAAGAAGAGGACATTTTGATTGCTGTGAGTGACTTTTAAGTCGTAGATCTCTGCTTGATTGTTTCAGTGGTTTTAACGTGATTGCACGGTACATTTATCCTAAATGACGTGAATGCTTCAACACATTTTGTATCTTAAATTGCATGCTTTCTGTTTATCTTACATTCGTACTAAAGTCATTCAAGGGCTTGTGTATTTACTATGTGTTCCTGATTGCCACTGACAAGTCTAGTGTTCTTTGGTCTGTTGCGACTTTAAGTTACGCTTATATACTTTTTTCGTGTAAAAAAAAAAAAAAAAAAAAAAAAAAAAAAATGCTCCGAAAGACCAAAAAACGTCTCCAAATTTGAATGCGCCCCAAAAGAGTATTGGGATTCTCAGGCTGGTAAACGCCCCCTAGAGGAACATACTGATATTTCTCACAGGTCGACAGTGGTGCAGTCGAAATAACTATGACCACACTGACCAGCAGATGGCAGCAGTGTCTTTATTTTTCACTGACAACACTTGCATTAGTTATTTACATTGGGCTTGCAGTTAGTTGTATTACAAAACCAAGATTGGCAATTATTCCTTTTGTGCCTTTTTCCTGTTTTAAAATTGTGGTGTGTTTTTATTTGTTATTTTAACCTCTTTCCTCAGTAAAAACTGTACTTTAATGTATTGATCAATCCACACTTCATGTAGGTGAATTTATGATTTTAAAAAAAAAAATAAATAAATAAATAAATCCTCACATGCCCAAGGTCTCAGTAAATCTGACCCACCATATTTCAGCTTCTTCTGCTCTTTAAACTTTGTCCTTTATATGGAATCCACAGAAGCAGTGGAGATGTTCTCTGAGGCGTAACATACACATCAATCATACATGACATGAATGTCAGATATGCTAGAGAAATATTCCTTTTAAAGCACCAGTGCACATAGCAGTGGTCAGAAAATCTTTGTTGTATCTTCTAAATTGACCACTTTTTTGCTTAAATTACAGGTAACCAACGAACCAGCTGTCACCTTAATATGACAAATGACAGTTTCTGGTATCTCCTCTTTTATTATTATTATTATTATTAATATTATTATTATTTAATAGAGATGGCACATTTCTTTAGCATGGTTTATGATGTTCAGTTAATAAAGAAAGAAAAAAATCCCTGAGTTAACAGAAATGACGTAATGCTGTCAACCCTGTAATCCCAGTAAACAACGATTTAAGACACTTTACAGCTCAAATAATATGCAAGTTTTAACAGAAGAATGAATGTAAGTGCTTTTTTAAAATTATAAGCTTCACATTTCTGCTTTTAAACCGTACAGAAATTTGGTGCCATTCACTTCCATTGTAAGTGCCTCACTGTAACCAAAATTTTGGCTTTTTATTTTTAATTTTTTTAATTTTTATTTTTTAAAGAAAATTAGGAACGAGTCGAAATTATTCAGCATTACAGTATGTCACAAATGCTGTCAATGTATTAACCCCGCAATATTCCTTAAGAGAGAATTTGACTTGTCATTGTTTAATTAATTTTATTCAAATGTATGTTTCTTACCCCATTGGCAAATTGATGTTTTCTTGTTTTAAGCAAAACCGCTATTCATTTTGGTCGATTTATGATTGAATCAATAAGCAATAACAATATGCTTAAGCAATAATTTATCTTATTTCTAGGGTGTTTAGATCATTTACTGGAAACCAAGACAAAAATACTGATCAAGCATGCTTTTTGCAGTGTTTCATTTCCATTTCCTTGCTGTGCAAACTTCCTTGCAAGTTTAATAAATCAGTTCTTTACATTTTAAATTCCGTGTTCAGATTACTTTGCTGATTGGGCACAAAATCAGTGTTGTGGGTGAACTCGGTACACGAAGCCAGCTGAGCTGATTCCAGGAGAATGGACTGTGTTGAGCTGAGGTCTGTGCTTGGGAGATGAAGTTTAGGCATGTAAATGAGCTTCGTTAAAGACAGTTCTGCCAGACAAGTGAAGTAGAAATGAGGGCACCAGTGTCTCTTCTTTTACTCACTTTAGTCACAATCCGTCCCTCATCCATCAATCCCAGAAGAAGCTTCCATAACAGACCGAATCAGCCCTCTACTAATCAGTCTTAGTGTATGCTGATGAAGGGACAATCCTTCTGCACTCCTCTTTTAAAGCATGTTTTTCAATATTCCTCTTTTTTTTTTATCAGCCTGTTTGGCTGAATGATAGCTGGCCGGCAACAGTAGAGGAATGGTCCCTGTTGGAGCTGTTATCTGTGGCATTATTCTGGCAGTGAAATGGGCTGGACCCAGGAGGGGACAGCTGAGTCATTTGGCAAAGACTAGAAAGCCGATTGGTCAGGGACGTTATGAGGACAACATTAGATTTGTGACCACCTTAAACCGCCGCTGGCAACTCTTCCTATGAAGCACGGCCATTGGGTCAGCAATTCTTTCAAGACAAAAATCATTACCAGCTAATAACCTGTACCTGATGGATGGCAGTGTATGTTGTTTTATAGCTAAAATAATGATCAATCACAGTAAAATGATTTTAGATTTTCTTTTTTTTTTTATTGCATGGTGCTAGCAACGGCAAGTTCATGGGCTCAATTCCCATGGAATACACAAAGAGACAGTTGTATAACTTGAATGCATTGTGAGTTGCTGTAGATATAAGGTTCAATGACGTGATGCTCTTTTTTTTCTAGATCATATAAATTATTCAAAAATACATTATGCAATTCACAAACAACCATTACTTGAATTCACCTTTTTATGATAAACATGTTTTCAGTGTTCTAAGTCATTTTGATATATATATATATATATATATATATATATATATATATATATATATATATATATATATATATATATATATATTATACACACACACACACACACACACACACACACACACACACAAGAAAAACTGTGTCCAGGTGTATCTAGGAGAATTGGTGCTGTTTTGAAGGCAAATGTGGTCACACCAAATACTGATTTAGCTTTTTTTGTTTACTGCCCTTTGTATAACGTTAATTGATAAATGAAAACTATTGATGGCATTATTTTTGAAGACATCCTCACTATGCAAAATTTTTCACAAGTGCCTAAAACATACTGTAGGTATGAATGTATGTATATATATATATATATATATATATATATATATATATATATATATATACACGATCAGCCACAACATTAAAACCACCTGCCTAATATTGTGTAGGTCCCCCTCATGCCGCCAAAACAGCGCAAACCTGCATCTCAGAACAACAATCTGACATGATATTCTTCTCACCACAATTGTACAGAGCAGTTATCTGAGTTACTGTAGACTTTGTCAGTTCGAACCAGTCTGGTCATTCTCTGTTGACCTCTCTCATCAACAAGGCATTTCCGTCCACAGAACTGCCGCTCACTGGATGTGTTATGTTTTTGGCACCATTCGGAGTAAATTCTAGAGACTGTTGTGTGTGAAAATCCCAGGAGATCAGCAGTTACAGAAATACTCAAACCAGCCCGTCTGGCACCAACAATCATCCATGTGATTATCTAATCAGCCAATCGTGTGGCAGCAGTGCAGTGCATAAAATCATGCAGATACGGGTCAGGTGCCTCAGTTAATGTTCACATGAACCATCAGAATGGGGAAAAACATTTGATCTCAGTGATTTGGACCGTGGCATTGTTGTTGGTGCCAGATGGTAACTGCTGATCTCCTGGGATTTTCACGCACAACAGTCTCTAGAATTTACTCAGAATGGTGCCAAAAACAAAAAACATCCAGTGAGCAGCAGTTCTGTGGATGGAAATGCCTCGTTGATGAGAGAGGTCAACAGAGAATAACCAGACTCGTTTGAACCGACAAAGTCTACTGTAACTCAGATAACTGCTCTGTACAATAGTGGTGAGAAGATTATCATCTCAGATTGTTGTTCTGAGATGCGGGTTGGCGCTGTTTTGGCGACACGAGGGGGATCTACACAATATTAGGCAGGTGGTTTTAATGTTGTGGCTGATCGGTGTGTGGCTATATATATATATATATATATATATATATATATATATATATATATATATTTCACTTTGAAAACTTTTTGGAAATTAATGATTTTAGTTGCATACACACTCATGTATTCAAGGTGCAAGAAAAGTATTTTAATACCTTTTACTTGATGGTGACACTACATAATATATATCTAATATATACATAATAAACTTTTTTGTAACCAACATTGACAAATAAGGTTGTCCAAAGTGATAAAAATGTTAAATCTGTGTCAAGTTCATAGAAATGTAATCTTTAAGTCTATGACCCATAAACAAAGTGCCTATTGAATAATGTAAATGCAAAAGTGAAACTTCTAATTCCTTGTAAATTCCTATGTGAAACTTATTATAATAGGCTACTATTTGCTTATCTAATAGTTGTTGACCGATAGTGGATTTTGCCGATACGATAAGTAAGTTGGTGGAAAAGGCTAATAACCGATGAATCGGTCAGTAGATTTTTGTTGATTACCGAAAGTTCCTAAAAGCATCTATCGGCACCAATTAATCGGTAAAAACGATATATCTTTCTACCTCTATTATCTAGTCTGTTTATCTAATGAAGAGGAAAGCACAGACATAGAATGGCAAATTACGTTATAGAAATTACAGTTCTACATTAGTTTTGAAATGTAGAAAAGAAGTTCTTTCCAAGTGACTTTGTTTATATATTTCTGCTGATGTATGAATATTGTAAATGGATATCCCATGTTTGGTAACAAAATGGCTTGATATAAAACGAAATGCGGAGATGCAACACAACATCCTGCTCTTTCATATCTCTCGCTGTCATCACTGTTTTCCTGTTTCACAGGACTTATCTGAGAGCACACAGCTGTGCTCTTCCCTTCAACAGTAAAATAGCTGTTCCTCAAGCAGCGGCCCGAATCAGCGCAAAAATCTCACAAAAGAGCCTGTGCATTATACTTTTGGATTCTTATACATTTCATACTTCAAGTTTCAGTGTGGCAGTATTCTGTTGTTGTAACTCGACAGAATTTTTAATCTTTCATTTATATCTTCTTTATAGGGGTTTTATTTTTATTTTTTTGGTTTTACATTCCCATTTACATAATTTAGTTTTACATGACCATTTTACACCCTCTCTATAACCAGTGTTGGAGAGTAGTTAAAGGGATAGTTCACCCAAAAATACAAATTCTCTTATCATTTACTCACCCTCATGACATCCCAGATATATGTATGACTTTCTTTCATCTGCTGAACACAAACAAAGATTTTTAGAAAAATATTTCAGTTCTGTAGGTCCATACAATGCAAGTGAATGGTGACCAGAACTTTGAAGCTGAAAAAGCATATAAATGCAGCATAAAAGTAATTCATAAGACTCCAGTGTTTTAATCCATATCTTCAGAAGCGATATGATAGGTGTGGGTGAGAAACAGATCAATATTGAAGTCATTTTTTACTATAAATCTCCACTTTTACTTTCACCTCCACATTTTTCTTCTTTTGTTTTTTGGTGATTGGTATTTTTCATGCATATCGCCACCTACTAGTCAAGGCTGGTCAAAGGTGGAGATTTATAGTAAAAAAAAACAACAAAAAAAACCCACACCTATTATATCGCTTATATATTATATATATTTTTTTAATTTTTTACTATAAATCTACTTCCTCCTATGCACATTCACAAGAGTTCTTCTTCTTCATATGTTTGCCGATTTGCATTCTTCACGCATATCACCACCTATTGGGCTGTTGTGGATATATGATTTTTTTTTTTTATTTATTTCCTTTATTCCTCTTTTTTTTTTTTATTTCTCCTCCCTGCATAGGATGGCTGTGTGAAAGTAGATTTATAGTAAAAAAAGAAAAAAAAAAGGACTTAAATTTTGATCTGTTTCTCACCCACACTTATCATATCACTTCTGAAGGCATGGATTAAACCACTGGAGTCGTATGGATTACTTATATGCTGCCTTTATGTGATTTTTGGAGCTACAAAGGTCTGATCACCATTCACTTGCATTGTATGGACCTTCAGAGCTGAAATATTGTTCTTTGTTTGTGTTCAGCAGAAAAATAGTCATACACATCTGGGATGTCATGAGGGTATGTTAATGATGATAGAATTTACATTTTTGGGTGAACTATTCCTTTTAACCACTACACCAATATGTTTATTATTTTTATGTGTTTGATGATTATGTGAGATTGAATGAGACTGTAGCTATCCTGGGACACTGGCTGTCTGTGCTGGTGTAACATTGCTCCTGCTTCTGATGTGCCAAACACCACTCAAATGCACATTTTTCATACCACAGCTTAGTCACGATCACTGACAGCCTGTCCTTCCACTCACCGTCTATCTGCCAGCTGAATGGACATCTTTGCCTTCACTGTCCTAGACAAGAGGATGTCTTTGATATCACATGGATAAAGTCTGCGTGTGTCTTTTCTGAAAGAGAGTGATTGACTTGATGAGTCACATGAGTCACATGGCTGCTCTTTCCAAAGAGGGAATCTTTTCTACCATGTGAGGAGGGAGCAGAATACTAACTCGCAGCAGTCCACGTCACATCTCGCACATGGGGGACTTATCTCCGTGGCAACCGGCCTGCCATGGTATTTTAGGGCTGATCCCCAAACCAGCCAAATTTAAAGGAATAGTTCAGTCAAAAATATTTGTTTTTCACCTTAATGCTCATGTCGTTCCAATCCTGCATGACGTTGTTTATGCAGAACACAAAAATGTTTTAATGAAAAATGACTTTCGGGTTGTTTCGCAACAAAACATATGCTTTCAGAAGACTTGGAATATGACACACGAGCTGCATAGACTATTTGTATGATATTTTGGGTTCTTTTAAATCTTATAATAATGAAATAATATTATGTGTTCATTAAAAGTTAAGCTCAGTCAGCAGCATTTGTGGCATAATGTTGAGTACTACAAAAATAATTTAGACTCGTCCCTTCAAAAAAGCAAAAATCAAGGTTACTGTAAGGCACTTACAATGGAAGTGAATAGGTCCACTTTTTGGTGGGTTTAATTTACACTTGCATTCTCAGTAAACTAAGCTGAAAAAGTAATGGATTTATCATGCCAATTAAATGGTTAAAAATTGTAGGATCCCTGGGGTTTGGAGCGAGGAAATGATGACAGAATGAACAACTACTTTCATGGAAGTTATGTAACCTACAATGCATGAATTATAAAATCACCAAGGAAAAAAATTGCTTATTTTAAGCAATTTGTTTCTTATAATGACAATGATAAATATGTCAGATTTACTTTGTACATCACCACTTTCATCACAATGTTGATTTTATGTTGTCATACAGTAAATATAAAACGCAATGACATATACGGAGGACCATCATTTATCTAGAATTATGAGTAATTCTACATTTTAACACACTGAATTGTTAAAAAATGGCATGCACTCTGTAGTGGACCCCATGCATCAGAGGTTTAATGCAAATTCACATTCGTCTTTTCTAGTTTAGAGAAATCACGACTTGATTAGAAGTCGTTTTAATGTTGCATCACCAAGGTCGCTTTTGATAGATTACACAGACACACACATAAGTGGGATTTGAAGGTTTTAAATTAAAGCTGCTCTGGCATTGAGAGAAAGTGGTCGAGAAGAATGAGATGAGAATGAGCAGGAGATTTCCATTTCTGGTTTATTACTGGTCTGCACCCTGCAGCTCCCACCCTGCCTGCCCTCTGACTGCTTGGCAGGTGGTGGCATGTTAATGATGTTGTTCTTTCAAGCTGTCTCTTCCGCTGACCTTTTGACCCTGTCAACAGGATGGAACAGTATTTGGAATGTTTTGGAATATAAAAGCAAGCATGGAAGCAAGACTTCAGGAGCATGATTTTTCACTGGTCATCTGGGTATTACGAGTCATCTCTCCTAGTTCTTTTATCACTCTGTGATCTCTACAAGTAAGCTAATGCAATTATTTCATCTCAAATCAATATTTCATGCATATTTACTTATTTATTTGGCAAGTAGTTGTGTAATAAGCTGGGTAATGAGCAGTCAGACGGTCATTTTTGCAATATAAACACCAACAGAACTCTGACGCAAACCAGAGGTGGAATTTAGTTGTTTTTGGAGACTTTACAGCCTCTTTCTTCACACATAATAACGTAATTTCAACTCAAATCAATATTTCATGTCCATTTAATCATTTATTTGGCAATTAGCAGTGTAATAAGCGGGATAATGTTCAGTCAAAGGATCATTATTGGAAAATAAACCCCTTCAGGGAGATGAAAGACCTGGCTGGTCATGATCACTCTGTCAGGGTTTATTTTGTGAAAATAACCGGTTGTCTGTAGATTATCCCTTGGATAATACACCCCACAATGTTAAGTGGTAAATGTATGAATATCATTGCATTAGATTACAAAATATAATGCACACCATTTAAGCAAAATGTTTTACTAACAGAAGTTGGTTATAATGTAGGTTTCAAATGTTAAAACAATAGATGTACTATTTAGGTGATTATCAAACATAAGTGGAACATGTCTCTAGTTAATGAGCTTAACTACACTTGTGATTACTCTGGTTTACATCCACTTAAATGACTTTGGCACCAGCCTGTTAAAATTATTTGCAAAAATGGCTCAGAAAAGTTAAGTAAATTCAGAGAAAAGCTTTAGTAGCATTTGTCAGCAGATGACTCATGGTTTGATATTTTATTATTTAATGCATAATTCGTGACATTCATACCTTTTTAAGTATGGCTTCCAAAGTTAAGCATCCGAATGCTTTTGGGGGGCCACTGTATATTGAAGTTGGAGCAGCCCTTCACCATATGAGGTAAGCCATGCAGTTGGAGTAAAGATGGAATCATGACGATAATCAAACAGTTTTAATTAAAACATACTATTAACAAAATGATGACAAGAAAAAAAATTGTTGCCTATTACCATTGTCTGCTTTTAAAACCAGGTAGGACTACTGGACAAATCTCATGTCACGTAATGAATATTCATTAAGAAGTTTTATAATGCGCCTCACTCCCACTTTTCAGATAATTCCTACACTACACCACTTTTCATACACTGAAACCCCTAATAAGTTGACATTACTCAAATGATTGAGTAAACTCGTTCCCTCAATTGAATTAAGTAATGGTGTCTCCAAAACTTGTGAAATGAAGCTCACTTAACTTGGTTTTTATATAGAATGAACTTAACTGAACGAGTTGCAAGAAGAATTAATTTAGATTTGCTTTTTAAACTGTTGTTTCTACTTAATATTTTTAATAGAATTGACTCAAATTTAGATCGTGCAATAACACAGCTCAAGTAAAGAAGATTATGACTGATTCTAGGCCAATCTTTTAATAGACTTGTCCACAGTGAAGGTATAAATTAATTTCTGTGGAGAATTAAGTTTATGGATTTTTAGGATAAATAAATTCAAGGAACATAGATATTTGAGTTATGAACCCAAAACTTGACATTTCAAGTAATTAAGACAACTTGATTTTTAATTTAGGGATTAAATTGGAGCATCAATTTCAGAATAATGCATTTTTAATTTATAGATGGATCAGCGTTTATACACCATTCTTTTCTCCAAATAGATGCTGTTGTTGTCCACCCCGTGGGCTTACCGTGGCCTCGTCTGTGAGTCGCTGTGTGCTATCCAGAATGCCCTTTGTTTTTGTACAGTCCACTGAGACTGAACCCAGAGCAACTAGAAGGATCTTCTCACAAGCAGATTGTTGAAGTGTGTCCCCATTTTCCTGCAAAGCTGACATTAAAGGATGTTTTGCCTAGTGTGTCTTTCAGCCCCATATGGAAAAGCACAACACAGGTGGACAGAAACAAAGAGAGAAAATAGGTGACTGTGTTTGTAATGGAGCAGGTAAGCCTAATGGTTTATATCATGTGACCAACTGCATCTCTCTGAATCTGTGAGAAATGTCTCACAGAAGCAAGACACACTTTGCAGGTGCTAATTACATGCTTGTTTGCCTACATCTAATTCAGAGAGATGGCAAGGGGAAAGTAAGTAGAGAGAGATAGAGTCTGGGTTGGTGGAGAGAGAGCAGCTAAACTTAAAAGTGAATAATGACGTCATGGGGCACTCACACCGCTCATGGGCAAAAAAAAAACTAAAATCCCAGAACTAAAAGGACTGCACAAGAGACAAATTCGATTAGCCAAGTGAAGCGGAGCAGCCATGGGAGTGAATTTGTGTGTGGGTCAGGTTTGATATCTTTGTGTGTGCGTGTGTGCACTACCTCATTTCAGGATGTGCTGCTCTAGTATGACAGAGGAAGGTGAGTGCTGAAGCCCAGAGAAAGGTCTATTAGCCATCATTGTAAGCACTTGCTAAGCATTTGGTATGTTATATTGTGGTAAAGGAATAGTTCACCCAAAAATTCATTCATACACCCTCAAAACCCATGTGATTTTTTTTTTGAACTAGAATGTTAGGCAAAGTGACAACCTCAGTCACCATTCACTTTTATTGAATGAAAAAAAAAAGATGCATTGATAGTGAATGGTGACTGATGCTTACATTCTGTGTTCTACAGAAAAAAAGAAAGTCAATGTGTTTGGAACAACATGATGGTGAGTAAATGATGACCGAATTTTCATTTTTGCCATTTTCGTATTTTTTGATGGTCCAAGCTCATTTAATATACATTTTTAGAAATATATGGTTTACATTTTCTAAAGAAAATGTGAGTAGTGGATGCCTTTTCAAAACTGGCTGCCACTATGTAAGTGTGTTGTGGTTGGATGCCAAAAGTGTTCTGATTGGTTTTTAGCATCTAGGGCTCAACAGTCTGATTCCGGAAGTATTATTATTCATAGGGGAATTCATAATTTTTAACAATAACTTATAAACCTTTAAAGACAGACCTATCATGAGCTCCCACCGGCTCCAAGGTTAATCGATGGTATATACAGTAGTTCTGTTGATGGTATATGCCATCTGTGTTATTTCAACTTCATTGTTTAAAACCGTGTATAAAATCTTAATTCCTGGTGAAGAACTACACTAAAGATGACCCTAAAATGACCCTTTTGCACTGTATTGCTTTGCAGTTGTTAGAATGTTCTGGGTGGTTGCTTACTGGCCAAAGTCGAAAGAGCCCACCGCCAAAGTCTCTATGATATTGTGGTCGTTAGAAATGGCTCCAATGCAGGTCTATAATATTTTCCACCCATTTTACCACTTACCAATCAAAACTCAAAAGTCTGAACGCTTAGAAAAATACTAGCACGCCTCTACTCAGAAAGATGCATGCTTTAAGATTATTGACTTTAAAACTAGTCAAACATATCAGAGTTATTGATAGCTTAAGTGTGATATTTCTGTGCCACTAACATCACCAAATGGAATTGCAAAAATATACGTTGTTTTTAAACCGCTTTCCTGATTACACCCCGTGTTTGCCATTGGTTAAACAAACAGTCCCACCTCAAACTCATGTCATTGGTGAGTCAATGCAGCTACTGTACATCTGGCTGGTCAGGATGCAATGTTTGAAAGCGCTACATAGTGCCACTGTATTTAAACTTTGAGGAAGTCAACCAACAAATGGCTTACTTACAGTTGTCTCCGCAAGTCTGCATATTAAGCTGAGATAAGAGAAAGTATGTTAATTTCGAAATAAATGACACCTATTAGCTGTAGCCTTATATATGATAAATAACGTCCTTCTCAGCAAAACAAAAATAGCTAGAAGCTAGTGCCAGCATGTTAATCAGCAGCTACTTATTCAGTAGCAGGACCACTGGGAGATGCAGCATTGACGAGGTTAATCCACAGACTAGTGAGGGCTTACTAAAGTGAACTAGGGGAAATGTGCACTCCTTACAACACCTGTCTGCACTGCTGTATCACATGCTACTGTCACTCTCACTGGCGGACATCACTTGCTAAAGGGATCGTACACCCAAAAATGTATCATTTACTCACTATAAAGTTGTTCCAGCATGTTCCAACCCTTTTGGTGTTACTTTCTTTTTCCTTGGGACACAAAATGATGGTCTTTGTTGTATAACAAATAGGAAATTAGGACTGGCGCTGTCAAGCTCCATAATGTCAAAAGCATCATACAAGTATTATCAAAGTAAAGTCCATAAAACTCTTTACACACCATTTCAAAATTTCAGTTATTTCTCACTGGTTATTCTGCCTTTACGCCGAATCTCTGAAGTGAAATACAAAAATGGTGCACTGACATCATATGTCATTGGCTCTCGGGTGTCTCATATTTAATTTGAGAGCTACAGCAGAGTGGAAGTTTAGCAGTGAATAACTTATTACATTTCTGTCTGTTCCTCACTTAAACCTATCAGATGGGTTGAAGGACTTGGAATATAGTGCATGAGTCACATGGACAAATTTTATGATACATTTAGGGAACTTTGTTGTCATTTTGTAGCTTGACAGACCTACTTGCCTTTCCCTTTCATTATATTGCATAGAACGGACAGGATTTTCTTCAAAATGTCACCTTTTGTTTTCCATGCAAGAAAGAAAATCATTTGGGTTTTGAACAATATTAGGGTGACAAAATGATGAGAGAATTTTTATTTCATTCTGCTCTAGTTTTCTGCTCTGTGGCGCTATGAAAACAGCAACATTGACTCAACCAATGGTGTGAGTTCGGGGCGGGACTATCTGTTTGTTTTATCAACAATAAAGTGCCCATTTTTTCAGCCGTCTTGGTTCCAAAAATGAAAGCGTAAGCGATAGTTCTCACGGAGGACTCGAAGTAGCAATACGTCATTCATTCATTCAACTCCTTCATCTCATCCAAACATGATCTAGCTTTTGTCTTATAAGGCTCCTCAGCTGTCTTCCTTTGCTTGTACGATGTGTGCTTTTACCCTCCTCCACCCCAACCTCACCAGTTTAGGTCCCGTCTTGCTCTAGGAGTATGCTCCTCTACCCTGCCGTCTTCGCCTTCCGGCAGGATCTGATGGTTCGAGCAAGAATCCTGACAATTAACCATTGGATAGGGCTTACGTCAAAGAAAACGAATCTGTCTGTAACTCATGTTATTCCATACTATTGAGTCCTTTGAGAGAAGTGTTTTTCCCATTAACGTTTTCTCCCATAGAAATTTCATAAAATCCTTCATAAAAGAGTGTAACAAAAAGGTCTCTTGCTTATCGGAAAGGAGGAGGCAGGAATCGGATGAACAATCACAAAGACTTTTAATCAGACACATTACAAACACTGACGCACACACACAACTCCACGTGCATCTCTCTCTCTGTCTCTCTCTCTCTCTCTCTCGAACTGGCATCTCCGGCTCCTATTTATTCCTCTCCCTCCTTCTCATCACATACCCCCAATGCCCGATTCAGGCCGGGGAAACAATGTTTCTTTTTGCGAGACCATTTGGTGGTGCTAGTGGCGCAAAAATGACACTTTAAAGAGTGACACTACCATAAAAGAACACTGGCCTTAAAATCCTTCTTGACGAAGCATAATAAAGTGGCACCGAAGAACCTGACATCTGCTGAAGCCGAGAAAAGCATAATGCTTTCTTTGATAACCTCGTCATCATTTGGCTGTCACACTCACATAAACGCCTCCTGTAATAGCACTGGTGTGAAGGATGCTGAGGTTCGAGTAATACAACACTAATGCAGTTGACTGGAAAACCACAGCCCGATAGAGGATGAGAGACGACATGGGGCAGGTGGCAAACAAAGTGATGAGGGAATGACAAACTAAATGGATGGCACCTCTAGCTTTGCCTGTTTGTTTTATCTCATTTCTACTTTTTCTCTCAAGGCGGATTGTGTCATTTTCGCCTCACGGTGTTCCAGAAGGGGAGGCAAGGGATTCACACCCAATCCCTCCTGCTGAGAAGTGACACAGTTAAAGAGAATGAGACAGTGCGTCCCTACCATGATGAAATCGATGCTGTACCCTCACAATCCATACTTTTAATTTCCTCTCTCTACAAGTCTAGATCACGTGAGACTTTGCTGATGAAAGGGTGAAAAACAGTGGGAAAAGCAGTTGGCAAAGATATGTGGCAAATTGCGTTTTTTTGCTTTGCCCCCTGTTGAACATTTTTGATTTAAATGAGATGCTTATTCCATGGTGGCCATTAGAAAATATATATTTTTTTAATGTAAAGCAGTTAAAATGAACAAATGTTTATTGTTCATTTGACTTGAATGTGTCATTATTATATCACATTATTATGCATAGTAGGCCTACATCGCGTTACAGCGCAAAATAAACATAAAATTTGATGACTGGATTTTTTCCAAAATGTCCGGCAAACTGTATCATTACCAGACACGTTGGTCAGCCCGGCACCAAAATTTCTTAGTGGAAACTCTGCTGCAGCTCCACCTAATTTGAGGCCAACAACTATTTCCAACAACTAATTACGTTCTTCAGTCAGTTAAGATCAGTAAACAAGAACATACCGGCTTGCAGAGTTATTAGCAAGCTGGTGCACACTTATCTAGATCTGTACGATCTTTCACATAGAGACTTTTACCAAGAACAAGAACTTGTCTTTTTTGTTTGTTTATTTAGTCTACAAAAGTATTAAAATCTACTCAAATACTCTTAAATGCCCATTCACTATGTTGTTTGATATTCTGCTTTGTTCATGTGTTGTCTGCAGCCGAAAGCCATTCACACATCCGCCCAAAGTGAGATATGCCTTTAATCATCATTATTTTGTTGGTATTCTGCCCATTAACACTCTTTATACACCCATCTTTGCAGTAGCACATTTACATTACATTCACATTTATGCATTTGGCAGACACATTTATCCAAAGCAACTTACAGTACCGTACATTTGTTACAGGGACAATCCCACCGGAGCAACATGGAGTTAAGTGCCTCGCTCAAGGACACATTGGTGGTGGCTGTGGTGATCGAATCGGCAAACTTCGGCTCACCAGCTCACCAGTTCTAAGTTTAGCCCATACACCACCTCCTATCAGTAGTAGCAGTGTCATCATAAATTACAATAACAGAGCATAACCGGTGCATTTTATGGCCACGTATAGTGTGTTAGCACAGTAGCGCCATGCATGCAGAATGTAAACATGACAAATTACATGTCATATGAATTATCTACTGCTGCATACAGTTACCTTAAGTCATCAATGAGTGGTTAAAACAGCTTCTTTTTCTGATCTTGTGAATTCTACTGTAAAGACCAGCTTAAACCACATAAGACCAGCAAAACACTTTAGTCTGGTTTTAGCTGTGTTTTTGTGTTTTTAGAGTGTGTAACTGATCAGTTATATAACAACGGTGTTATGGATCCACAACTGTGTGAATCAGTATTCTCCCAGCTCAGGATCAGATGTGTCCATCTCCTACTTTCAAGACCAGCTCTTCTTTGCAACGACACATTAGCCCACGTTGGCACAAAGTTGGCATCCTCGCACCTTTTTACTCTGCCCGCAGCTTTAGACTTGTCAGCTGCCTGAACGTTTTGAATGTCCACCACATTTCGAGATCAGCTCTGAGGGAGGTGACATTTATAGTATTTCCAGAGCCTCTTTTTCCATCCTCTGGGAAAAGTTTGCCCTTTTTTCTTTGTTCTGGGGCCAGCTAGCTCTGTCCAGATACTTATTTAAACAATTGTCAGATACCCCTTAAAGCTGCTCTCACAATGGAATGGTAGGACAACATCCGCCAACACCTGTTGTTTCTATGTTATCCCCACCCCCCACCACCCTCTGGCCCATCCTGCACTGGGCCGCCTTCACAGGCCACCAGCACCCTACAAAGCCAAACAACATGCTGCACTTGATATTCATTACTTATTGATGAGTAGGGCTTTAATTGCATCTGGGGAGCTTTCAGTTTACTTCCTCCCAGTAGCTTGCTCTCCCGTCCAGACCCAAACCTACTCATTCATCGTCTCATGCTGGGAAGTGTTGGTAGAGTTGCCCTTTAGCAATGCATAAACAAAACAAAGGTCTGCTGAGTTAGTGGTTATTTGCAATAATTATTCTTCAAGCACATAAAGGGTTCAACAAATTCATTCTTGAAAGGGACTCTATAAAGATGTTATTTTGTTTGCTTGGTAATTATTAATAAGCTGTGTAGGTGGTAGTAATTCAGAGCAAATAAATAAATAACAAATATCCACCAGGGTCTGGTCAACAGCATATGTTGTGTTTCAAAAATTATGTTGTGACCATTAGATGAACCTTGGATGGAAGGTGGGAGTAGGAAGAGAGAGAACGAAATTAGCAAGTAAAGTAGCCAGACATTGTACAGATAGTATACAGTGTAATTAGAAAGTAGTGTAATTAAATTATTTTAAATCGCAAGTTGTTTATTTTAAAGCTGCACTACGAAACTTTGGGCTCTCTTGCGATATCTGTGGTTCAAGCCTAAAATTGCAAGAAACTTGCGAAGGAACATTTTATGTTAGTTGTGATTCAGCACTGCTCTTCTGGCGGATTAATCTCATGGTTTGAGGTTACCTGCCTTGCCTGTGTTCATCACTCAGAGATATTCACTTGGGGTGGGAATCACAAGGTAACTGGCGACGCAATATTATATTGATATGTAGGTCACGATACGATATAATTGCGATTTCTTTATTTTTGGTGTATTGCGATTCAAAACTGCAATATATTGCGATATTTATCATATTTTACTCATAGGACTTCAGAAAACTGTTGCCAAATTACCAAATGCATTATTAAATGAGTTTAAAAGTGTCTCAAATAATTCAGTCAATTTAAGAGGTGAAACTCGTGATATGGCTGAAATAAGTTCAATTAAAGACACTTATTATATTACAATCTACAACTTAAGTGGACAATGCAATTGAACCATAATACTACAGTAGTAGGTCTATGCACTGCAAACAATAAGACTACTGTTAAAAACACAAAACAAGGATTCAATAATTATGGAGATGAAATATACTGTGGCAGGGCGGAGGGCGGGGCCGGGTCGTGATTCCGCACACCCGGCCCCGAATTAGGCTGATTAAGCCCGGAGGGATAAGGCTGACCGGAGATGGCAGTGCGACAGAGAGAGTGAGTTATGGACAGCTGTCTGACACCTGTGTGTGTGTCTTTTGGTTTAAGTTTCTCATTAAACTATTATTTATATTATCAAGCCGGTTCTCGCCACCTCCTTTCCATTGAGAGTGTTACGTATGCTTTAATGAATATTAAAATAATATGCAGAAATATGCAATGACAATTACAATAATAAACAGTTTCCTTAATCATTTCTTTGGCAGTAAATTTATTATAGAGAGATGGTTACACACTAAACAAATGAATGTACATTACTGTGCTATGAAATTGCTACATTGTAAACAATTTGAAATGAGCAAACATTCGTGGCTTTTAGATGCAACTGTAAATTGTGCACTCTGTTTAAACACACTATCTGCTAAAAGGGCAAGTGACAACAACTTGTGCATTTCTGTGACTGGGGTTGAAGAAATAATAAAACAGCAGCAAACACACTTAAGGAACCTTGAAACTGCAGCAATGTTATAAAATACTCAGAAGTCATGAATATTAGTAAACATGTTAGTAAGTAACTTCACCGGAAAAAAAAAAACAGCCTAAAACGCATCACAATCGTTAAACACATGAGTAATGTATGAATCATTAAAACATGACAACCAATATAAAGCTTCAACAACCCTACTAGAAAACATCCAAGCACTGTAGCAACTTCGCCAAACAGTGGAGTTAATTAAACATGCATTAGGAAACTGATGTCCTGCCGCTGAGGTCCTGAACTGTGACTGACTAAACCGCCGTAGTTTCAATATAGCCGACACTCACGCGACACTGCCGGGTATTCTTTCTATGCTTACGGATATGACCTAAATACGCAATTTCACTGCAAATCCGATCCGACAGCTCTAAATAAAAAAATCATTATTGTAGGCTTACCATAGGGAATCGGGGTAGGACAGGGTTCCGGGGAAGGACAGGGTTCCGGGGAAGGACAGGGTTTTGAACATGGATTTTTTATGTACTAACACAATGATGTACTAACCAAAAGCATTTTACGTCGCATAAGTGTGTAATTTCTGCACTACTGAACGTCCTTGCAAAAATAAACATTGTTTTCAAACAGCCTTCAGAATACCCCTGGACAGGTCACTCAAAACGACATTCATATTATCCAAAGTGGACACATCACGTTGAATGACATGAAGGTTTTTTATTTTAATTTATTTTTTTAATCAATTAAGTAATTTGGCTAGTAGCATCATGATCCCATTACGGTATAGAAGTTATTCAAGCAATCTTGTTAATATCTGGTAACAATTACCTGAAGTTTTTGGTCTAGCACATAAAATTGAGCCTTTTCCACTTCTCTTTGAAAATATTGAGCAGTTAGCAATTTTAGCAGCACTCAATTGCATTAGCGTGTCTGGCGCTAAATCCACCCTCAAAGCATAACAGTTCCCGAGCCAAGAGCATGCTCGCTGTTGGCTGCAGGTAATACTTCCTTGTGAATAAAGCGAGTAATGGCGCCAAAAACAAACTAACTAAAGGAAAGATAGAAGAACTCTGTTTTCATTTTTATCATATCAAACAGTTATGAAAAAAAGACAATAAAAAGAATAAGTTGTCTGACATTCATGCATTGTGTACTTGGGTGAAATGCCTAATTCTGCATGATGGACACACAATCCAACTCAATTGATCTGACAGGTCAGTGCTGGTTTTACAGTTCTCAGAGGCCACATTTACAGCTGTCCACACACCTGAGCAGACTGACAATTTTGTATTACAGAGACATCGATGTCAGCGAAGGCAAAAAAGAAAAAAAAGAAAAGAAAAAGAAAAACCTGCTAAAAAATAATACATTGATTATACAGATTATACAATAATACAAATGCAGTGTATATATACGTATATATATATATATACTCAAACACACACATTTTTTTTTAATAGTTTTTGTATTCATTATTAGTTAGTTATAATACTAATAATGTGTCTTTGGTTTATGTCATGTATTTTTATTTTGATGTTTTGTCAAGTGTTTTGTTTTAAGTTTCATTGTCATTTGTCTTGTTTGCATTTCATAAACTGATTAAAAATGTATTCCCAACAAAATATACAGCTGCATATTTTAAAAGTACAAAAACATTATAAAGGGTCCACAATAAAACAGTTTTTGTAATTTTCCATTTCTGATGACTTGTCAGAATATGAAGAAGACACATCAATATTTCTTGTAAGTGAGAATTAGGGGAAAATCAGGTCAGTGGTGAAACATTTACTTAATTCAGTAACACTTTACAATAAGGTTCCATTAGTTAACATTAGTTAACAACATTAGTTAACATGAACTAACAATGAACAACTTTAACAGCATTTATTAATATTAGTTTGCTAACTTCAACACATACTAATACAGTTTTAAAATCAAAAGTTGTATTAGTTAACATTAGTTAATGCACTATGAACTGACATGAACTAATAATGAACAATTGTATTTTTATTAACTAACATGAACAAAGATTAACAAATTATGTTGTAAATATATTGTTAATTGTACCTAATGCATTAATACCTAATGCATTAACTAATGTTAACAAATGGAACTTTTTGTAAAGTGTTACTCTTAATTCTAATAAAATTTGGTTATTTATATTTTGCTTCCAAATATATATGTATTTCATTAGAATTTGCTGCTAAATCAATAATGAGAATTCTGTAGATACCGTTCTGACATAGTCCTTATAACCGGAATGTTTAAAACAAAAATCATGCCACTTGAAGATATTCCTTTATAAATGGACCGATATAAATAAACATGAGTTTGGTTGTCCAATATAAAGCATGATATTTATTCACAGGAAATGGGAAGTCATAATTGCAGTCCTCAGTCACAGCCACACCCGCCCCTACATATTTTCAATGTGTATCTAATTAATTGTGCAGTTTTATGTTAACATGGCCTCATTCCACTGATAATTTGAGGGTTTCTTCAAAGGCTTTCATTCTTGGGCCGGTCTGAGGTCTTTGGGGATGCAGGACGGGAGGAGACTTAATTTTACACATGCAAAGTTAACTATGGAACTTCAATAGAGAACTTCCCCATTGGGAACACATGCACCATTATGGAAGACATGAGAAATGTTCTAGATACAGTACATATCCACTTTCTTTTCATTGCAAGATCTGCACTGTTTCATCCTTTCAGTTTTACAAGGAGGGCACATGAGAGGTATTTATAGGTAAGAAAGCCACTGAATGTTGTGACACTATACGCATAGCAGCACTGCTGGTACAGTAGATGCAGTAACTGTTTCAACATGATAAATTCAACACAAGGAATTCTATTGTTTGAGTCAAACTTGAAGACTTTGAACATTGTGTTATATGTGCATAGATTACTACAGTATGTTCAAGAGGCAGACTAAGTGAACGAACTCTGTCTTTACCAAAGATGTTTTGAAGCCTACGGTCAGCCTTTATTCAGAAAGAGTGTACTAAGCAGTGAGTGATGCAAATTACAGTATTCACTCTAGGTCACGACTCTTTCATATTAGATTGTCAACGGATATCTGTATGACCCCATTATGCCCTATTTCACTTGCACACTACAATTCATGCAGTTTCCTGGTTTTCAGTGTGTCGTGACCAAGGTCTGCTTTCCTAAATCCATTTACCTGTCTGGAGCTGTTGTAGGAGCTGTGTGACAGATTGTCTGAACCTGTCTAGCTCCTCCCTGCTGTCCTTTACTAAATAGCAATGATTGACCGCCCTGGCAGAAGAGTGCTAAATGAATATAAACATGCCCTTTGCTTCCAGTAACTTCCCTAATTAACTGTGGCACTAACGTCTGCTTAATAAAATACAACAGACACAGGGACAGACCGGTGTATGCCTCGCTTTTTAAAAAAATCAGGGATTTGTTTAATATCGATTTATGTCATATGAAGATCAAACCGAGAGAATGAATAAAATCTGTTATGTGGGTGTGCACCTCAATGTTAAAGGGATAGTTCAACCAAAAAATGAAAATTCAGTCATCATTTACAGTACTCACCCTCAAGTTGTTCCAAACCTGTAAGACCGGCCTTTCTTCCATGAAACACAAAAAGAGATAATTGGCAGGATGGTGGTCTCAGTCACTTTCATTCAGTGTTAAATGTGTTAAAAAAGCCAAAAATGCTTGTTGACGAAGGCTTTTTTTTTGTTGTAAACGATAATGAAGAGGCTAAAAAGACGCATCATGATGACGATAATCAAACGGTTTTAATTAAAACATACTACAACACT
This sequence comes from Myxocyprinus asiaticus, assembly GCF_019703515.2. NCBI lineage: Eukaryota > Metazoa > Chordata > Actinopteri > Cypriniformes > Catostomidae > Myxocyprinus > Myxocyprinus asiaticus. The sequence continues at coordinate 5,227,442 of NC_059380.1, read as the reverse complement.
GTTTTTTATTTATTTTTCCTAAAAAAAGGGAAATCAACAAAGAATTTATTCAAATATTCCAGTCATTGTATGTTTGGAATCTGATCTGCATGAACTGAACAACCTGTACATTGAACAGGTTTATTACCTCATTCAAACACAACCCATAATATATGACAAGGTAACATTTAACAATAAAGTTCCATTCTTAGGTAAGGGATAATGTACAGTCAGCCGTTTGTTATCACAGATTATAACATGGCTTTCTGGAATACTCGATTCTGATTGGTCAATGGTGCCACCTAGCGGTGTGACATTTCTCAGCTAATAAAATAATTGAAACTCAAATCAATGTTTCATGGGAATGTACTTATTTATTTGGCAAGTAGTCTTGTAATAAGATACACAATGAGCAGCCAGACAGTCATTTTCACAAAATAAACACCAACAGAACTCTGGATTTCTGTTGTTCAGTGATTTTATTTCTTGTCACAGAGTTACATAACTTTAACTCAAATCAATATTTTATGTCCATGTATTTAATTATTTGATTAGTAGCCATGTAATAAGCAAGATAATGTACAGTCAGCCGGTTGTTATTGCAAAATAAACACCTTCAGGGGATACAAGACCTATCCACTTCACGTCAGGGTCCTGATTACCCTGTCTGGGTTTATTTTGCGATAACAACTGGCTGACTGTAGATTATCCCTTGCATAAACCTGACTACTTGCCAAATAAATAAATAAATAAATAAATGCATATGAAACACTGATTTGAGTTTAAATTATTTTTTTAAATTATTAGCTTACACAGATTCAATTAATTGATAGTCTATGATTGAGGTCACACAGTGATCCGAGAAGCAGGAAAGACATCACAAATCTTAGTGAGCCGGGTCTTTCGCGGCTCACAAAGACCCGGCATTCTGTCACGTGGATGTGAGTTTATTACAGAGAAATATGAGACCACTAGACTGACCAATCAGAATCGAGTATACCAGAGAGCCATGCAATAATATGCAATGCTATTATCATGCAATAATGCATTAGAAATCATGAACAAACAATTAACTATATATACATATATATTTACAGCATTTATTAATGTTAGTTAATAAAACTACAGTTGTTCATTGTTAGTTCATTGTTAGTTCATGGTGCATTAACCAATGTTAACAAACTGATTGATTTTAAAAATGGATCAGTATACAGTATGTTGAAATGAACATTAAATAAGATTAATAAATGCTGTAAAAGTATTATTCATTGTTAGTTCATGTTAACTAATATTGTTAACTAATGTTATTAAAAGGAACCTTGTTTTAAAGTGTTACCTGTGACATTTATCAGCTATATCCACAACATAAATGTAATACTATAACATACATCTGCACAGACAATGAAGCGAATGAACAGGTGAACTTAAACGAAGAAATGCGCTAGTTAGAAAGCGTATCTTTCGTAGTGAATACAGCGTTTCCTTAAATGCGCTACAGGTAACGCAGCTGTTTAAACATAAGGAATTCACAATGCAGTAACTTCTAAAAAGTAGCTAATATTTCAGTATATTCATTATATGCTTTTATTTCTGGCGCTCAGGTTTTCAGTACAGTTTTCTAATGTTGTTCAATCTTACATTTTAAATTGTTTTATTTTTTAAGATGTTTGATACACGTTTAAATAATTGAAAGTTCGAAAAGTACATTTTCATAACATTTGAATATTTGGTTAAAATTGGGTCTTTTAGAGTTTGATTCCTGATTTTGTCATTTTGCACATTATAGTCAACTAAAATGTGAATTTTGTTGACTTAAACTTTTGAAGATTAAACTTAGCCATTTTAGCCAGAGTAAAATTGACTAAACTGAACAAACTGACATATTGACAAAACTAAAGTAAAAAACTAAAATAACAAGATTAAAATAAAAAACTGTGTGAAAATGAACACAATTTTTATTGTATATTTTCCATATGATAAAAGTGAATAGAATAGTGATCATGGTTGTTTTTCTCCCAAACATCATCTTATGTCTTCCACGGAAGACAGGTTCAAACAGGTTTGGAACAACATGAGGATGATTAAATTATTACAGAATTTTCTGTTGATCTGCGATGCACCTCATTATTCGCTGCCTGCATCACCTTTGTCTATTGATGGAATACACTCTTGAAATGGAATACATAGACTATCAATTAATTGCCAACAAAAGACTCCATCAGCCTACTAACAAAGGACAATGTATCTATGTGAACTTCTGCAGTTAATCCAGGATGGACTTCAGAGACATTAGTCATTAATCTTAAAGTAAAAAATGAAAAAAGAAAATCTTTTTATTTATTTATTTTTAACCAATAGACCTTAACGCTTACTTAATTTACAAATTTAAAACCATGACCAGGGTTGGGAGGGTTACAGAATACATGCTGTAAAATGTAATTTGTAACGTACTCTGTCAGATTACTCAAGGTCAGTAATGTATTCTAAATACTTTGGATTACTTCTTCAGCACTGGTAGATTTTTTCACTTGTTTTGACAATAAAATCTCTGCCAGTACAGTAAGACAAAATACACATGTTAAAAATACATTCTCTGAAAAACCGAAATATCTTATGCAGTGTTGTTTCTAAAACAAGATAAATCTAACAGATCTTGTTTTAAGGATTTTTAAATATTTTTACAGGAATACAATACAAAAATTATTATCAAGAATACGATTTTTGCCTTAATATCAAAGGTCTTACTACAAAAAAAGAAATTATGATTCAACGTAAATTTTCTTGATAAAAAAATATGATCGTGCCTGGTAACTTGTGCATGTAAAATGGCTAGAAATAGCATTTTAGCTTAGCGTAAAGCTGACAATTTACACAAGGTTTATTTCTATTTCTTCTGCTCCAAACTTACTACAAACGTACTTCTCTGTCTGCTCGTATGAATGTAACACATCATAAGAAAGTGTTTCACCGCTGTTCAAATGCACTTTGGATCGCATCATTTATATGCACAAATGTTTTCCATCTGAAAGGACTAAATATTAAATGAAACAAATGACAATAAAATGCAAAGTAATCTCTTCAGTAATCTAAATACTTTTTGAATGTAACTGTATTCTAATTACCAATTATTTAAATTGTAACTCTAGTGGAATACTAATACTAGTTACTTATATTTTGTATTTTAAATATGTAATCCCGTTACATGTATTTCATTACTCCCCAACCCTGACCATGACTTGCACTGCACATACTGTATATAACTAATATTAGAATTATATTCATGCTGTTTAGTCAGAGGGGAACTGGCCCCCACAGTGAGTCTGGTTTTTCCCAAGGTAATTTTTCTCCATTGACCAACATCTTTTGAAGTTTTGTGTTCCTTGCCACAGTCGCCTTCAGCTTGCTCACTGGGGTTCTCAATACAAATATTATTAAATTATTTAATTTCTATACACATTTTACAATCGTATTTAATCAAACTACATAATGATGACTCTAAGACTTTATAGATATTACAGTTTTGTTTTTGTTAATGTATGATTTCCTGTAAATCTGCTTTGAAACAATGTGTGTTGTGAAAAGCGCTATACAAATAAAAATAACTTGACTTTTTGAGTGAACTATCCCTTTAAAATATTTGTATTATTTGTTGACACGTCTTGAAAAGAATTGCAAAGAACAGATACAAAAAAAGAGTATCATCATATTATAAATAATTATTCTGTTAAGGCACAGACAAAAATCTGTTGTAATTCTAGTGTGACTGATCCATCTATCTAACTAGGAAATTACATCACATGTTGTCTGCATGGTTGGCTCATCCCTCCATATTAAACCTCAAAGACAGCACAGGACAAAAGCAGAGGAGTCCATGAGCCAGCATGCTGATAGACTTCCCCCGTTCAACACGCTGCTCTCTAATCTGCATGCAGACAACTTCTTTTTGGATATTTGGATTTCTTCTGCAAAACCACGACGTACAATCTTTCATCCGACACAGTCGTGTCTGCATATCACACGGCACGCAGGAGAGAGAGATAAAAAGAGAAAACGAGGGAGAGGAAAAGGAAACCGCTTGCCTGCGCATTATTCTCTATAGGAATTTGCCTCATTAGGACCATGACACCTCGGTTACAACGGCTCAGAAGTGCCAAGGGTCACGTTCACAGTTGCCGCGCAAGCACTCATTCCTGCGCTCAGCTGAGAGACAAATGGAGAGATGCAACAATTTCACTCTTTGATCATGCCAGAGCCGGTCTATGCTGAATTGTTAGACAAAGGCTGGAAGAGCCCCCTCCTCTTCCACGCTGCAAATTTGTCCGTGCCTCTGAATTTCCACTCATTCTGCCTCTCCGGTCTGTGTTTACCTCCATCTGCTGAATTCTCCACCCCTTTCTCTCACTCTCTCATGTTTCCTCGCTCCCTCCCACAGCTTACCATCTCTCCTCCCCTCGTGCCTTCAAAGCCAGCCGTCTGCTCATCACTCCAGGGCAGCTTGCTACATGATCTTTCAGAAAACAGCTTCAGCGTCTTTCTCGAGCTGCTCCATGCGCAAGCTTCATTATAATTTCTTGCCCAGGACTGCAGGATGTTTCTGTGCTGGCACTGATTTCTCAATTTCTCTTCTTGTTTTCCCCTTCCCCTCCCCTGTCCTGATCTCCTGCCCTCTGACCCTCACCCCTCTATCCTATCCTATTCCTTCCTGTCCCTATTCCTTCTCTTCTTTCCTTTCTCTCTTGACCATGTTGCCATGTGTCCACCGACTCCAGCCAGTCCTTGCCTTGCTGTCCTTTACTTTGTTGACTCCAGGGGAAAACTGTCCAGCCATCTGCCTGTGCCCAGACCCTCATACGGTGGACTGTAGCGGGCGAGGACTTACCCGTCTTCCAGACGAGATCCCCTTGGATGTGCGAAGGCTGCTGCTGGCTGACAACTGGATCCCTCGTATTCCCTCGGACTTCCTAGTGCTCTACAGCGACCTGGTCTATCTTGACCTCCGTAACAACACGCTCTCCCATATTGAGCCGGGCACCCTAAGCACATCCTCCAGGCTGGTTTTCCTGGACCTCGGCTGCAACAACTTGACCGAGATCCCCAAAGGGACTTTCGGAGAGACGAGGAGCCTAATTAAGTTGCGCTTGGGCAACAACCCTTACTTGAGCATGGTCAACGAAGATGCTTTCATGGGTCTTACATCCTTGCGTGAACTAGAACTGGAACGCAACGCCCTGTCTGGGCTTCAGGTGGGCGCCCTGAGCCAGCTGCCCTCCCTTCGGGTGGTAAGGTTAGAGGGCAACCCATGGGTGTGCAATTGCAACTTTGCCAACCTGTTCACTTGGCTTGTGGAGAACAGTCACAAGCTTCCCAATGGTAAGTCCTTGAATTTGACATCAGTGCAATAATTCCTGAGGGTTGTACTGTGAAACATTAGACTGTTACATAACATTACTGTATGACAGGATTCTTCGCTATTTATATTAGCCTCGTTAATAAAAGGGACCTCTTCCTCTGATCTAAAAATAGCTTTCTCTCCCACCCCCACAATGACTACAAGGGATTTCCAGTGTAATGAAAGACAAGTGAGGACAGTACTTAAAAATTGTGAGACCAACGGGTGATGCCTTGTCTTCTACAGAGCTTACATTTTGCATTCTGTTTGGGAATCATTAGACGTGCACAGCGCATGCCGAACACCTGCTCTCTCACGCCAGGCCTGTGTGTGCGCATGTCTCTGTGTGTGTGATATATCAGCCCGTATTAGACGTACTATTCATCTGGCAACTTTTATCATAGTCACATCTTGCTGTTATGTTTTTAACAAAAACAGTGATACAGTGGGTTACAGTGAAAGAAATAACCTGTTCAAGTTGATCTGGGATTGCTTTGTGGTAATATTCACAGAGGTTTAGGTTAAGTTTAATGAAGAGAAACTGATGCACTAACAAATTCTACCAAAAGGATCATAGTAATACCATGTCATAAGTCAATTTATTGTCATTTGCACAGATCCCACATGGTAGAAACTGAAAACTGAAATTTGTGAGGTATCTGTTAAAATACAAAAAAAAAAAAAAAAAAAAAAAAAATCATGTTGTTCTTTGAAATATCTTTTAGGTTTAGGTTCATGAGTAAATGACCGTACAAATGTAATACCATCTGATACCATCATTGTACCATGGTTTTGCCACATGGTTCATTAGTAGAAAAAAAAAGCTGCTGTCTCTAGAGTAGTTGTTCAGGCATTGTCTCTAGTCTTAGACATGGTAATAAAAACATATTTTGTGAGTGTGAGAGAGAGAGCAAATTAAAGAACACATCATTCTCAGCAGAAGGGTCACAATAGCAAAAATCGGCTTATAGAGAGATTTAATTCATTGTCTGGCGAATAGAGCTCAGCATTGTTGTGTGAAATAGATAATGATGGAAATGGAAACTGGGGAATTTCCACCGGACACTTTATTTGATAGTCATTGAAATAGCTTATTTTAGTAAGATGCACGTACTGTATGTACCCTCTGCAGACCTCCTTCTTTTATACTGCTGAAAATTGTAATAACTTCCTCTACCCAGAGAGAAAATAACAAATGAGTTCTCTTTAATATCAGTCTCAATTGTTTCTCCCAGACAGCAGTGGAACTTAATGGAGGTCAGATGGAGATTTTTGTTGAAGTACTGATTTTCAGATTTTTCTCCTGAGAAACAGACACCTGTAATCTCACAGGTCTTTCCTCCAGCGTTTCAGAAGAGATCACAACAATGTCTCACTAAACGTAAATGTGCCTAGATACCAAAGTCTGAAATCAAACATCAAAGGATTTCAATATAGACTCATCAACATTTCTAATCAAGTTCTTAGAAAAGGAAATAAATTGAGCTGTGCTATCTCTTTTATCTCTATCTCTTTATAGCTCTGTTCTCTTACTGTATGCAAACAATTGTCTCTTTTATGTCCTTTTTTTTTCTCCTAAATACTCTTTAAGAATTTTAGGTATCAGAGTATGAAAAAATATTATATTGGTATAGTTTTTCCAAATAAAATATCTGAAATAAAGTATAATGCTTAAAGTTTATGTTGTTTTTAGGTGATTTCAATTCCTTTTCCCAATTGAGATCATGTAGCAAACCAGTGAGCAAGTCAAAAACAAACCAAAAAATCAGACAGTTCAAATTAAATGACCTTGGCACCAGTGGTGTAGTAGTGTCTGAAGCGGTGGGCATACTGTGAATTTATGAAGGACCCCCAAATGCAAGTTGACCCTCCCACCCACGAAAAAAAAAAAAAAAAAAATAAAACATGCACCCGGTCTCTAAAATTCATATATTTACATTTATATACATTACATATGTACAATGTGTAAGAAATAGATTTTATTCCATAAAAAAATTATAATATATTGGCTGTTGTAATTATAGTCCCACATGAACTTACAAAATGTATATCAGGGTAAGTTTCTTGCTGGCATGGTGTACAGTACACTACTAAGAACCATGGTATGGTAACTTGATGTTAAATATGTATTTCAATTAATAGGTGTCATTAATGCTCCTTTCATTAGGCTAATGGGTAATACTTTATAATTACTCTAATTCATAAAATAATACATACATAATACGCAATAAACTGTTAAGCATTGTATAATTAATATGAGTGTAGTAATGTTCACGTTAACACATTATCTTGACTTGTATTACCATATATAGCCTACATTATAAATAATGGTGATTTGTTTTATTTGTGTACTAGAATGTGTTTTCTGTGTATAGTGAAATTGTTTTCCTACTTAGACATATAAATTGAAATGATTTGATATCACGAGAAAAAGGCACCACTGACAGCAGTAAAAAAAATAAAATAAAAGACATTTAATATAATTATGGGACACAGTTGTCCAGCATCTGAGCATCAAAAACTAGCATAGGTGCAATAATCTGCAGTATTTTCACAAAGTTTAATTGCATAAGTTACATTTAAAAGTATATATATATATATGTATATATGTATATATGTACGTTTAGAAGGAAAATACATTTACAGCGTAAATTATGGTTACTCCAGGGATGCTTGTGCATCAGCATTAAACACTGGAAATGTCCCGCCCCTTACTGAAACAGAAAATATGATTGGTTAGCAAATATTCAATTGTGTCTGAAATTAATGTTCTGATTGGTGGATCAACTCAACAGTCTTGTCCGTGCCATCATTTGTGCTTCCACCTCCCGCAGTGCCGTGCGCGTTAGAAGAGAATCTCTGTACACTTTTTTAAATAATAATAATAATAATAATAATAATAATAAAAAACACAATTCACTCAACGGTGCTGCGGCATCGCGTTAAGGTGGTTTTACACGGGATGCGGTGGGCGGCAGGCTTTGCATGCAATCTTGCAGCGTTTACACGAGTTGCGGTGCGAAGTGCGCCAGCGCAAGCACACTGATGCTCCCTATTGTTTCAGTTCAAACAATGCTAGCAAGCGCTAAGATGCTGTGTCTCTGAGGTGATTACTGTAAATATTGTATTCCGTGTCTCAGGTGAGTTGTACATTTATGTTAACAAATGGTTAAAGAAATAGACTTTGATATTTTATCTTTTTATTGGCAAATTCGTATACATTCTATAAAACCTTAAATAACATATAAATAACAATAATCACGTCGTGCTACATTTAAGTTTGTGTTATAAGTTCAGGAAAATTGCCACAGTGAGTACTACATTCTCCTCCATGATGTTTTTGACTATGTAAAAGCTCCATAACATTTGATTGGTTGTGAAAAAAAAAATCCCCTCTTATTGGTAAATGACAAGCGGCAGCCGCGGAGAGATAAAATATTTTTATCTTGGGCGGTGTGCGCCACAAGCAGTCATGCACATCAAAGCGAGAGGATTCTTGTGAACGAGCTTGGAAAGTGGGCCGCTCCGCCTGCCGCTTCTCTCTCATTGAATATGTATAGGGAGCGCATGGTGACCACGTCCCGTGTAAAACTGCCTTTATTTAGTAGATTGAAAACGTTCTGGGTCAAAAGCCTACTCGTTGTTCAGGCGGCCATACGTATCATCACTTATTTTAGGTGAGCATATGCATAATCCTAAGAAAGATAGGTGGGCACACGGCATATGACTGCGTATGCCCTAGAGCAGTAGTTCTCAACCTTTTTGACTCCAAGGACCCCCACTGTCAGAGAAAATATTCAAAGGCCCCCAATGTATGCTATTGGATATTCATATATAAGATATATCTATTATAAGATATTTCCTCAGATACTTCTACTGTAAAGTTTTTAATGTAAGAAACTACAAGCGTAAATTGATTAAAACAATTAATCATGATACATTTTGTGACTCCAGAAATGTCTAGAACTGTATGTTCTTCATAAAAATCAATCTTTTAAAGGCAGTTACTTAATTATTATTATTATTATTATTATTTATTTTATTTTTTTTGTGCATTTTCAGTAAGTTGAATTATAATAATTATTAAAAAAAAAATTATAATCTACCTTATTTTACATAATTTTAAGAGATCTTGAAGCCCCCCTGGAAGATTGCTGTGGCCCCCTAGTGGGTCCCGACCTCCAAGTTGAGAACAACTGCCCTAGACTACACTACTGCTTGGCACCCACTATCTACTCGCTAGGTTATTCCACATGAGGACAAAGAGATTTACTGGAAATTGTATAAACTGTATACTCCTAGCCGTCCATTCACAGATGTAATTTCCCTGTGGATAAAATGGAAAATAGATAGCTCTGGACAAACATTATATCTAATGGGCAAACGTCACGCAGCCCCAGAGCTCCATTATCTGTCATTTAGCTTGAACAGATGAGCTGGTAGGGCTGTGTGTTTACATACGAACATGACCTTGTCTTGTGGTTATTTTACAACTTTAGTGTAAGTTATGAGGCAGAGTGTGTGTCAGGCTGGCCACAGGCATGATAACCTATAGATATCAATAGGGAAATCCAAATCCAAAAGTTTCCCCACCTCAAATCCAAACCTTTATTACTAGTTAGAAGCAAAAAAGTATTGTAATTATTGGATTAAAACGTATCTGGTAAAGCATTCAAATTAGTTTATTCAAGTTTGGAAAATGTTCCACGTGTTTTTGAAATTACATCCATATTTTTTTGCAGCATTGTATTGCGCACACAGTATTACAGCTGAACATAATAATGCAATAATTATCCTTTTTTCCCCAATTTGGAATGCCCAATTCCCAATGCGCTCTAAGTCCTCATGGTGGCGTAATGACTCGCCTCAATCTGGGTGGCGGATGACGAATCTCAGTTACCTCCGCATCTGAGACCGTCAATCTGCGCATCTCATCACATGGCTTGTTAAGCATGTTACCACGGAGACGTAGCGTGTGTGGAGGCCCAAGCTACACTCCATGGCATCCACGCACAACTCACCACGTGCCCCACTGAGAGCGAGAACCACACATTATGGTGACCACGAGGAGGTTATCCCATGTAACTCTGCCCTCCCTAGCATCCGGGCCAATTTGGTTGCTTAGGAAGCCTGGCTGGAGTCACACAGCACGCCCTGGATTCAAATTCACGACTCCAGGGGTGGTAGTCAGCGTCAATACTCGCTGAGCTACCCAGGCCCCCCGACATGCTTATCTAAAATGTCCACTCTCTTTGTCATATCAAGCATTGGGCAGTCCAATTCATTTTAGTGAATCAGTTTGTTCGGATGGTTCATTTGAATAAACCCATTAAAAAAAAAATTAGTCATGGATTTCTTGAAGCCCTTATGCAGACACCCCCAACCCCAAATAGCTTCAGTGTAGTTAGTTACTTTTTATTAGCAGCTTGTAGTGTGCTTGACTGTAGTTGAACAAGTTAAATCATGCAACAATTGCAGTGTAGCTTCCTCAACACGGCTAATAAAGGACAATTTTATTTAAGCAAACCTGATCACACTGGAAATCGACATGGTGCTTCTGAAAGTTCATGTGCCCTGAATTCAACCCCATTCAGCCAAGTTACTGACAAGCACGATCAGACATTTTTGCATCAATTGAAGCGTGAGCACATTTACCTCTAGCGCTACTGACTAACCTCAAAGACATGGGTTTTGGTCCCATGGAAACCAGGAATCAATTTGGAGATTAAAGTTTCGCTCTAAATGACATTTTACTCCACTGACGGTTAGGTTTAGGGTTGGGGTTTGGGTTGGGAGATTAAATTAATAAAATGTGCATTCCTATTGACTTTACGACATCTCAATTTTGGCACCACTCTATAGACAATTCACATGGAAATTAAAGCTCACACTTGCCCATACTTTCAACAACACTTCCAGCTTCGGCCACTGGGGAGCAGTGATGCAAATTTTGGTTAGCACCAACCGATTTTAGCAGCAAAAGTGTCAACCTACTGTTTCCGAATTCACAGAAAGGGCAGTCTGCTTTAAGTCCCTTAAATTGTACTCTATTAAAGTTCCACATGATGCAGTTGCAGTCAACAGATAATCATATTGACTATCATCTCACTACGAGTGCCGTTTTAATTATATTCACAACTGTTTTCTTTCCCTGAGCTTATGAGCATTTTGAAGCATTGAAATGAAGTTGGTGCACTGGATAAAATATGAGATCCCTCGGTGGCTCCTGCAAATACATTTATCATGGGCTTTCAGAGCAGTCATTAGCTAGGCATAATGAATTGCATGAAGGAAAGGAGCCAAGCACACATCCGCATCAGCACCAGACGGGGAGTAACAAGCGCAGCCAAGCCTCTGGCATACCCACCAACTGGCCTACCATAGTTGCACTCCACTTATTTCTGCCTCAGTGAGCTCTTATGACTTGAGGAAGTTAGCGAGCAGCTGGTTATAAATACAAATAGCCTAGAATGACCTTTAAACATGCATAAACAGAGGACCCGATTGTGCATTAACTGGACATTCAAACAGGTTATTTATCACTGAATTATATACCTCTAGAGATTAATTTCATTTATGTAGATATTATAGGTGGGTGGTTTGACCACAATCTTTGGTAGGAGATATTATGGTATGATTAATTTTAAATTATGGTATAGGGCAGACCGGGACTAGTTGTCACAAGGGCTATATCTCAGTAATGATAAGATTTAGATAATGTGCAAATGTGCAAATGTGTGTTTTCTCTAGCAGAGGTTTTGTGTGTTGGTTTTAAACACCTAATTCAAAAGCCTGTTAAATTAAAATAGTATGCAAATATAAGTTGTATAGCAGAATCTCTACCAGTTGCATGGTATATTCCGTCATATCACCCCAGTACTAGTTGAACGAGAGAATCTTGCTAAATCATGCAACTAGTCATCTGTCACAACTATTAATTGAAATACAGCTGTTGATTTTTGCAGAACTTCACTTGGGTGCATTGCAGGTCTAAGATGTGTGATTTGTAAATTCTAAACAGCTTTTGATATAGAGGAAAGGTAATAGGGTATATAGGGAAGCTATATATTCCACCTCAGAATATACAGAGAAATTCATATCAGAGAAATGGTTTATTACCCTCTTAATCCCTTTGGTGAACTGCTGATCTCAGCCTAGTTACCGTTTCTTGGTCAGAGACACAATTCACCATTACATATCTGTGGCATCAAAGCTCAGTGGGGATTATCCCTTTAATGAGAAGATGAATTTCCCAACAGCGGGAAATATCAGTTTTTTCTATTTTTGGCTGAATGAGAAGAAGAAGAAAAAAAAAGATAAAAGAAATAAACTGTTGGATTAGAAGCCAAAAAGTATTGCTGTTGATTACCCCCTCACTGTTCGCCAGCCTATGTTACATCCCATTGGAATGCAGTTCACTTTTGATCTGATTTCAGAGTTTCAGAACAAAATTATACCCAAAGTTAAGTTATTCTCAAGAATTTGCCTTTATTGTGCCATTTGTATGTAGAAATACCAAATATTAATAGCCATGATGGTTGTTGTTACGGAGCTACCTTAAAGGAATATTCTGCTTTTATACAACTTAAGCTCAGTTGACAGCATTTGTGGCATAATGTTGATTACCATAAAAAATTATTTCAACTCGTCCCTTTTTTTCTTTAAAAAAGGCAAAAATCCAGGTTACAGTGAGCCACTTACAATGGAAGTGAATAGGGCCAGTTTCTGTAGGGTGGTGAAGCTTAAAATTTTATAACACTTACATGAATTCCTCTGTTAAAACTTCTGAATTATTTGAGCTGTAAAGCTGTTAAATCATCGTTTGTATAGTTGTTTTAGGGTTTATGGCGTTATGTTGTCATGGCAACGAAGTTGTAAAATTACTTGCTATTTTATAACACTAAAATCATGTTAACATACATATTGTTTACATCTTGTGCCTATACTTTTGAAACAGTATTTTAACATTTATGGATTGACCCTTTCACTTCCATTGTAAGTGCCTTACTGTTACCCACATTTATGCTTTTTTTCAAAGTCGAAATTAAGTTTAGTTGTAACCAACATTATGCCACACATGCTGCTGACTGATTTAAACTTGTATTGAACCTGGAATGTTCCTTTAAGTCTATCATCTCCTTTTGTGTTCCCCTGAATGAAAGGAAGTCATTCAGGTGAACTATCCCATAAAGCAAACACTTAGGTTCAATAATGCAGCCTTTACAATCTGTATGTGTGTTTTCAATATATGTTAACAAACGTGCGTTCAGGGCATAACTCGTACTAGTGCATTGTCACCAAGGGATGTGTGACAGATGGAGGCTCATTTGGAGAATGAGGGTGTCTAGATAATCCTCACAGTGAGCATCAACAATCAGAATAAACGAGTGCCTATTACAGTCAATCACTGCCAAGCCTGCTTTATATTACTAGACTGAATCACATGAGCTTGTGGTCACAGAAAACATTTTTGTGGTATATCAGGAAAAGATGGAATTGAAAATGTGTATAGGGAAGTTACATTAGATTTAATAGACAAAATACTATTGGGAAGTTGACCTATCCTGCAATGTGACATGCTTAAATATAATAATTATTATCTGCTTGGAAACTATTAGACAGACAGTTGGATGGATGGATGGATGGATGGATGGATGGCCGGCCTGGCAGAGTGGGCTGAGATGAATAACGGCTGATGTAATGATTTAATGGACGGATGGGCCCTTAACTGTATGACCTCTGAACTATGTCTGGTGGCAAATAGTTAATCGTCAGGGATGTAATTTTAATGGATGCAAATAAATAAAATATAAATGGTCATATCACATCAGATCAGAAAGTGAGCCAAGCCTCTCCACTCCGCAGATTGTATACTGCTTTACTATGTGTACAAATATGAATGTTATTAGAATAAGATGTCTTTATAGTGATTATCAATATGACAGTGAATCGATATCTTTAATGATGACCAAATAAAACCCAACACAGGGGGTATATATATATATATATAATTTGTATTTAATATAGACTGGGTCTTGCATAGTTTTGTTCATGGTTTTCAAGTATAGAGCATGTAATAAGTGACATTATTTTTGTTTATAATGTCAACAACAAAAGTTACAGGAAGTTCTCTCTTCCCCCTTTTAAAAGTTGATTAGCCAATTTATTTATGAACCTATTATATTTATTATCCAGTTTATTTCCTAATATCAAACATTATTCAGACAGAACATACAATATATTACACACAAGGAAAAATGTTCCCATAATTTTTTCCATAAGTCTTGGAGGTCCAGACTTTAAAGCCCTTTAAATACTTGACCTTATATTTACAGTGCAATGCCATATAAGCACAGGTAAGACCATACATGGCTTCTCATTATTGTGGTTAGGTCAATGTAGCTAGTTTTTTCTTTAAAAAAAATTAATAAATAAAATTAGTATTTTTTAGAAAATATAGTAGCCTAAACATATTAAGAAACTTAAACTACAGCCGTCACAGTTTTTAATAAATATGAGGTCTATTAGATTCTAATAAATTATTTAATATGAAATTAAACCTTTTTTTGTCAAAATACCACTAGAACTGTTACTACTGATCAATTTTAGTACGGGTGATTATGTGTTTTTTTTTTTGCCGCATTGGCAGTGTTGTCTCTTTTCCTCCTTAGTGCTGTTTAGCATGTCGTGGATGTTGAGCTGTTTGGAAGGACTGACTTCCTCCATGCCACGTTAAACTAGAAAATTCTCACTAGAATTCAGATGGGTCCACATTCAAATATTCACTCTGAAATCAAACTATTGGTCAACTCCAGTTTACAGTACCCAAATCAAATATAGTGACTACTAGGTTTGACGTCATGATATTTGGTATCAAGGCACGTAAAAACAAATGAGATCTGATGCTATTTATGTCCAACGCAGGGCCGTAGCAAGGTATTTTGGGCCCCCTGACTCTACATTGCTCTGGGCCCATTTGTTATTAAATTGTTTTGTTTAGAATTAGTTGTGGGCCCCCCCTGGACCTGTGGGCCCCTAGAATCCTTGCTACGGCCCTGATCCAACGTGTCCTATATTGGCTTTTATTAGTTGTGAGAACAGATTTAAATTCTCTGTGACCACCTTTTGAAAATGTTGTGAAAAAATGAGAATGATGTTAAGGAAATAACCAGACTGATCTCACAGAAATCAGAAACAGTCCGTTGGATTTTTTTTTTTTTAGCTAAAATCAGTCTGTGCTTCCTGAAATTCGAAACACTGCCCCTTATGGCCAAAGCGGTATGTTTTTTGGGGGGCGTATGGGCACATTTGAGCTCCACATTCAGGGTGAAACGTCCACAGAGGGGCACCAAAAGCGAGTTGTGAAGCAAGTTGTTTTCAGCTTTACAGACAGTAATACAGTGAAGAGGAATAAATATTTTTTAAACTGAGCCCCCCACCCCAAACCTAAACCTAACCATCATTGGACAAAAAATGTAATGCAACCTCTGAATTGCACTCGTCACTGATTATGCAAATAGGATTACTTCCTGGTTTCATCGTGGGATTTAGACCCAGGTCTCCCACGCGTTTACCGCAACACATTTCCAATCACGCCACAGGGAAAGGTAAACATGTTTGAGCCAATGCAAAAATGTCTGATGGGAGAAAGCGCTTGTCAGTGAGTCGATGTAATGTGACCAATCCAAGGGTACTGGAACTCTCTGAAACAACATCCTGTGTGATCTTGTTGAAAAATTTGCCTCTTTGCTCACAAAGTGTCCTCAGGGGAGGATGTGCTCAGTGCACTTTTGAATTTTTTACAAGGGAAAAAAAGTGTAAACATGATCCACTGCTGTCATCACTGCTCATGGTTAAGACAGAACAAAGTGCATCTATAATTAACCATCACCTGTGACCTCAGGCTGCCCTGATTTGTGTTACAGTGGCGTGAAGTTACTCTCTTTAACTGATTTACAACCAGCTCTTTCCACCAAAGACATGTTAAGGGAAACCATTATAAACTGATCTCAGATCAGTGAGCTCTTTTACATGGACACCAAAAAGACATAAATGGAGAAAAAAACTGCTTAAGACACAAAAGCGTCATTTGTATTCCATGCACTATGTTAGTGGTTTACTTCTTACCCGCATATACATGCGTATGCATATAATTTTTTCGTTGCTTCACTTTATTTCCAAATGTTCCACAGTTGCTCCTGTGTTTGTTTCCTTGACTTTCCATTGCAACCTGCCACTGCATTGCTCTGTGATAGTGGGATTTTCCTCTTACATCATACTCCGGGACTGCTTTTGGGTCAGTTTTTAAAGGAATATTCTGGGTTAAATACAAGTGAAGCTCAATCGACAGCATTTGTGGCATATTGTTGATTACCACAAACATTCATTTAGTCTTGGCCTCCTTTTCTTTAAAAAAAAATAAATAAAAATGGAATGGAATGGAAGTGAATTTGGCCAATTTTTGGAGGGTTTAAAGGCAGAAATTTGAAGTTTATAATTTTATAAAAGCACTTACATTAATTCTTCTGTTAAAACTCATGTATTAATTGAGCTGTAAAGTTGTTTAAATTGTAATTTTTACAGTAAAAATTGGCCCCTATTTACATCCATTGTAAGTTCCTCACTGTAACCTCGATATTTGCATTTTTTTTTAAAGAAAAGGAGGTTCAAGGAACAAAAACAAAAAACAAAAACGTACCAAATTTTTTGCAGAACGAAATCGAAAATGAGAACGGAGACTGCGGAACTTCTAAACCAGAATGAAAAAATACAGTTTTTGCTCAGAATGAACAGAAATGAAAAACTTCTGGTTTTTAGTCCCTGCTATAAAGTGAGTCACTATCCACTGTAATTGTATTGACAAAACGGACCAGAATATTCACCAAAACATCTCATTTTGTGTTCCGCATAAGAAAGAAAGTTATACGAGTTTGACACAAAAGCCCCTTTCACAAATGCAACCAGGGAAATTACAGAAAAATTGTTGGGTTGCCATTACTGGTAAATGTACCACTAATGCTAATGTGACAGGGTCGACCACAGTGTTTTCATTCAGAACTCATGTTGAATAACAAAGCACTTGAATAAAAGAGGAGTCAAATTACTTGAATTTTTGTCAGCTCTCTATCAGGTTACTGTTTACTGTCTGGCCTTTTATAACATGATCAAAATATGACCTGACTATGCAGGTGGATTTTTATGCAAAATATTAGAATGCTTGTCAAAATATAATATTTAACTCTGCAACCTGGCATGACCAAGGCTTCTTATCGACTGGCATGCTGTACTTTGTGTACTTCTGCATTTATCCTCATTATATAATGGAGAGTAAATAAATCTGTTTTTATGATGATATTATGTAGTATGTTCTGCAACTACTTGGGTTTTAATAGTAATAATAATAATAATAATAATAATAAAAACTGTCTGCCTGTTGTTAATGGCATGTGTCCATGAGTGCAATGCATTTCCTTTTTATGCATAAAATAATCCACCATATAGTCTTCCTCATGCTGTAATCACGTGTCTATGACCTCACCAAGTCCCTTGTATGAGGGAAACCCCTCCTGATTACAATGAGTCACACACAGTTCTTGCTGGATCACATAGCTCTGTATAGACAGAGAGCTTCTTTAATATAATATCACTCACTCTCGCTTGCAAACTCTCCCTCATTTTCTACCTCTCCTTGACCTTTCTATCTATTTCGCTGAGCTTCATCTTTACACTGATTTTCTGTTTATATGCAAATATATACAAAACATGACCATTTTTAGAGCTCAATCAAACTGCTCATTCTCATCCTCCAAAGAGAGCTTTTGAGTGCTTATGCAGTGTATTACAAAGTAGAGTGCAATATGGGAGTTAAATTGAGGTCAGGCAAGGTTGTCAATATGCTGAAATGCACACCGGCTATTCATGATACTTCAGTCAATGGGCTGTATGGAGTTCGAGATAGGGAAGATGCCAGACTCTAAAATCAGGCTCACACCTGCCAGGTAAATCAATCACTGAAGAAAGTGTTACACTGGTGTATTTGTTTCTCTTCAGCCACTAATCCTGAATGCAATACATCACCTGTCCATTTGCTTGATGACACTAAAGCTGCTTTGATGTGTTGTTTCATGTGAATTGGTTGCTTCAACTTTATTTCAGCATATGCTAATCATTGTGATGAAAAAGAGCCATATAACCCTGCAGTTCTAGACTGGTTACCCACTGAAGCTAAGCAGGGTTGAGCCTGGCTAGTACCTGGATGGGAGACCTGCTGGGGAAAACTAAGTTTGCTGCATTTAAGAGGTGTGTATGATGAGGCTAGAGGGAGAGAGAGATAAGGAGGAGCTGGGGATGCCAGAGAGAGAGACATGTGGCAGTGTGTGTGTCTATGTGTCAGCGTGGAGCAGTGTGTTATTGTGTGTGACTGAAAAGTTCAGTGAAATCAGAAATAAATGTCTGTGTGTACTGTTCAACCCAGTCCCAGCTTCCTCCTTCTCACACAACAACAAACCTTGTTACATTGGTGCTGTAACCTGGGAAGGAGACGCTGTCATGGAGTCCTCACCACTGCCATCAGCCTGGAGGCCCCTCCAGGAAGGGATTAGATCAGACTGGTTGGTTCTCTGGCCTGAATTGGGTGTTGGGGGTATGTGATGAGGAGGAGGAGGGTGTGGCCGGGCCATGAGGGTGTACGCCTGGTGCTGAGTTACCCCAATCAGCAGGAGAGAGAGATAAGGAGGAGCCGGAGACGCCAGAGAGAGAGACACACACATGCAGTGTGTGTGTGTGTGTTTACGTGCCAACGTAAAGCAGTGTGTTATTGTGTGCGACTGATAGGTGCAATAATAAATGTCTATGTGTACTGTTCAACCCGGGCCCAGCTTCCTTCTTCCCACACAACAACAAACCTTATTACATTGGTGCTGAAACCCGGGAAGGAGGAAGGATGCGCTGTTACGGAGTCCTCGCCGTTGCCGTTTGCCAGGATGCGGAGGACCCCGCTGCCGTCTTTGATTTTTAACGTGAATGAAAACAAGGCTTTGAGGGTCCTTAGGGATAGACTTACCATCTCTTCAATGGCACACACAAGATAAAGCTGTGTAAAGCTCCTATATCCCATCTAATTTTCTACAGCTCATGTTGTCTGGAGGTTTTTGTCTACTTAATATTTTTGTAAAGATATTGTTTCCATGTTTTGTCCACTGAACAATCCAAAAACACTTTAAATTAAAGTACAGACCATTGAAGAGACTGTGCATCTATCCCTCACAGACTCGTTGTCATTCCCGTTAAAAATCAAATAATATACTTTGAAGCGCTTTGGAGTATCATGCAAATACCCAGCATAATCATACGAGAAGTCGGCATGTTGCTGCCGAGAGTTCCGGTACCCTAGGATCGACCACATTATGCAAACTCACTGACAAGTGTCATCTATCAGAAATATTTGCATTGGCTCAGCCGTATTTACCTTTCCATCTGGCGAAAATGGAAGCGTGTTGCGTCAGCAGCATGGGAAACCCGGATTTGGATCCAATGTTGAAACCTGGAACTAATCGTGTTTGGATAACCAGTGATGAGTGCGATTTGGAGGTTGCATTTTTCCCTCAAACATTATACTTTTAATCCACTGATGGTTAGGTTTAGGTTTGGGTTGTGGGAATAGTTTATAAAATATGCATTCATCTTTGCATTCATTACAGTATTTACTGTATTATCTTCTCAACTCTCATTTAGCACCCCTCTGTGGACATTTCACCTGGAAAATTGAGCTCACACATGCCCATATGCCCAAAAAACAGTTGCTGCTGTGGGCACTGGGGGCAGTGTTTTGCATTTCAGTTAGCACATCGGTTAGCACCGAATTTAGCTAAAGAAAAGTCAACCTACTGTTTCCGTTTCACTGTGAGATCAGTCAGAAATATCATGGTATATGAATATGGTAATCATTAATATATGGCATATATTCAAGTATTCATCACTATCCTGGACACATGTTGGACAGAAGGTTATCTTTTAACACTCATGAGAGATCCTGACACCGTCAAGGAACATCTTGTCTCAGATCCTCTCATTAAAATCAAGTGTGTGTAGTAGTTTTCCTCTGGGCCTCTAAGCGCTATCAGGGTATCTGACCAGTTTTTAGATGTTCCCAGTTCTATCTTCACACCTGATGCTGTGAAAAGACCTAGTTTTCACTGTCAACATGTACCTGAAGTACAATGTAAGATGCAAAACTTTGGAACTGAAGTAATCTGACCCAGATTAAAATACACTGAAACTCCTGAAGATCTTGCACCAACATGAATTGCCATGCTTGTTTAGGCTAGTTTATGCTGGTCTAGCATGGTCTTTTAGGTGAAGTGGTTGACCAAGGTTTAGAGAACATCTCAACCTTATTCATATCAGTGTATTATATAATGGAAATGATTTGAACCCTGTGTAAATTACACTAATCTAATCTAGAGTATTACAACTACATTACAGTTTAAAATATTTAGAGTTTTTTTATAATGTCTGACATGTAAAAGCTGTTTTCTTGTTTCATAATATTATTAAAAAATATTTTTATAGTTTTATGGAACATATTTATTTAAATATTATTATATTTTCAATATTTTTGACTGTATTGAAAAATTTAAAAAATTTCTAGTATTAAAATATTTAACAATTCTTGACTGTGCATTTTCATCTACTAGCTGTCTTGACTTGTCGATAGTATATTTCGACGTGTAATATTCTTAAATGTAACTCGTACATTTAGCCATGTTTGCCTAGTTTTGCCATTTTCCAAGTTAACCATCCATTTTTATGCATGTCCCAAAGGTCCAGAACATTAGTGCCACATGTGTGTCACAAATGTAAAATATTTGCAAAACTTAACCAGACTTAAGCAATATAATACAATTATTAAATGTAGTTTTAAAATGTATTTTCCTCATAATTCCTTGCTATTACTACACCCTAAAAGTATAAAATACTTCAATTTAGCTAAATCTGGCAAAAGTCATTTTCAGAGTGCAGTATTTTTAATTTCGATCCATATAACTTTAAAATGTTTGTTCTTTTTCTTTTTAATGACTCATATCTTACACTCCACTTAAGGGCTCTGAATAATTTAAGCTGCTCCACTTTCTTTTTAGCTTATTTTTCATGTGAGGGAACATACTGACACCTCAGCATCAATCAGAACATCCCGCTTACTAAAACAGTTCAGATTTAGCCTTGTATTCTGAAAGCAAACATGGTGGACATTTGACTCATGGGACATGTTGTTTTTGTCTGAATAATGTCCAACACGACCTATATCTCAAACAGTGTGTAAAATGTCCTTGAACGATGGTGTATGGAGTGCAAAATATAAATATGATTGAAACTTCACACACCCCCTTCCTTCATTTCCACATAATGTATTTCTCATATAGCCTGCTGCCCAGACTGCCCGTACAAGTACAGTAACCTGTGACAGAAATAAATAATTTAGGAATTGTAACCAGGTCACGATACTTTGAGGTCAAGAATATTTCCTGCCACACAGTATTGATTAATTCCTGTCCCCTGGAACACAGCCTGTGCTCTCCATCTACAGCGAAAATAGAAAAAAAATTATATCTCAAGCAGGTATGTATTAAGTCTAAAGTTGCATTAATCAATTGGTGGAGACAGGTTGGGGTCACATGATCAGACAGAATAGCTCCTTAAAGTGCTAAAGGCCACTGTGTGAAGTTAGCAGAGTGATGAGGGTGTAAAGAAGCTATGTGAATATGAATAGAGGCCATTTATCATCCTATAGTGCACCCGACACTTAGACACATATGGACTACAATCCAAACTTACATTTCAGAGTTGCCCTTGAAACTAAAGTAGAAATCAATAAATCGATAAATAGACTCTCACTTGAAAATGAAAGAGAAATACAGATGTTAGTGATGTGAGGTCAACATGGATTTAATTATAACGTTATTGTTATAATACATTTATAGCTTATCATGTATTATTTAGCTCATACATTATTGAAATACAAGAAAGTTTCAAAACAATCTGATTTGTGGCCTTGTGGTCAGCACATGTGCTCCAACATTGTGGTGCTCATGTGGGCATGCAAGTTTTACTCCGGTTAGCGTCATTTCTGATCCACCAAAACGGCAGCTTTAAACTAGACAGATAAAGTTTATCAAGACAAACTTTGGTGTTGGCTTATAAAAGCCTTGTCTGCAAGTAGGTTTTACAAAATAGAAGTTGAGAGACAGAGAGACAGAAAGATAGATCTTGTGTGGACTTGTTTACATTTTAATTTTTGCATTTTTTGGTCAGTTGGAGTTTGATTGGTCTTGATCCATTAAAAATGTCTTCAATTTAAATCTATGTTTTTGGGTGATTTTTAATCCTCTGCTGTGCAAAAAACGTAATTCCGATCAGTCAGAAAAGTCATAGCAACCTGAGTCAGAACAGTACAGAACAGAAATTCAGGTCTTGGTTTAGGGATTTTAAAAGAACCCTAAACCAAGTCTGTAGAATAAAGGCGCGGTCACACATACTTTCACACAGTGCAATTCCGATGGCGAAATACAGTCATCTCATTGGGAATCTGCATGATTGTGAATTTTGCGTGATGGAATTCCAGTGGCGAAGAATTATCCCTTGCGGTATTCGCGTGAAGTTCAAGTTTGTTGAACTTTGACAGGTGAAATCGCCGTGTTAAAGGTGCTGTAAGCAGGGCTGTAGAAGGAAATTCTGGCCCCCCTGGCAATGTATTGTTCTGGTCCCCTTTCCTATTAAAATAATACAGTTTCTAATTTGTTGTAGGCCCCCCTGGACCTTTGGGCCCCTAGAATCGTTACCACCTTTCACCCCACTGGCTATGGCCCTGGCTGTAAGCGATTTTAGCATTCTGATGCTTTCACGTGACTGAGCCGTTGAATTAGCCACGCCCCCTCATTCCAAAACCCCACCTTCCAAAGATAATTTTGAGACCAAAACTGAGCAAAAGAGCAGTATTGTTTGTTTCTGTGGCTGTCAAATTTAACAGTGGCAAAACAGCACCCTCAACTGACAAACATTATGAATCACATCCTCAATGATCCGCTTCGAATGAGAACGAGCAAAATGATTGACAGGTGAAAAGCACCAATGTCCACGGTCCACGGACACATTTTTGTTTGCTGTTTACAAAGTCTACAGCTGTCACAGAGACCGGTGAGATATCTCAGGACACTTATTTCATAAATATCTTTAAGGGAGTAGGAACATTTTTTGCATACTTTTGCATGAAAAATCACTTACAGCACCTTTAACCTATAGGAAGATGTTTGGTTTGGCAGTGACCTCTGTATGGGCGGTGCTTCGTAAACACCTACTCTGAACATTCACAATGGACAAGGATATCATTTTAGCAGTGAGCTTCTTTTTAATTTCACGATCCCAGAGTATAAAGTGCAGCATTAAAAAGAAGTTGCTTGGGCCTATTTATTTATTTTCTTGCTTATTTCACACAAAATTCGCCCATGCCTTCTTCACCCGTGTAATTTCACAGTGCGAAGGTACAGTATGTGTGACCGAGCCTTAACAATATGTTGGCATTGTCAAGCCAGCATAATGAAACAGCATTTTACCAAATAAATAAATAAATAAATTATTCTAATACATTCTATTAATCCTAAATAACAACTACATGTTCCCTTAAATCCCAATCAAACATGTTAAATTGAAGTGAAAAGGCGGGATTCCACCATGCAGCGTAATCCGGTCAGTTTTTTAACTATTTACTCACTCTCATGTTGTTCCAAACCCGCTTGACTTCTGTGGAACACAAAAGGAGATGTTACAGAATGTTACCATTAACCATTCACTTTCATTGTATTGAAAAATAACACAAAGTGAATGGTCACTGAAGCTAACATCTGGCCTAACATCTTCTGTGCTGCGCAGAAGAAAGTCATATGGGTTTGGAAAAACATGAGGGTGAGTAAATGGGAAAAAAAATGTAATTTTGGGTGAACTATCCTTTTAACATGTTGTGTTATGAGATAAAATGACCTAGCGTGCATTGGTTTCAGTAAAATTGTGAATACAGTATGTTTATACAGAATCTTGCAGTATTTTACAGTACAGAGTGAGTTTAAACTAAGAGAAGCTAGATTCACCATTGTGTCGTTTTCTGCTCTTCTGCAGCTATCCCACACAAACTGTGAGGTAGTGCTGGATATAGTTACATCTCCCACATAGAAGCTCACGCTCCAGTGCGGCAGATGACCTGGCTGTTAAAAGCAATGAGAGGGAACTCACCATCACTCTCATTCTTCTGTGAAACTGCACTAAATGACTGCGAGAGATACAGTATGAGTGAAAAACACCCATTGCTTTTTTATCATCTTTGCATCTTATGATATGCTCCTGCTGCTTTATTTCGTGCACAAGCCTGCCTTGATATCATTTTCATAACTCATTTATTTTTTTCTAGAATTATTCCTTTTCATTTTTCTCCCATTAAGATTCTGTTAGATTTCACTCTGTTCACACTCTTATTATCATCTACTAACATACACAAATATATAATTTACATTTATAGAATGCAAGTTGATTATATTGCTCTGCACAGCTGAAAGCTGTCATCAGATTTTTCTCTCTATGGAACTGCAATGGACGTGCCCAAATCTTATATGCCCTTGATTTGTTCTCATGAACTCACCATAGTGTTTCAGTGGGGCCACACTGAGAGTGTCTGTATTTGTTTTACTTCTGTTTTGAAATAGTGAGCAATGACAGATTTATCTTTCTCTTGTCCTGGTCAAACAGTGGCATAAATAAACATGAGAGCTATTTTAGGCCGTCTCATAAGCCCCCTGCCATTTCCTTTCCGTCCGTAAAATGCAAATGGTTCTTGAAAGGAGTCCAGGGATTCCATTTATGTCCGATGAAAATCTGATCTGGATGGCCACTGTCCAGACCTTTGATGCATTTAGTAAACTAATAGAGCTGTATTGTTAAGGTTATTATGTTATTTTGTCTTTCATGCAGGTCTTTGTGTTGGGTCAAATTCCGAATTCAAAATACGGCCAAAATGCCAAAAGGTTGTCCTTACCTATTAGCAGTGCAAATTATCATTAATACAAATATCAGATATTATTTAAACAGCTTACAATATACAGTGTGTGTGTGTGTGTGTGTGTGTGTGTGTGTGTGTGTGTGTATTTGTGCTAGTCAGAATGCGTAACTTGCATTGTGAATATACTGTTTCCTTAAAAATGTGATACACGTAACATAATATCCTAAACTGTCAAAACGAGAGGAGCAGAACAGAGTAACATCTAAAAATAGCTAATATTACAGTAGATTCATTATTTCAGTATATTCATTATATGCTATTATTTCAGGAGCTCAGGGTTTCAGGAAAATGTTATCATGTTGTTTATGATCTTTAATATGTTTAATACGTAATTATCTTTATTTTAAGTAGTTTGTACATTACATTTTTTCAAAATGTTTCAATTTTTGGATTAAGTTTGCTATGTTACAGTTTGATATCGTACGTTTTTGTCATTTTTCACATTTTCGTCAACATGTTATTTTTCTCGACTAAAAGTCCAAATAAAATTGACTTAAGTTAATGAGTGTCATCATGAAATACTGACTAAATTTAAAGAACATTTTGTCAAAAAATGACAAAAAAAAAAAAACCTGTCAAAATTAAAAGTGCCATTTAAACTCTAAACTGACAAGAAATAAAAATAAAAAAGTCAATGTCCAAGATGCCTTAACTAAACTATTATGTCTAGCCAAAAACACAAAACATACAACTGGTGGCACTTCCAAGAGTAATAAATGCTTCAAAATTATTGTTCATTGTTAGTTCATGTTAATTATTACGTTAACTAATTTTAATGCATATAACCATATTGTAAAGTGTTACCAAAATATTATACTATATGAAACTATATCTACACTGATATTACCATTGTAATGTCGAGCCATCCATGGAATCACCTGATAATGATCTTACTACAATTACCACAGTGAAACTACTATGCAAGGCCTATGGTTAATTCTAATAAGATTGTGTTTTTGTTCACCTTAAACAGGTATTCAGGGTATGGAGTGCTCTTTGCCCACGGATGGACGCCGCGTGCCTCTCAGCCAGCTCTCCCAGGACAGTTTTCGGGAGTGCCAGATCACACTCACCCTCACCGATTTCCTCATCATCATCTTCTCGGGCATCTCCGTCTCTGTGGCCGCCATCATGGCCAGCTTCTTCCTGGCTTCCACTGTCCACTGTTTCCAGCGTTGGAGCAAAGGCACTAAAGGAGACGAGGAAGAGAGTGAGGAATGAATGGTGAGGTTGGAGCCGATGACCTTCAGTCTGATTTAAAGCTGCCAGTCCATGACAGGAGGTAGCTAAGAGTTCAATCAAACAGCATGACTGACCAGACACCAGCTAGAACTCAACCTGATCTAACATGGTTGAAGGCGAAAGAGACAGTCATCCATGATCTGAAACAATCGTTTCTCATTTGGATAGACGCATTATAGCAACAGCACTATTAATATTACTGGTATGGACAAAGTACCCCTGAAATCTATGGATATTTGGTATGAAAGCAAGCCTTAGTATGGAAACGTCCAGGGATTCACATGTTAAAGGGAATTTCTATAAGGTCATGTCCTCCGGTAGAGTTATCAGTGTTGTTGAATATTGTTGTCCATAGAGTCTCTTCATGTAGTCAATATAAAGCTAGCAAAAACTGTGCTACTTGTTGATTGTGCCAAATTAGCACAGGTAGACAGCAATGGTTTGGCAAAGCACTGAGGATTATGAAAGGCAAGTTAGTTATTTATTAAGTCAAGTGTTGCAGTTATAGTTTTATACAGCCAAGAATATGTGATGGAAGCCATTTTTCTTGAATTTTGCAAGGCTGCAAAACCAAAAAACGTGAGCTTAGAAAGATCTCAGAAGGCATTCGCTGAAATTGAAAGATCTAGAATAGAGCTTGATGTGAAGAACGTGGCAAATACTGCACTTTAAAATGCTTCTACCTGAGTTACGCTGGCCCTCAAACCACACGGTGGAATGGTTCCGCCCAGATCTGCCAAAGAATGAGGCACAGAGGGACCGTGATTTGGAATATAGATTTATTTTTCTTTAAATAAAGTCTGTGATCTTAGCAAGATTACATTTATTTAGTGTAATTACGGAACTCAAATATTTACCCTTAATGTGACTTCTAAAGACAATATCTATGAGATAAATACATACTACTATTCTGCAAATGTCATTGTGTTATTCATGTCTTAATGGTATGTTGGCGAATGCAGTCATATAATGGCTATAAAGATTATTTAGACGCTTGAGCCACAATTAAAAATGTACTGTCATTGCATTAAATAACAAAATATCAATCCAAGTGGCATTTATTTTAAAGAAAGGTGGTTTGACATATTTCAAACAAAACTTTTCGCTAAATGGCACTCAAACTTAAAGGAGTATTCCGGGTCAAGCTCAATCAACAGCATTTGCGGCATAGTGCTGATAACCACAGAAAATATTTTCAACTCGTCTCTCGTGTATTTAAAAATCATGGTTACAGTGAGGCAGTTACAATGAAAGTGAATGGGGCCAGAGCAAAAACATAAAAATTCAGACTGTTTCAAAATAATAGCCAGACGATGGAAACATTAAACGTTAACATGATTTTGCTGAAATCTCTGTTGTTCTTTTTTATTTTAGTGTGATAATATTGCTTTTAGTGTTGCGTTGTCATGGCAACGAATAAATATTTGATGTAATATTACACTGATAAGGTAAGTGATTTTATAACACTAAAATCATGTTAACATGGATAACATTTACATCTGATGGCTATACTTTTGAAATTATGTATATTTTTATGTTTTTGTACTGGCCCCATTCATCTCCATTGTACTGTAAATGCCTTACTGTAAACACAATTTTTTCTTTTTTTTTCAAAATAATCGAGGGAAGAGTTTGAAATATTTTTTTGTGGTTATCAATATTATGCCACAAATGCTGTCGACTGAGCTCAAGTTCCTTAAGCGCCTTCTCCTATCAGAACCCGGAATATTCCTTTAATGGAACATTGATGATTTACACCTGTGGTTACTCTGCTAGGACACCTGTGTGAACTTGAGGGGAACTGATTTCATACATTCACTGTAAATCACTTTAGGACCAGTTAGTTAAAAGAAATCAGAAAAATGGCTCAAAAAAGTTGGAAATGTTTTGTTTTCTAATGCAAAGTGTGGCTTATAGGTCCAAAAATTTGGGGGTCATAAAAGTACATTCTTGTGTCTTCAGATTGGTGTCTAGTGTAAACATACAGTATATAACTAAATGGCATACATTTCCACTCATATTGTCAGTATCATCAGGAAAATAATACATTGCGTGGAGAAAATGGTTTTGGAATGTCAGAAAAGACATTTGATTGTTTTTATTTTCCTTTATATTTGTACTATATGGCCAACAGTATATGGACACCCAAACACAAGGGCATAGATTTGTCTTCACTGAAATTAAGGGGCCTAGACAGACCTGTTAATTAGAACGGAGTGTCCACATACTTTTGGCAAAGTAGTGTAGTTTGTATCAGTTTTACTTCTTTAATATCTTTATTTAAAAGGGCTTCAGGTGTCTTTATCATGTCATCAGAGTTAAATGGAGGTAATTTTCTAAGGGTTAGTTTATTTATGAAAAAAAATATATATATATATTTTTCCCAATTTTAAGAATCGCAATCATTTATATCTTAATATTTGTAGATATATTAGAATCCCCTGGTCCCACTGTTGCTGTTCTGAGAATATGTAGCTATTGTTTTCCCCAGACTGGTATCGCAACTTCATTTTTGCTGTGCATGAATTATTTATTGGATCTGCAGAATTAGGCAGACAGTGTGTTAGCCTTCGAAAATATTGGAGATGGAAAGAAAAAATTCTTGATGGAAATCGATTTATATTTTTTAATGAGAGCATTTTTAAATAATTCTATTCTGCTCACACACCTCAACCATCTTATTTTGTTGGATGTAAGAAGCACGTCTGCATATTAATGTAATGTAAATGTTCCAGTGTCAGACAAGGTTGACCCAAATGCACAATCTGTTCTTTCAAAGCTAGACTGTAGCATTGTACACTTAAAAAAAATATATATATATATTTGAGCCTATTTTTTTTTAAATAATTTTTATCCCCTTTTTTCTCCCAATTTGGAATGCCCAATTCCCACTACTTAGCAGGTCCTCGTGGTGGAGCGGTTATTCACCTCAGTCCGGTTGGCGGAGGACAAGTCTCAGTTGCCTCCGCTTCTGAGACCGTCAATCCATGCAACTTATCACGTGGCTTGCTGTGTATGACACCGTGGAGACTCGCAGCATGTGGAGGCTCATGCTATACTCCGCGATCCACACACAACTTACCACGTGCCCCATTGACAGCGAGAACCACTAATCGGGACCACGAGGAGGTTACCCCATGTGACTCTACCCTCCCTAGCAACCGGGCCAATTTGGTTGCTTAGGAGACATGGCTGGAGTCACTCAGCACGACCTGGATTCGAACTCGCGACTCCAGGGGTGATAGTCAGCGTCAATATTCGCTGAGATACCCAGGCCCCTATTTTAGCCTATTTTGTAAGATTAACGCATTTCAATTTCATAACAAAATTCAATTACATTGAATTGTGTAATGTTTAACTAAATTAAGTGAATCAGAATATTTATTTATGTTTTATTAAAGATTACTCAGTTCAGTTTGATGGAATTTTGTTATGAATTTGAAATGTGTAAATCTTTTTATTTTTATATATATATATATAATATACTATATTAAAGTATTTTAAGTACAATCAGCAAAAATCCAACCTGCAGCTATTTTTAATTCAATTCATTTGAGTTGTTTAGCACTTTTCACAATATTGTTCTATAAAGCAGCTTTATTTGTCATATTGTATGATTGGACATTTTTAAGCATACTTAAAAATGTATGAATGTCATTGCATTAGATGAGAAACTCTCAAAGCAATGCAAATTTATTGTAGAAATATAATGTAGCACAAGCACTATTTTTAAGCGAAGTTTTTCAGGTATCAAATGATAAAACAATAGATGAACTGTCAAAAATGAAGACAAGCTAGGACTGTCACTTTATCCATTAAAAATTACCTTAAGAACAGCTAGATAAAAGTCCTTACATAAATTGGTTCAGAAAAGTGAAGTTAGTGCTGAGAAAAGCTCTAGCATTATTTGTCTGCCAATGCTATTTGTTTTGATTGTTTATCTACTTTATGCAATAAAATGCATACAATTTTAAGTGTGCAAAAGTGTCCAAATACTTCTTTGGGCCGCTGTATGTGTTCAAATGTATAGCTGTGTTCCACTGCCCAAAGAAATCCAATATATGGGTATACAGTAAATATGTATTTATAAACACATACAGGTACATTCAGTTGTGAGATTGTGCAGAAAAATCCTTGTTTGCCATGACAACATTTAGAAAAGCAGTGAAACATTTTGCATCAAATATGCATAATCTTCACACTTTCCTTGTGTCTACAATAGCAGACTTGCTATTCAGTGATTTTAAGGGAGTAAATCTGCAAAATGCCTTTACTGTCTTGTAAGCACCTTTGGGTTGGCAAAATTGCACTGCCTGGTTCTTGGTTGATCTTTGTTCTCCAAAGCAAATAATTGTTTCTGAATTCAGTATGTGTATTGTTTGAAAAGAGCCCAGAGCTCCCAGCATCAGTCATATCCTGGACCTGTGTCATAACTTTCACACTGAGCAATGTAGTAAAGACATCTGTGTTGCACTATGATAAAATAGAGTAGTATGTTCATTCTCAGTCTTAACTGAACACTGTGTATACCTATAGAAAACCAACTACTATGTAGTTTCAGTAAACAGAAATAGAACATAATGAAAATGTTTTTTTTTTATTTTTATTTTTTTTCTGGACGACCCTAAAACAACAGCATTCAATACTTTGATTTGTTTTTTTATTCCATATGGCAGTGCACTGTTGATAAAATACAATATCATATTAAACGGTAAACAATTTACAGAGCTTTAATTTTTACTTATTTTGTTATTCTTACTATTTCTTTAAAGGGAAATTTCACCCAATCATTAAAATTATGTCATCATCATTTACTCACCCTCATGTCGTTCCAAACCCACATGATTGTTTTTTCTAATGCGGAACACAATCGGAGATGTTTTAATGAATATCAAGGGCCGCTTTTTCGATACAATGGTAGTGGACATGTCTTTACTTTAAAGTAGGGCTGTCAATCGATTAAAACTTTTTATCAAACAAATTACTTGACATGCCAATTAATTAATCAAAGTAATCACAATTTATCTCATATATAAATATTTGCTGAGAAAGCCCCTCACATAACAATAATTGAATATACTGTATAATGATTAAATAACTAGTTTTTTTTTGTAATATTTCTAAAAATAAAATATATTCTAAATATAATAATTCAATGAATTAAAAAGCATTACATTATTGTAGCAGACGAGTAATTGTTAAGACAATACAGCAAGTGACTTTAGAAGGCAATATATTGTTTATTTCCATACTATTGAACAAAAGCCTATCATTGGCCTACAGTCCACAGCAATCACTTTTGCAATTGAATTCGTCAATTTGTCCGAGACAGATTTATTCTAAAGGCTTTTCAAAGGATGCGTCAATGTACACTAGCGCCAGACATACGCTTTTGGAGCATCTCACTTTAAAAGTAGTCCATACGACTTGTGCGTCATTTTCCAAGTCTTCTGAAGGAAAAAAAAATTCAAGTAATGTCTTAATGAAAATCTTGACTTCCGTTGCACGTTCACAATGGCATGCATGTTCATGTGAGAACTTGCACTGTTTAGCAAAAAAAAAAAAAAAAAAATTATGCATGCTCCCTCATCCTCATGCCTTTTGGAAAGACATGAGGCAACATGATCATAGAGAAGTCGGCATGTTGTTTCCAAGAGTTCTGGTACCCTAATATCAGCCACGTTATGCCGACTCACTGACAAGCATCATCTCCTATCAGACATTTTTGCATCGGCTCCAGTGTGTTTACCTTCCCCTGTGTTGCGACTGCAAGCACAATGTGTCAGCAGCGTGGGAGACCTGGGATGAAATCCTGCGTTGAAACCAGAAAGTAATTGCGTTTGCATTTATCAGTGACGAGCGTGATTCAGAGGTTGAATTTTTCCCTCTAACAATACATGGTTAGGTTTATTTGGGGGATTTGTTTTGAGGGGTACAGATTTTTAAATATGCATGCCTCTTCACTGTACTACAGCCTGTTCAGCTGAAAACAAGTCACTTCACAACTTACCACTTACACGCCCAACAACACTTACCACTTTGGCCACTGTGGGGGTGGTTCGCATTTCAGTGAGCGAAGAATGACTTTAGCAAAAGAAAGCCAACTTACTGTTTTCGAGATCAGTCTGCAGGAGGGTGAGTACATTATGAGAAATTTTCATTTGTGGGTGAGCCATCCCTTTAAGTAGAAAATAACTAACAGATGTATTATTTTGAGTGTCACCACATTTACCTTTCACACAAAGCTTGATAATTGACGAGTTTAATGGATTTTGTAACATTAGGGACAATGAATGTGAAATTGGAAAGCACTTTAAGGAGATACTGCGCTGACTCAACCACAACAGAATTTCATACCCCAGTATGAATGTTTATGACGTAATTCTGTGGGTGATAATTAACTGTCAGGTCATGTCTGCAGTCTGTCAAGAGCAAAGACAACTTAGGTCTGAAAACTTAGTGTCGAAGAAAATTATCAAACTAAGGGTGTGAGAACAGTGATGTTATAAACTCTCAAACTCTCAAATATTCACCTTTCATTTAAATACAATTGATACTAGCCTACAGTGAGCTCCGAGGTTGTTAATCGGTGGTATGCCTCTGTTGAAGCAATCAGTCCACGTTATTTTATCTTAATAAAAAAACAAAAAAACAAAACGTGATTAATAGAGGAATTTCTGGAACTAAACTATCCATGATCCTGAAGGCTAACAATCCAACAGTCAGATAATTGCAGCAGACAGAGTGAGCCAAAAGAGCCCGGCAGCGACCGCCCATTGGCATGACACACTGTGAATAACGCAATCGAATCGGTCTCCCTACATTCTCATGTACTTGCACTAATATATTTGTATACACCTGAATATTTAGCAATAAACTTAAAATATATTGTTTCTGTACTTAAAATGAACAATTTTCAATCAATAGTTTTATATTTTTCCATCGTTTTTAATTTGATTGTCATTTGCAATGCTTCATGGGATTGTAATTCATTCCCTCATTAAAAACATGAAGTACACAGTCTTGTATCTTTTTCTTTTTGTCAGATTTTCAAATATTTTTTATGCTTCAAATCAAAGTTTGTAATGTTGTGATTCACATCACAGCTGGTTGGTTCATGGCTTAGAACTCTTTTATGAAGGATTTTATGAAATACTTATGGGGAAAAAAATAAATGGGGAAAATACTTTGGGAACCGAGGTGGCCGAAAAGGTGTGCATCCACAGTTGCGCTCTAGATGTAATAAGTACAACCCTATCTTAATGTCAACATGAAACTGTGTTCACAGTCCATTTTAGTTCTGTAATACCATAATACCGCTGCTCCCTATATTCACATGACGCAGTTTGCGCAGTCACCCTCACTATCTTTCCAGCACTAGAAACACCACCGGTTGTCCTTACTCGCAAGTTATATGTTATTCAAGGACCCGATAGCAGTCCCGGAACACAGACGATTGCCTCACGCTCACACATTTGCACCATGCCTCACTGGCCATACCCCCGCCTCCCCCACCCCCCCCCCACCTCCCCCCACCTGTCAAGGATTGCTAAAACCCCCCACCACTCGGTCCAGTGATCGCAGAGCTCTGAGTAGGGCATCAATTTGGCCAGCGTCGGCCCTGGTAATACGACATGTTCGGAGTGAAACAGGATATTCAGAAAATAACATTGTAGGCCGAGACTTTATTTTACCCAACAGGAATTAACTGACTTGTGACTTTGTTAAGA
Organism: Myxocyprinus asiaticus; assembly: GCF_019703515.2. Classification (NCBI taxonomy): domain Eukaryota; kingdom Metazoa; phylum Chordata; class Actinopteri; order Cypriniformes; family Catostomidae; genus Myxocyprinus; species Myxocyprinus asiaticus. Next base: position 5,193,001 of record NC_059380.1, on the reverse strand, counting down.
TATGATTGAATAGGAAAGTAGTTTACAACCTCTTTTCTTGTAACAAATGGATTAATGTCATACTTTCATTTTAGGACTTGTCTCTAAATCAATGTTTATGTTTATTATGCTTTTAACAGATTATGAATGTGGGCAGTGGGTAGAAATTTGGTCATGTGATACAGGTTTTTGCCCATGTTGCTATTTTATGATGCAGCGGATGATTTAGTAACAACTGATTTCACTGTTTAGATTATGTCCACTTGACTATTTAACAGCACCATAAAGGCACAAACAATGTGCATGGGTGGACACTGACATATCATTAGCACAACACCCTTTCAAGTCATGACAGAATGTTAAAACACTAATGTCATTATTCACAAACTTTGTGTTTAAAAAGAAATGGTGAAAAATACCAACACAAGGTGGAAAATGAGAACCCTCCTGCAACCATTTACCTCATTTGGTTGTCATGACTACAGGGCCAGAGGCTTGCACGGTGGGATGCAGAGGCGTGAGCAAGGAGGGAGAGGTGGGAACAGTCATGGGCAAAGCCTTAATTCCTCACACTAATAGGAAGTGGCATTTTTGGGAGAGCCGTCTCTGAATATGCCTTTGTTTGATATAGTATACTACCACTACTGTAACAGTTGTTGCAGTTTGTAGTAAGTATACTATATTTGAACAATATGCAAGTTTCCATTAGGGATGAGCACGAGTACTCGGGAACTTAGACATGGCAGCAATGGTCGATCATGAAAACAATAAACGGTGATGATTATGCATGATCTGACTTTTCACTTACTTTGAAATTCAGTGACAATTACCTGACAACTAAACACAAACGTGTCAAAGAGGGAGCTTATTTTTAATTTTGAGATTGATTACGTTGTCATAGCAACCAAACTGATGTACGATGCTGCAATGCAATCGTTACGATAATCAAAAGACAGTAATGGTGTTTTGAACACCTGTCTCTGCAATACGTTTGCTAAACACATTTTATTATCATTTAATCCAAGAACTTTGACTTGTTAATGGATATTATTTAATAAAAGTGAATGTTTGTCACTGACTGTAAACCTCACTGCCCTGGGTGCAAGATATATCTATTGCAGAGCCGCAGAGTCATACGGTTTCATACACAGCAGTTTCAGGCCAGCAGTCTCAGGCCGGAGGTTAAGGCGGAGCTACTGGAGCCACAACAGTTTCCGGACCGATGCTTGCACCACCTACAGTTTTGAAGCGTAATTTCTTACATTTGTTTGCTTTATTAGATTTAAAATGTGCTGCTTTCACATCGATTTCCATTTGATGACTATCTTAAATATTTAAAGGTAACACTTTTAAATAAGGTTCCATTTGTTAACATTAGTTAATGCAGTAGTTATCATGAATGAATAATGAACTATATTTTTAACCATTATTTATAAATCTTGGTACTGTTAATGGATAAACACACAGTTGGTCTTTGTTAGTTCATAGTGCATGAACTAATGTTAACATATACAACTTTTAATTTTAAAAATATATTAGTAAATGTTAAAATTAACATTAAACAAGATTAACAAATGCTATTCATGTGAACAAATTTAGTAAACTAATGGAACCTTATTTTAAAGTGTCACCCATTTGACTATTTTATATGAGATTTCCTTCATGTTCATGATGTTACAAATAGTTCTTAAAGGAACAAAGCATAGGCATAGGCAAACAGTGATCATGATCTTTAACTCTGTAATAAATTGAATGGCATCTATGCAAATATTATTTTATTTGTTTCCCTGTCTCAACCTCGGGACTCCTCTCCTGAGGTCACCAGAACCAGCAGGATCCAGCTCCATTCCTGCTTCGTGCTGGACTCCACTGCTATGTGTCGCTGTGTGATGATGACTAATAGCAGCTGGTGCCAGCCAAACATCACTTCAGTCTATTGTGATGGACTTCAGAGGATGAACTGATGCCAACTCCAACCATAAGACATGGGATACTTCATATGCCACTGCCTGAACCTTGGATTTAGGATAGACCTCACCGAAATTACTGGCCAGGTTGAGTTGCGATGCACCTGACTGATCTCTGTCTGCATCACCTCGGTCTAATGATGGACTACACTCTTAAAATGGAATACATAGACTCTCAATTAATTGCCAACAAAAGCCCTCATCAGCCAACTAACAAGGACAATTGCATCTATGTGAACATCTGCAGTTAATCCAGGATGGACTTCAAAGTCATTAGTCATTAATCTTACAGTTCATACAAAATCTTTGTTTAAACACTGGACCTTAACACTCACTTAGCTTAATAATTTTAAACCATGACTTGCACTATACATAAGTAATATTGGCATTATATTCATGATGTTAGCCAAGGGGAACTGACCCCCACAGTGAGCCTGGTTTCTCCCAAGGATATTTTTCTAAATTTAACCAACATCTTATGGAGTTTTGTTTTCCTTGCCACAGTCGCCTTCAGTTTGCTCACTGAGGTTCTCAATACAATTATTATTTAATTACTTACTTTTAAACACAATTCACAATCGTATTTGATCAAACTACACAATGATGACTCTAAAACTTTGTAGATGTTACAGTTCCATTTTCTGTTAATGCATGAGCTTGTGAATGCTCAGAGGTTAAGGCACTGGGTTACTGACAAGAAGGTTGGGGGTTCAAGCCCCAGTGCTATTATTAGCCCCTTGACACCATCTGCTACAGGGGCACTGTATCATGGCTGACCCCAGCTTATCTGGGATATGTGAAAACAAATACATTTCACTGTATATATGCAAAAAATGTATGTATAATGTGTGGCCAAAATAAAGGATTCTATTCTATACAAATAAAAATTACTTGACTTGCATATAATGTCATGTATATTTAATCATATCAAATTAAAAATAAACATTCCATTTCAAAGCCTGGCAAAAATGTACATTGAACAGTTAGAAAACTATTAAGAAATGTTAATATTAGTAAAATAGAACTAAATTAATAATTTAAACAACCTGTAAACAACAGCAAAATCTTAACAGAAACACTCAAACTTTATACAACAAATAGACAACTTAAAACACATCAAAAGAACAACTGACTCTTAGGCCCGTCTTATCATGTAATTCCAGGAAACAAATCTCCATGTCATCCCTAAAAAGAAAATGAAATGTGAAGGTCTCTCTGGAAAGTTCTAGTTTTTCAAAAAGATTGCAGATGGCCCTTCTTTCTCCTCTTCTTCCAGCTGTAGGAAACGAGGCTCTTCAACTGATGTGCCCCTGAACAGCTGTTTATTCCCATGCAGCCATTTCTCAACTGTTTTGAAGTCTTTAATTATAGGTAGCTCCTTCATTAGAGAGGAGTAAAGAATAATTAATTTTTTGGTTTTAATATTTACAACAACACCTACATATGCAGTATATATATATATATATATATATATATATATATATATATATATATATATATATATATATATATATACAGTATATATGTATATACGGTATATATGTGTATGTATGATATACAGGTGCATCTCAATAAATTAGAATGTTGTGGAAAAGTTCATTTATTTCAGTAATTCAACTCAAATTGTAAAACTCGTGTATTAAATAAATTCAATGCACACAGACTGAAGTAGTTTAAGTCTTTGGTTCTTTTAATTGTGATGATTTTGGCTCACATTTAACAAAAACCCACCAATTCACTATCTCAAAAAATTAGAATATGGTGACATGCCAATCAGCTAATCAACTCAAAACACCTGCAAAGGTTTCCTGAGCCTTCAAAATGGTCTCTCAGTTTGGTTCACTAGGCTACACAATCTGCTGATCTGACAGTTGTCCAGAAGACAATCATTGACACCCTTCACAAGGAGGGTAAGCCACAAACATTCATTGCCAAAGAAGCTGGCTGTTCACAGAGTGCTGTATCCAAGCATGTTAACAGAAAGTTGAGTGGAAGGAAAAAGTGTGGAAGAAAAAGATGCACAACCAACCGAGAGAACCGCAGCCTTATGAGGATTGTCAAGCAAAATCGATTCAAGAATTTGGGTGAACTTCTCAAGGAATGGACTGAGGCTGGGGTCAAGGCATCAAGAGCCACCACACACAGACATGTCAAGGAATTTGGCTACAGTTGTCGTATTCCTCTTGTTAAGCCACTCCTGAACCACAGACAACGTCAGAGGCGTCTTACCTGGGCTAAGGAGAAGAACTGGACTGTTGCCCAGTGGTCCAAAGTCCTCTCTTCAGATGAGAGCAAGTTTTGTATTTCATTTGGAAACCAAGGTCCTAGAGTCTGGAGGAAGGGTGGAGAAGCTCATAGCCCAAGTTGCTTGAAGTCCAGTGTTAAGTTTCCACAGTCTGTGATGATTTGGGGTGCAATGTCATCTGCTGGTGTTGGTCCATTGTGTTTTTTGAAAACCAAAGTCACTGCACCCGTTTACCAAGAAATTTTGGAGCATTTCATGCTTCCTTCTGCTGACCAGCTTTTTAAAGATGCTGATTTCATTTTCCAGCAGGATTTGGCACCTGCCCACACTGCCAAAAGCACCAAAAGTTGGTTAAATGACCATGGTGTTGGTGTGCTTGACTGGCCAGTAAACTCACCAGACCTGAACCCCATAGAGAATCTATGGGGTATTGTCAAGAGGAAAATGAGAAACAAGAGACCAAAAAATGCAGATGAGCTGAAGGCCACTGTCAAAGAAACCTGGGCTTCCATACCACCTCAGCAGTGCCACAAACTGATCACCTCCATGCCACGCCGAATTGAGGCAGTAATTAAAGCAAAAGGAGCCCCTACCAAGTATTGAGTACATATACAGTAAATGAACATACTTTCCAGAAGGCCAACAATTCACTAAAAATGTTTTTTTTATTGGTCTTATGATGTATTCTAATTTTTTGAGATAGTGAATTGGTGGGTTTTTGTTAAATGTGAGCCAAAATCATCACAATTAAAAGAACCAAAGACTTAAACTACTTCAGTCTGTGTGCATTGAATTTATTTAATACACGAGTTTCACAATTTGAGTTGAATTACTGAAATAAATGAACTTTTCCACGATATTCTAATTTATTGAGATGCACCTGTACACCAATCAGCCACAACATTAAAACCACCTGCCTATTATTGTATAGGTCCCCCTCATACTATTCTTCTCACCACAATTGTACAGAGCGGTTATCTGAGTTACCGTAGACTTTGTCAGTTCGAACCAGTCTGGCCATTCTCTGTTGACCTCTCTCATCAACTAGGAGTAAATTCTAGAGACTGTTGTGAAAATCCCAGGAGATCAGAAGTTACAGAAATACTCAAACCAGCCCATCTTGCACCAACAATCATCCATGTGATCAGCCAATCACGTGGCAGCAGTGCAGTGCATAAAATCATACAGATACGGGTCAGGAGCTTCAGTTAATGTTCACATCAACCATCAGAATGGGGTAAAAATTTTATCTCAGTGATTTGGACCGTGGCATGATTGTTGGTGCCAGATGGGCTGGTTTGAGTATTTCTTTAACTGCTGATCTCCTGAGATTTTCACACACAACAGTCTCTAGAATTTTGTTACAAAAACAAAAAACATCCAGTGAGTGGAAGTTCTGTGGACGGAAATGCCTTGTTGATGAGAGAGGTCAACAGAGAATGGCCAGACTGGTTCGAACTGACAAAGTCCATGGTAACTCAAATAACGGCTCTGTACAATAGTGGTAAGAAGAATATCATCTCAGATTGCTGTTCTGAGATGCGGGTTGGCGCTATTTTGGCAGCACGAAGGGGACCTACACACTATAAGTCAGGTGGTTTTAATGTTGTGGCTGATCAGTGTATATATCCATACATATCTATATGTACATGTCTATACATTTTTCCAAAAGAATTAGAGTACTCCATTTCCTTACAAAGGGAAGGTCACACTTGAAGACAGAAAAAAAGAGAACATTTTAAATATCAACTGCAACAACATCATGAAGTCCAATTTAATAACTTGAAGTGGTAATAAATTACTTACAGAGGTAAAATCAAAGGTGTGCCCAAGACAATGTGTAGAGCATACTGAAAAACAACAAAAACAATTTCAAGAACAGTTCAAATTGCATAAAAAATGATATGCAAATATGTGTTTACAGTATTGTATATGCCAAGTTAAGCATGATCCATGCTCTACCAGTTGAGCTACAGAGCTCCTGTATTTCAACTGGTAAAGATAGAGCAAGGATGATAGTAATGACAATGTTTTGGGTTCCCAGGAAATGCATTAACATATAAGTCAATAGATTGAATGCACTGTAAGTTGTTTTCAATAAAAGCATCTGCCAATTGAGTAAATGTTAAAACATGTGTCCTTATTCTTTCTTTCAACAAATACTTATAAAGCACACAATTATAGGTTTATTTATGTCAAAAACATGATTTCTCTATATTCCTCACCATCAACATGAAAACCCCACAGTCTGACTACTGGTGCGGTCACTGTTGCACTGGCGGTTGGTGGTGTGTCTCTGACCGCTGGCGTGGGCACTGTTGTACTGGTGGTTGGTGATTTGTGCTACATATATTGACAAACAACCCAAGGTGTTTATATCTCCATGGACAACTGCCTTGTTGGAGTGGCTTTGGAGATGTAATTTTAATTTGTCCAGTCTTGTCGGCTTAAACACACTTGTCATGCAAAAAGGGCAGTGAAAATCGCTGCAACAGGTTTAGCATTGCTGCAACTGAGGTAATGTTTGACCTCACCAAATCGTAATGTCTCTACAAGGGAAGAAATGCACCACACGCATTGATCAATTTTAGGAACTTTGACAAATGTAACAAATACTTATAGCGTTCAAGAGTATTATTAGTAGGTTACCATAAACTCACAAACCATAGGCCTAAATAAATCAAAACAAAAGGGAACAACCCATTTATATTCAGAAATATAAAAAAAGGTTTCAGTGACTTTATCGGAATGCCGATTTACAAAACACAATCCAAAGGGTATCGAAATGTCCCCGGAAAAATATCTGATTTTAATAAAGCATGTCAAAAAATGAAAGCTTCAATCAGAATAACAAGAAACACACCTACAGACTGAGTAGTAAGCAGATAAATACTAAGCATTAATATATAGATTCATTGTTCACCAAATAACGATAGATTTATTAAGAAATTACAAAGACCAAATTTGTGTGATTTAGTTAAGTTAATTTTGACCCCTTAATAAAACGGTTTTCGAGCGATGTGGGCAGGCGGGCTTCATTACATTTATCTATGATTGGGAAGGTTAATGTTATTAAAATGAATTGTATTCCAAAATTCAATTACTTACTGCAGACTCTCCCTGTAGATGTCCCCCTCTCTTATTTCAAACAATTTGATAGCATAGCAAAGGCTTTCATTTGGAATGGTAAGTGTCCCAAATTACATTTCAATAAGTTACATAGGCCGATTGACAAAGGTGGGCTAGGCCTACCCAAGATTTTATTTTATTATTATGCATTCGGTCTCAGACATTTGGCTCATTGGTCGCTTCCACCTGAGAGAGCCCCTCCCTGGTTCTGTATAGAACAGGAAGTTCTTGCCTCTATTTCGCCACTGCAGAGCCTTTCTATCAAATTAATCGGAGAAGCTAAGTTACATCCCGTTATCTCGCACTTGAACTCGGTATGGACTAAAGTGTCCAGACTGTTTAATTCGGACATTTTTTTAAATGTGGCCTCGAGCATATGGCTGAACCCCAAACTGTGCATCAACAAGTCCCCTTTTTGCTGGTCAGAGTGGATTGGGAGGGGGGTTACTACACTCGGTGACCTGTATGAGAATGGAGTGTTGAGATCCTTTCAAAATTTGGTTCAACTTTTTGGGATTCCTAGATCTCAGTTCTATAAGTATTTACAGCTGCGCCACCTGCTCTGTACTGTTTTTGGGAGTGGTTTACACCCTCCTAAAGCAGCAGACATCAGTGTATTACTCCCTACTAATTCAGAGTCTGGGAGACGGAACTTCAACTTCTCTTAAGAGATTATGGGAGAAAGATCTAAATTTGGTATTGGTGAAGGGACAGTGGGCTAGGATTCTAAAAAAATGTCAAATCTGCATCCAGTGACGCAAGGGTTTGCCTCATGCAATTTAAGAATTTACATAGAGTCTATTGGACCCCCTCTAGATTGCATAGGCTTGGTCTTAAAGACACACCCACCTGCTGGCGATGTCAGTTAGAAGAGGGAGACACAGCCCATGTCTTTTGGGGATGTGTTAAGATGCAGGAATTTTGGATGAGGATTCAGAGTTTTATGTGTGAGGTTTTGGCCTCTCAAATTTTATTTTGCCCCAGACTCTGTATCTTGGGAGATGGGGCAGTCGTTAATTTGGAGAATAAGCACGTGAAAGACTGGGTCCTATCTAGTGTTATGATCGCCAGACAGATCACTTTGAGGAGTTGGAAGTCGGCTGGAGCACCCCCTTTTCAGGAGTGGTGTTCAGAGATGGCCAGAGTAGCAGCTCTTGAGGAGGGGGTATCCAGAAGACTGGGGAGTCTGGACATGTTTGCGAAGAAGTGTGGCAGATATCTGTCTTTTTTGGAGGGCTCTCGGGGAGGTACAGTGGAGAGAGAGGTGTAGGGGTTTTATGTGTGTGATTTGTTTTATTTATTTTATTTTATTTTTTTATTAATTAATTAATTGTGTTGTCATTAGCTCCGCCCTAACTTCCGGCCTGAGACTGCTGTGACGTATGGCTCTGCGGCTCTGTAGATGGATACTATTGTGCTGGGTGCCAACATGTTTGCGTGACGTAACACACACCTGCATCTCGACGAAATGGGAGTTGAATATTTCCGCACGAGTTTCCAAGTTAGAAGTCCGACATAAAGTGTCACTCCATTGCACTTTCCCCAGTTGAAAGGTGGAAATTCCAACACTCCGAGTTGAATGGAACACTTCATGAATCATCACAGCAACAACAATACAGAGCATCACAGCTTTCCCCACAGGAGCGAACACGTGGGCACACACACACCACCACCAGGTGTGTGGCAGTGGACTCAACGCGCTGAAGCAGCGCATATACAGCAGGCAAATGTTTCAAACAGCTAGACAGAGCATAGCTAAATGAAACAGAATGCAGCATCTTCAAAACTGAACTTCAACTTAACACGCATATTAAAAACGCCATGGTTATAGCGTCTCCTGTTTAGACAGTCACTAAACACACTGGTGCATGCACTAAGATTACTGTGGTAACCTGAAGGAAAAACAGACAGATGTGCATTGCACATTCTTTCATTGAGATAGGCAGCGAATCTTCACATAATGACAAAATATGAAGCATTCTATTTTTTGTACATTTTGTGACAGATTATTTTATAACATCTATAATAATGCATAGACGATACACTGGAACTACAAGACGCAATGCAGCAGCCAAAGATGTTTGTCAGACATGTAATTATATACAGTTATGTACATGTCATTGCCCCTCGAGTACTCATCGAGTAATTAGTCAGAGTACTCGAGTAGACAAAATGACCAAAATCCCCATCCCTAGTTTTCATAGAATACCTGAATGACTTACTACATTTGCACTGTGCAGTATACAAAAGAGCTTACTGTGTAGAGTACTGAATCCAACAATACGAGTTTCTTACTTGACCACATTGTCAAATGTTAGCACATTTTTACACAAAATTGGATTAAAAATTATGTTAATAACTGTTATTATTTCCCAGATGATATCTGGACAACACTCACTGAATTAAGCCTTCAGGCGGGGTCAGAAATATTGTTATTATGAGTTCTGAGTAGATGAATGACCAAGCAAAGTCATACCAGTAGGAATTCTAGTTGATACCAGAGCTGCCGAGATGAAAGATGCTGGAAAGCAATGATATAGCAAAATTATTTAAATTTCTATGTTTTTTCAATCATGACTCACCCTTCACAATTTGCTTTTACAAGTTAATGAATAATTTGCCACATACTACAGTATGCATTAAAGGAATATCTTGGGTTCAAGTTGAGCTCAAATGACAGCATTGTGGCATAATGTTGATTACCACAGAAATGTATGAAGAATTTTCGCTTCTTCTCTTTAAAAAAAAAAGAAGCAATAATCGATGTTACAGTGAGGCACTTACAATGAAAGTGAATGGGGCCAATTCGCATATGTTAAATATATTCACTGTTTCGAAAGTATTGCCATGAGATGTAAACAATATGCATGTTAACATGATATTGCTTACTAACCTCTCCTGTGTGAAGTTACTATATATAATTTTACAACTTCGTTGCCATGACGACATATCGCTGTAAACCCTAAAATGACCGTAAAAACTAAAGTTTAAACTTCAAAACAGCCTTACAGGAAAACTTTTGTAAAGACAGCACCTTACAAATGTGAGTTGAATGACGAGCCATACAGTGTGAATATGCAAATGATCTGAAATATATAACTATTGGACTGAGGTTAGCTAATGCGCTAAAGTTAGCGGTATCACATTGTGTGCGTTTGAAACGTCACTTTCGTCAGCTAAAAAACAAAACAAAGAATGCTTCCTTGTAATAAAAAAAAAAAAGTAGAGTTTCTTTTGAGGTGATACCCTTTTAAAATGTATACACTACATGGCCAAGTGCATAGTGTATATTGTATCATTTGAGACACAACTTTTCAAGGACTGTTCGTTGGTGACATCACTGTTCCATGAACATTTCCTGCTTGTCAAAACTGAGACCATTTAGCAGAGACGGACCACTTCTATTAAAATGAATGGAAGAAATTGGAACGGCCAACGGCAGCCAACGGTCCCAAAAAAAAATGCAGCCTCATCACCGCTGTGTAAGGGGGTTCAGTGGAAAGGAGGAGGCGAGAACCGGCTTGACAACTTAAATAACAATTTATTAACCAAAAAACACAACCAAAACCCACAACTAAAAACACACAGTACAGCTGTCTGCAATTCTCTCTCTTTCGAACTGTCGTCCCCGGCCGCCTTTATCCCTCGCGTGCCCCATCAGGCTGATTGGGGACCGGGTGTGTCTCATTCCAGCCCTCCTCGGCTCTACACGCTGCCTTTAAACACAGAGTGTGCCTCTCCTCGGGAGACCGGTCTCTACCTGCTGGCATCTTCACGGGTCCAGGAATGGAGCGGTGAGGGTCCGGGCCACTTGAGTGAAGCTCGGACCAATACAATTTTACTACTTATTTGAAATATGTTCTTTTATCATAATCTTGACCAACTGTTTTGGAGATTTCGGTCTTTTCCCATTCAAGTAGATAGGAGCTGCACTTTCATGACTCTTGTTTACATAGAAAAATAGCTGCCCAAACTGCCAAAGTGCATTCCAAAAACATCCGCAGAGTGGACTGACTTACCTTGAAAAAGAGACTTTGTTGAAAGGATCCAGAAATACATTTGGACTGTTCTAAATCATTTGTTTTTGTTTACATTCTCGAAATGGTCTATACTTCATGTTTTACGCATACGCTGGCACATGCATAAGGGCGAGAGACCTACATATCATCATCAGCAGGGTGCAAGCACTGTCCCTGTACTCTGTAGGCTACGCATTGTCTGGGCATGCACCTGGAATTGTTTGCACTAATTAGTGCGTCCACAACAACAGTGGTTGTGCACGTCAAGAACACGCGTGTGAGAAGGTCAGGGGATACCAGTATTTGTATAACTCGAGTCTGAAGGAATTTAAAGACATCTGTATCGACCGCCTCTGTACATGCACACAGCCAAATGAACTATACTTTAAAAGGCTAGAGCGTTCTAAAAGGCTAGAGCGTTCTAAGGTAAATACACTAGCATGCAAGTAAACAGTGTTCTTTGGGTTTTAGCCATATAGTCTGGAGCCCCTGCTGGTGAAGGTAGGCAGTAAGCAGGGTCACTTTCAGCTAAGTCCCTTCTCATTAGTTGTGGTTCACATAATGCCACTACAGAGATGTCTCATCAAATTAAGATGGTGGTGACCTCTATTTCTCACAAAGAATCACTCACACTAAAAACTCTCTCTATAACATAATAATCGCAGGATTTGAAATGCAAGAATAGCCAGAGAAATGAGGCACAGATTAAATCTCATCCTCTCCACACGCAGAGGTACAGAGAGCATTTTCTACTGCAATTAATACACTGTGAGCCATTGGAGGAATTTTACCATCCGTTTACAATGATCCGCATCAAAAAAGGAGAAGTAATGATCAAAAACAGAGAGAAAGTTAGCAGAGTTTATTGAATAAGTTGCATCTTTGTCAAAGCTCATTCTGACTTTGTCTTGCCAACGTAAATCCAACAAGTCTTTTTATAACAAGCTAATGGCTGTGAAAAACTTGAATGGAGAGACATGACATAAGATAAAATAGCAATAGCAAACACATGGCTGCATGTATATACACACACACACACACACACACACACTGTATAATGTTTTTTCGTGGAATGTGTTTCCTCAGCACAACAACGTGAAGTGAATTGAAAGTAAGTTGACCTAGAAACTCCTGAGAGAGAAACAGTGAGGAATGCTGAACAAGCTGACACCTCTAGAGAGATCTGCGATGGCTCGATGCTCTGAGCTTAAACTTGAGGTAAAGTAGGCCTCTCAGGTTACTGTACTAAATCCTCAGGAGCCTGCCGAAGGCGACTGTGGCAAAGAACACAAAACTCCATAATCAGTGTTGCTGTGTCGGTGTCACGCCCCCATCGGTCTCTCCATCTCCAGCCATCATCCGCTCCAACTCACGGCACTCTAATCAGTTTCACCTGTTCCTAATCACCTCATTACCCAGACTCTATATACTGTATATATACTCGCAAAATGTTCACTCTCATTGTCTAGTTTCGTCATTGACAAGTGGAAGACCTCTTTATCGCTTTCCTAAAGTGGTTACTCTTCCTGAATATATCGTCTTTGTGTTCAAACATTCTTCTGTGTTTTCTACACAAGTGTGACAGTCGGGCTGGTTTCAGTCTTTAAATACTTTCTCCTATTCCAGCTTAATCTGCAGAGACAACTAGTGAGCTATTGTAGGTTAATATTCTCGAAAACTGTAAACACCGTGTCTCTGTGGTGCTATAAAGATTCCTCTGTTTGTTCTGAGTGACCCAACCAGTCTGCCACAGCAATGCTGATTCAAACAATGAGTGAGTTGAGGGTGGGACTATCTGTTTGATTGATCAATGGTAGATGAGGGGTGTATTCAGAAGGCTGTTTTAAAACAATATTTATTTTTATTATTGACCTGGGACCTCATTCCCCCTGTAACTCATCCATTTTTTGGAGTTGTGCCCACACTTCAACTTTAAGTTGACTGGGCTTTTTTCTCTACCCACTATTAGAATAATGTTAGATGTATAAACCTGACTAGAAACATTTTCAACACAGCTTTTTATTTTATTTCCTAATTCTTTTTTGAATCCTGATTTCCAATGCCTTGCTCTCCTCAAGCGCTCTCTATATTTCATGGTAGATGGTTTTTTTAGCGAGTGTGCATACTCCATGACTGTCGACTGCAGTACATACAACAAAACATTATATTTTATAATAAAAACCATAAAAGTTTATTTAATTGCAAAGAATACGTGTTCGGTAGTGACAGTTCTTAAAGTTACACACTGATTTATAGATTTTGGAGCACATTTACTTCTCTAGATCTATTTGTTTTGTTACAGACTTTTGGAGGATATATTAGTTAACACAGCTAAGGTTTGATATAAATGTAATGTTGAGCTTTTTTTTTCTCTCTTTTTTAATCTGAAACCACTTATTATCAGTTATTGTTTTAAACTATTCGTCATCTGTATAGAAATTAAGCAGAATGATCAAGCGGTCCTTTACTTCAATACAAAAGTGATGTTTGTCCTTCCAAATACAGATGATGGGAACAATTATGTCTTTAATCATTTATAACTGCATTATATTTATCATAAAACATTTGTGCTTGTAATATTTTCAACATAAAACATTTTATGAGTTATTGTAATTTAGTGTATTTCTACACTAAGTGTTTTGGTAGTGACAAATTATGTTCCAAAAAACATTCCAAAAATGTCTGAAAATACAATATGAAAACTGATTGTACTTTTACTGTATATTTGTACCTATATGGTACCATACAGTATACACATTATAGAGACAAAGTTTTGGGGAAAAAACATACACATTTTAAAATGTTTCCAACTCTGAGTTTAAACCAGTCGGTAGGATGGCCCATGTACATTTCACAGCCTGTGTATACAGTATATCGTCCATCTGTACACATATCACACCCACATACATCACGCCAACTGACAAACACTTAAAAGTCAGTTATACGCGTGTCTCATGCCAGCAACAAAGGACTGCTCCCTAGTTCACGGCATCCTAAATTCTGTGCATGTAGTTTCATGACATGAACTGTTTGGGATTCTTGGATCTGCATGGAGAAGATGGATTAGAGATGTCTAGCTGACCTCCTGTCTGCTCCCACATGCCTGAAGGATTGAGGGCGTGTGGACAGGTTGATTATGATGCAAAAACGCACGTGGCCTGCTGCTGGGTGGGGGGGGACTGCCTTACATCATGAATATCCATCCTGGTTAAGGCTGGTTCATGCTGGATAGTGCTGTTTGGTGCTGGTCTTGCTGGTGCACCAACATAGCCATGCAAAACACAACCAACATGGTCTTTCTGGTATCGCTGGTTGACCGAGATTGTCTTGCTGGTTAAAGACACTATGTTACATCTTTGGACATCCTTAATCTAAACCTACATTTTTGCTAAATTATTTTTAAGTGGCTTGTTTTATGTATTGCTGCAGTTTCCTAGTGAAATGAACACTGGAGGTGCAACAACAACAACAACTAATATTCACTTTCAAACAAATCATGGGTAAAATTGCAGCTTATCGGTTCATATTTGCTTACTATTTGCTCCGTTCCTCACACGATGCTATCTTATGACATCAAAACACTTTTAATGCTGCACTTGTCTTAAAGCTGATACATTTTAATGTTTGAATTGCATAAATAACTACGTTTACAAGCTTGTTCAGGTGCATTCAAATTGTGCAGTAGCTCAACCGATAGAACATTGCACCGGGGTACGAGTCCTAAAGAGCATGCAAGCCGAAAGTATCATAGAAGCACCACAAAATGACACGGTTACATTTTTCCTCTCACATTTGCTTTTATGACACTCAGTTAGGTTTAGGTTTAAGGTTTAGGGTAGGTAAATACGTTTTGGTTATTTGAAACTCAGTAGAGCAATAACCAATGACTAAAGTTGTGATATTAACTATAGGCTATTGGCTATTTAAAAATAAAAAAAATAGGGAAAAGTCCTTTAATAGGTCCCACCCCAGCTTCCTGTTTGAAGAGTAATAATGTCAACACTGGAAAGAAAACTGCGCTCGTCAAGCTATTTTGTGGGGTCTTTAACGAAGAACACGCATCGCTGGCATAACAACATCGCAGTGTCATTTTGACCCATGACAACAACTTCACTGACGTAAATGGCAGGGATTAAAAGAAAGAATCAGTTAGCACGTCATCTATCATGTGTTTAGACAACAATGCTGTCTGTGCAAACAAAACCACATTGGGAGTAATCATCAGATTTTAATTTTAGTGTCTGGTTTCCCCTGTAATCATCAATCAAGCATTGTGTCTGCCTGTGCAACATAGGATGTGGCCTTGTACAAAGTGAATGAGTTTTATTGAGATAGTCCTCCAATCGATGTCTGCTCATCTTTCTCAAATTAATTCAGAGTGGAAAAACTGACTGGAGGGAGGAAAACAGGGACAGAAAGACAGAGACAGCAAGACAGACCACAATTCACAATGAGTATTGTCATTCTTAATGAGGTTGATCTTTTAGCCAGTCATCAAAAGCCTTCTGCTCACTCAGACATAATGCAGGGGATATTGAATATGATTAGAATGTTATTGTCTTTGCATTCAGATAAACTTGTGTCACTTTTTGAAGTTTGATCATTGTTTATTTGTTTGCGTCTTGTTGAATACATTTGCTAAACCTGATGGCAGTGATACATTTTTAACCCTGAAATGCATGGGAATTTAACAAAACACTCTTTCATATTTGGGTCTTTAAAGACCAGGCATGTACAGTATATCTATCACAAATGAATCTACAAAATGCCCAGATAGTATCAATTTTTCAAAGTATTTTCAAGACAATTAGAAAATACTAGAATAGAATATATTCTGAAATATTTTGAAGTTTTGTTTTTCATATATCAAAGAGATGATGCAACAAATCAGGACAAATCTAGAACAAGATTCATTACTTTCACACTGAAATTTCATGAAATGCAACTGGTTATAAAACACATATAAATATGCATTTTCTTAGGTACTTATTGAGTCTAAACGGATGCACAACTTACATATTTTAATAGTACACCCAAATGACAACAGCCATTTCATCCTGTTCATGTGTTGTACTTGCTATAGTTTACTTATTTGTTGTTTCTTCATCAAATAGCAATGTCAAATGTAAATCAAGTCAATCACTGTAACCCCAGTGCCACCTTGAGTGACAAATAGCATGTAAACTGTATGTGCACACACATATAGGATACTGATAATTCACCACTGCTGCACAGAAAATCAATGTGATATAGTATTTATTTGTATGAATATACTCATTTGTCTTTTAATAAACAATTAAATAGATATCATGTGATAGTAAACTTAAATAGATGTGAAAAAAATCATAATCAAAATAAAAATTCAGACTGACACTATTACATTTATAGGGCCTCTAATGACCCTATATGATCATTTATTTATTTATTTATTTATATTATTATTATTATTGCAGTATTTACAACCCCAATTCTGAAAAAGTTGGGACAGTAAGAAAAATGCTAATAAAAACAAAAAGGAGTGATTTGTAAATGATATTCACCCTTTGCTATATTGAAAGCACAACAACTAAACATTATATGATGTTTTACCTTGTGAATTTCATTTTTATTTTTTATTTTTTTATTTACAATAATTTCAAATCAGATGAGTGCAACATGCTCCAAAGGAGTTGAGACAGCGGCAATTTAAGACTAACAACAATTTGACAAGTTAAAATAACAAGGCGATGTGAAACAGGTGTGGCAATTGAGTCATAGTATATAAGGAGCCTCCAAAAACAGCCTAGTCATTCAAGAGCAAGGATCATTCGAGACTTGTCAATTTGCCAACAGATGCTTCAGCAAATAATCCAGCACTTTGAGAACAATGTTCCCCAAAGACAAATTGGAAGGATATTGGGCATTTCACCCTCTACAGTGCACAACATAGTTAAAAGATTCAAGGAATCTGGTCAAATCTTGGTGTGTAAAGGGCAAGACGAAAACCACTTCTGAATGCGCATGATCTCTGATCCCTCAGACATCACTGTCTTAAAAAGAACATCATTCATCTGTAATGGATATCATGAACATGGGCTTGGGATAACTTTAGTAAACCTTTGTTAGTCAACACCACTCACTGCTCAAGTTAAGACTTTTTTATGTAAAGGAGAATCCGTACATCAACACTGTCCAGAAACGTTGCCGACTTCTTCTGGGCTCGGTCTCATCTTAGATGGAAAGTAGAACAGTGGAACTGTGTTTTTTGGTCCGATGAGTCCACATTTCAAATAGTTTTTGAAAAACAAAGCCGACTTGTTATCCAGTCAAAAGAGGAAAAGGACCATCCAAGCTGTTATTAGCATCAGGTCCAAATGCCAGTGTCTGTATGGGCCAGGAGTGTGTCAGTGCCCATGGCATGGGTAACTCGCACATCTGTGAGAACACCATTACCGCAGACAGATATGTGCAAATTTTGGAGCAACATATACTGCCATCCAGCACCGTCTTTTCCAGGGACGTCCCAGAATTTTCAGCAGGACAACTTCAAACACATACTGGCCGCATAAGCAGAGAGTGTGGGTGCTAGATTGGCCCGCCTGCAGTCCTGACCATCTCCAATTGAGAATGTGTGGTGCGTTATGAAGTGCACAATACGGCATCTAAGAAACTGTACAATTGCACAGCTAAAGACTTACATAATGGATGATTGGGGTAAAAAACTTGTGTCTTCAATGCCTAAATGCTTAATTAGTGTTATTAGAAGAAATGGAGATGTTTCACAGTGGAAAACACTCGACTGTCCCAACATTTTTGGAGTGGGTTGCAATCATCTGATTTGAAATTACTGTACATTAAAAAAAAAAAAAAAAAAAGGGTGATTATAATTTACAAATCACTCGTTTTTTTCATAGTGTCCCAACTTTTTCGGAATGGACTATTTGCACTCATGACGTACTTTCGCTTTGAAATATTGCAGCCCGCTAGTATCCGGTTAAATGTGTTTACGTGCGCCATAGTTGCCTAGTTCCCGAAACGCCACTTAAGATGAGTGTTCGAAAGAGGATTTTAAAGTACGGATCTTTTCAGAGATAGGAGAAGAAATATTCTGAACATTACCATGTACAGCTCTTTCAAAATTCAGTGGAAGAACAGTTTTCAGAGCTTTTTTCAGCCCAAGCCGACCTGAGAATGGCTGGTATAAACTCCAATCCAATCTAAGTGCATTTCACCGTTTCTCCTCACACGGAGGTCTGTAGCAGACATTTAACCACAGATCAGCTCGAAATGCAAATGACAAAAGGTTGAATGAGACAGAGGGTGTCAGCACCAGTGGCACTCTTTTAATTAACTATGTGCTGCAGTCACTGCTGTGTTCCATGTGTGAGGGAGGAGAAAGACGCAATGAACGTATACATCAACCTGTTTTTATTAAATGTATGTTTTAATCTTTATTTTGTGTCACTGTTTCACTGATAAGTACTGTTTATCGCTAAAAGTTGAAATGCAAATGCATAAGTACGAGCTGCTAAAGATAATGAGTTATAACGTTTGAAATAGATTAAATATATGTAGTGTGGTTAAATATATTTTAGCGCAGTTATTCATTAATTTAATTTGATAATACAACTGCTTCATTCAGTTTTGAGTGATTTTTAAAGCATGGCCAGAGTAAGCTAACAGCTAGTGTATTTATAGATAAAAACATCTGAGACATTTATCCAAAGAAATGTAATTTGCAATCATTGTATGTTGAAATTTATCGTTGAATCGCAACTGGTATGAAATATCATTAATGAATGAAACGCGTGTTAATGAGACGACCAGACTGCTGCAGGTTATATATGTTTGATTTATTATTCAGGAGTTTAGCTACATTTGAGAAGGAAAAAAACATATATATTAAGAGGAAAATTTCAGCAAATTATAAAATTGAGACGTCATGTAAGTGCCAAAAATATGATTTGCTGATTAAATCAACTGACAGCCCTAAAATAAGAAATAATCTGCCTTCCAATTAATAAATCTCTGCACGTAGGCGCGCTGAAAGCTGTAACCGGAAACACCTGAGCCGCACTACTTAGAACGCGGAAACAGTTGTGCAAGTAGTCCATTAGGGTTGTATAAGAGAAAGACTGAAGAATACTAAAGAGGTGTGGGCACAACTCCAAAAAAAATGGATGAGGTACAGGGGGTGGAATGAGGTCCCAGTTCACTAAAGACCCGAGGTATCCGTTTCTGTTTTTCAAGAATAATATATGACAATAACAAATCGTTCATTCAAAATGTTGCTTTAAAATGTGTTTTTGTCCTTTTCGAAAAAGGACAAAGGACTATTGTACTCTGAAATGTACTATATTGACATACTGCATCTAAAAAGCAATAGTTTTTATGTATTTACAGCTGTAGAAACTTAAACAATCCTTTAAAATCCTTTATGAATGTATTTTCTTTAGGGCTGTCAATCACTTGGTATTTAATTACATGGTATGCCGATTAATTAAAAAAACTAAAATTCAATATATAATGATTCCATAATTATAAATGGATATGTTTAAATAATGATAAATGAGATATATATATATATAGATAGATAGATAGATAGATAGATATAATAAAACTTATTCAGATAATTAAAATGCATTATCTGTTATTATTGTGGCAGACGAGTAAAGCATTGACAAGAAAAAAACTGACTTTAGAATCCTGTGTATTGTTTATTTCCATATTATTGAACATATCATTGGCCTACAGTCTAGAGCAAAGGCATAATTAATTGCAATAATTAATTGAGTTAATTATTATTTAATTAACTATAATTAAAGACAGCCCTAATTTTAATAGTTACATTTTTACTATTATATAGATATTTTAGATCCCTTACCCCTACATATACATACAAATAAATAATATATATATATATATATATATATATATATATATATATATATATATATATATATATATATATATATATATTATGAGCCACTAATCCCACCCCTACCCCTTAATGTTCACCATGGATTCAGTAATTTGCACGTCTCTTAAATTCATACGTAAAGTGATTTACATTTAGACGCTGTCAATACATCAAAATTGTATGTTTCAGTGTCTATGCCAACATAAGCAAACGTAAATGTGCTAGAACCACACTTTGTGTAATGACAGCAACAAATACTCATGAGACTACGTTGATGGAAAAGACCTGCGTGAAGATTCTTCAAAATATACATTTGGCATCCCACTCCAAAAATCTCAAAAAAAGGGTTTTGAATGACATGAGAGTGAGTAAATATTTTTTATCATTTATAAATTAATCAATTCATTTTGGGTATGATTCAAATAATTATTTCACATATAGATACTTAACTATATGTATATAAACTTACAGAGGTTGTTGAATAACATTAAAAATATTAACTGCATAATGAAGGCAGGTGTTGATCGTACAAAGCTAGGATCATACATAAATGCCTTCAAAACCAGCACTAACCAACCTAAACCAGCCTGGAAATCCATGCTGGTCTAAGCTGGACTTTTCAGCAGGGATCTCGCACACTGTTAAGGCCTCTAAAATGTACCTGCTTGCACAATGAGCGTAGACAGTTATCCTGACATAGCACTCTCTGTTTCATTGATGTCGTAGACAGTATCCTTATAAAATCATCTGCATCTCTTTACACAAAGTCTAACAATTAGTTACAAAGCACACAGAAAAGTGCCTACATCTGAATAGGTCAACTTTTGTTTTTGCTCAGCTTAGTGTACATGAATCTGATGTAATTAGCACTCTACTACAGTGGCCCGGAGCGAGGAGTGTGAATGATGGGTAAATACAAAATAAATGTATGCATGATGAAAGAGAGTGGAGAACAACACTCGAGGTGGAGGTAATTAACTGGGAATTAAATAATTTCATGTCAGTTAAATTACGGTGACCAGAAGCCCTTTGGGCTGAAAGCCAAGTACATACACAAACACATACATTAAGAGTAACATTTAAAAAAAAGGTACATTATATTTGTTTATTCAGAGTGAAAACTACACAGCAGCGAGTGACCAGGCTTTGGCTCTGATCCTGTCTCACTCAGCATTCTTTGGCTCCCTTCAGAGGCCTGTCTGAGCTAATTAGCACATGATGCAAACTCGCATGTCCCTTCTGAGTTTATCTATGAAAGTGTGTGAGAAAACTAGGGAGAGGCAGAAATAGCTTGAACTGTGCATTCGTTCAAAGTAAAACTACAGCTGCAGTTCAGACTTTAGTGCACACTTCCACTAGTTATTAAGGTAAGAAAAAAATCATATTGTTAATATTCTAAAGGTAAATTGTGCGTAATTTTTGCACCACTAGCGTAACATCACCAAATTAAATCACAAAAATAGTGACTGCTTTCAAACAGCTTTCCCGAACACATCCACTGTCTGGCATTTTTCGAAATACATACAGTATAGGCTAGTTCTGCACTATACTCTCACCTTTGGTTGAGACAATGTTGCTATATCAGGCTGGTCAGGATTCTCAAACAATGTTTTGTGCCACAGAGGCAGTATACACTTTTTTGGGAATCAGTATGCGAACAGGTTAGTTGGGGCAAAGAAATAACATACTTTACTTTTAAAGGAATAGTTCACCCAAAAATTAAAATTCTGTCATCATTTACTCACCCTCATGCCATCCCAGATGTATGACTTTCTTACTTCTGCAGAACACAAATATTTCAGCTCTGTAGGTCCATACAATGGAAGTGAATGGGTGCCAAAATTTTAAAGCTCCAAAATGCACATTAACACAGCATAAAAGTAATCCATAAGATTCCAGTGGTAAAATCAATGTCTTCTGAAGCTATATGATAGGTGTGGGTTAGAAACAGTTCAATATTTCAGTCGTTTTTGACTGTTACTCTCCACTTTTCATTCTTCTTCTTTTGTTTTAGGAGATTTGCATTCTTCGTGCATATCGCCGCCTACTGGGCAGAGAGGAGAATTTATGGTAAAAACGGACTAAAATATTTTTCTGTTTCTCATATTTCATCATATCGCTTCAGCATAGATGTATTTAACCACTGGAGTGTTATGGAATACTTTTATGCTTCCTATATGTGCATTTTGGAGCTTCAAATATTTGGCACCCATTCACTTGCATTGTATGGACCTACAGAGCTGAAATATTCATCTAAAAATATTTGTTTGTGTTCAGCAGAAGAAAGAAAGTCATACACATCTGGGATGGCATGAAGGTGAATTAATGATGAGAGTATTTTAATTTTTGGGTGAACTATTCCTTTAACCCTGTTGTTATGTTTGGGTCATTTTTGACCCATTTAAGAGTTAAAAACAGTGAAAAACTAATCTTGTATTTGGTCGAAATGACTCTCCACAACAATGAATAAATAAATAAGTTAACCAAAATAAGTGTTGCTTTTTTATGATACTTGTTTATACAATGTCAGGGTGTTTTGGATGGTTACCAGGGCGTTGCTAGGGCATCCTCAATGTTCTATGACATCCTGATCCCTATATATGTGCCCTTTTCAATGGAAGTTTCAATGGGATTTTTCAAAAAGTGTTTGTCTGCCAGATGGACATTTATATTCTGAAATAAAAATATTTTAGAAGATAAACCATGATGGTGTATTTATTACGGATATGAGTAAATATTCCAATTATAAGCTTTTCCCCTCAAAATTAAGGTTTTACTGTAAATCTACTGTATAAATATGGATAAACTTTCCAGATGAAATTCTACTATAAAAGCTTGAGTTCAGTTTGAAAAACAAGCCAATGGCAATGTTTATGTTTAGAATCAAAGGGGAGGTGTGCTGTATAATATTTCTACTGTATGCTACCGGGTCCTTTTTGACCCGAACAGAAAAGTTGTTTGAAATTTTCTCCAGAACATAAGGGTTAACTGAAAACCAAAGCTTGTATAATTTACTTTGCTTAGAAACACGTCGTGGCGGGGTCAATCTAATCCAATTCAATCCAGGAAAGCCATGTTACTGGCTCTTTACTAAGATTGTGTGCTGTCAGAGTAGGTGAATGTCAGACAGGATTAATAAAATGTGATGAACTATGGGGACGAAATCCCAGAATCAGCCAAGGGGTCAATCAAACTGAAGTAACCGTTGAAAGCTCACTATAACACAGAGCTTTACACAGCTGAAACAATACTCAAGTTCTCATTTTAGAATTGAGGCAGAAATGATTTGCTAAAATTGATTTGTGTCCAAAACTAAAACTCAAAGCCTTCAAATATTACATTTCCCTTATACTAACAAATGCAAGCAAGTAGTTGAGTGAAGTACTTTTGTTAAAGGGATAGTTCACCTAGAAATGAAATATCTCTCTTCATTTACTCACCCTCATGCCATCCCAGATGTGTATGAATTTCTATCTTCTGCAGAACACAAATTAAGATTTTTTAGAAAACATATTTAAGCTCTGTAGGTCCTCACAATGCAAATGAATGGTGGCCAGAACTCTGAAGGTCCAATCAGCAATATCACTACATCCATCTGAAACTATTCTCTGATAGCACTGATTTATATATATATATATATATATATATATATATATATATATATATATATATATATATGGCCATTTAAAAAGAACCAGTGAAGATAAAAAGGTTATTGAAAATAGTGAAAAAATAAATAATTATGAACAGTTACAGGATCTAAGACATACACTTATTATCCTTATAAATTCCTGTACATTTTAACCTAAAATCTTGTTGATAAAAAAAAGTCTATGGACATGTTATGTGTCAGCTTCCAAAACCAAATAACCCACGACTTGCACACCATATACTAAGACATAATAAACAGCTGTATTCCATATAAACTCACTGTTTATACACGTATTTGCAAATGTGAGCATGTGTATGTGTCATGTAGGCTGTGAGTGTGTAAAAGAGCGATTGATGCTTGGTCAGATTATGTCAGAGAGCTTTATCAAAGTGCACCATTACGACGGTCATGGTTTTATAAACCCACATCAATCCCAATCCTGGTAAATCACATCCATTTACACCAATTGCCATGTATAAAGCTGCATGAAATCAGCTCATTGGCCTTGTGCTCAGGAAATGTATTCAGAGACTTCACCAAGTGTTCTGAGAGTAATAAAAGCTTCTTATGAACATTTAGAAATCGGACTCTATGAAGAACTGAGAGAGCAAAGGCGTGTCTCAGCAGTAATATGTAAACCTGCTTCACAGAATCAAGGCTGTTACATCATGGAGGTCTACTCCAGGTTTCTAAACATGTAGGCTTCACTGGCTTGTTGTTTAATCACAATCTTTTGGAAATAGCCGGATGGATCGTTTTGTGCTACGCTGCCCCCGTGTGGCATGATGAACCAAACGAATGAAAGGTATATAACGCCATCTTGTTGTTGTAGGCTGACACTGCAATTGCACAATCGCTTGGATTAGTAGGTCACAGTATAAATGAGAATATATTTGATTTGCATGCCCATACGTGCACATACATACACATAAAATGCCACATGGATATTTATTATATGATGGATAATTTATAGACATATTGCAGATGAGCAAAAAAATAAAAATAAATAAAAAATTAAAAATAAAAATAAAGAAATAAAAAATACGTCTTCTAGAAGTCTTTCTAGCAAGTCAGTCCACTGGTGGCCATTTTTGGAACGCTCTAGGGAGGCTATTTCCAGTCATGCCAGTGCAGCTCCTATCAACTTGAATAGGAGAACACCAAAATCTAAAAAAAATGGTTGGTCAAGATTACAATCAAAGAGCATCTTTTAAATCATCAGTAAAATCGGATAAAACTGGTATCATAAATTGTGCTTCTTTACCTCATATTACGCAAAAAAAAAAAGAAAAAAAAAAGAAGAAAAAAACGCAATTTTCCCGGCTTGTATAGCTAATGCGCATGCGCGTTCTCGAATTGATTGACAGGCGATGCCTGTATCTTAAAGGTGTTTGGCTCTTTTACCTGTAAGGCGGGACTTCCTTTCTACATCGGTTGACCGTTGGGCACGAGAGCTTCTTGGTTGGCGGTTCCAATTTCTCCCATTCATTTTAACAGTAGTGGCCCATCTCTGCTGTATACTCTCTGATGTAAACACTCATCAAATAAATGTCTGTGATCTACATGTGAGCATTTGTGGGATTATTTATAAATTATTTACAACCACAGGTGTCCAAAACACCTCAATGATGAATCAGAGAATGTTGTCGAAAACAAATATAATTATTATTGGTCATGAATATATATAATGTTATGAATCGTATTGTCGTGTAGCATATGAATTTACATGGTTTGCTTGTGCCCTTTTTATTAATTAAAATGAATGAATATGATTGGTAAGCTGTGATTCTTTTACTTTTTACTCCTAATTTCTGATGCATACATCACAAATGTATATTGAATGAGTCATTCAATTAAACAGCCTTTTCCTTTTTTTGAAAAGTGAGTTTTAAAGTAAATTTCTGCAAGATTTTAAACATACTATCAGACAAAGTTGGTAACTGTTAATAAATGGTAACGTGTCAGAATATTCTGAATTTGTAGTGAAATGTGACATGGGGGAAACATTTTAAACCAAAATGTCTCCTGCGCTCCCTGTATCAAGATTGTGGCTTCCCAGCATCACTTTACAGTTTTCCATAAACAGTACAAACTTTAAATAAACAAATGTACATTTTTCGTTATGTTAATGTGACGGGGTGGACATGCTATGCTTGACGTAACTTGTCAAGTATGAAAAACAAAACAGTTATGAATTTTAAACGAGAATTGAATGTGCCAGCTTTTCAACATGGCTCCTCTGAAGACTCAAATGATGTCACTTCCTCTTCATCGTTTAGCGTAGCCTACACTTATATTTTGAGGTAAATAAGTGGTGTAAAGGTGGAAATCAAAACTCACAGACACAGGTAAATGATCCTGTTTTTATGTAGCTAAGCTGTGTTAATGGACATCTAAATCTTGACGGCCCAGTTTTTGCATTTGAAATCAAACCACGCAAACAACATTCACAAAGAATTTATTCCATCTCGCTTGTCCGTATCAATCTCGAGCTTTACAGCAGTGGTGGAGCTAGGGGGTGGAAAGGGGTGGCTGTGGCCACCATGGACCGAAGCCTGGCCACCTCACTCACGATTGCCGTTTTGGTAATTTTTTTGTCTTGGGCACATTTTAGTTTTTTAGAGGTGGAACCGTCTCTGTACAACCGCAACACACAGGAGACTTAACATGTGCGCACACCAAGGTCACCGCATCTCTCAGTCCCAGGTGTCACTGTATCTACTCCCCCTCCATTTTTGTATCCATGCGCCTCCACTCTCTACACCAACAACCACCATCCCCACAAGAGGCCAGCAAAGCACGAGGCGAGAGACACTTCACTCCTTAGTCAAACTACTACTTGAGCATGTCCAGAAAAGCCACAGAAAATGCACAGACAACATGAACGCTAGTGGTAGGGAGTTTGGTTCATCCCAGTGACTCGAGACTTGAAATCCATTCACCAAAAAGATTCATTAAGTCATAACTTCTGCAGAATACATCTTGACCTCAGCCCAGTAGGTGGCACCAAATTAGTGTATTGAGTGAAACACAACCGAATGCACTTTTCCTGGAAATATCATTTATTGAGGTCATTGTCGGTTTAATTAGACTCTTGTTAAATAAGTTTGCTGTACCCTTAGTCTATTCAGCTGTTTGCTTTAAAATTCCACCCTTATATTTTTCAGGAGTATTCCTATAAAGATAAGAAAACGGTTTTGGAAGATTAAACATTTTTATAGGGATTTGATTTATTAAAATATCGTAATGGACAAATATATACAGAAATCTTAAATGTTCATGTACGTATTAAAATTAATTAATTAATTTAATTCTTTCATTTTTATTTCGGTATCTATACATTTCAACCATGAAATCAACACAGCATCATCTTTTTTTTTTTCATGAAGTATTCATGTAGTATTTGGCAATATGTTACGTATATGCACAAGTATGTGACCTTTTTCAATATCAGTGAACAGAACATTTGCTATATGTGCTTTACATATATTGCCATAGCCTATGTAACATTTCTGGATGTAGAATGCAGGCTCTACGTAGAATCTGTATAAAAAAATCGTTTTATCCGTCGGTCGACTTCCAAAAATGGCACACTTTGTCTCTTATCTAGATCTCTTATATACTGAATGTCATTATTTTGTGACTCTTCTGCAGGTGATATACTGCCATAATCCCTTACAATAATGTTTAACAGAAATGTCTTTGAATTACCGATAGCCACAAGGTTAATGTTGTGAATACGCACTAATTTGCACCTTTTATGAGTGCTAGACTTTTATAATGGAAGGAAAAAGCACACATTGGCTGCCAAGACATCGGTCTTTACCTTGTTAAAATTCCTTACCATGGTACTTAATGGAAATCCAATTTTCATTAGGGGCATTTTAAGATGTATTAATTCACTGTGCTCTCCAGCTGCACTTCAGTCAGAGTAACCAAAATCTCATATTCATTCGCTATATATCTTTTCCCTCTTTCACCATCCTCCTCTCTGATTTGGATTTGGAAGACTCTTGGGGCAAATGTTCCTGCTTCAGTATGAATGTCCATTCTCTGGGACTGGTCCTAGAAGGCCTTTCTTTGTGATTTGATCTTTTACCAGCTAATTGGAAAAGTCTGCAGCGTTATGCGGGCCGTTCGCTTGGCACTCTCTGTAATGGCATTCCCAGGTCTCGGCGAGCTCTGCCCATAATCATCACATCCCACACCCTCATCTGAGAGCACTACAGCAGAAAGGGGCTTTGGTTTCCCTCACTGCTGCATTCTCTGTTAATAGGTCCTCTGATGTGGATTCATACTACAGACTTTCAAACTGACTGGCCACAAATTCCTCATGTTGATTTAAAAGAGAGTGGAGAAAACATGGCTTTAAAGCCACAAGTGCAGAATGCAGATAGTTAAGAGTGCCGTGAACCAAGCGATGATTAAATGAATTTTGTGGGTTCAATATAAGTTAAGCTCTATCATCAGCATTTGTGGCTTAATATCGATCACCACAGAAAATAATTTTGATCTGTTTTGTTTTTTTTATTGTTTTTTTAAAAATAAAAAATAGTGTGGTTACAGTATGGCACTTATAGTGGAACTACATAGGACCAGACAATAAACATTAAAATACTCAGGCTTTCACACTGTTTTAAATGTATAGCCAGAAAACTTAAACAATGTATGTGTTGGCATGAGACTAGTGTGATGAAATCATGTCTGTAAAGCTATATCCAGTCTGTCAGCTTCAATGTCATGACAACATAAATCTGATAGAGTATGTAAACCCTGTAACTTTCGCATGATATGCACAATGATACCAGAAAGAATAATTCACCCACAGGAGTTACGTTGGAAATTACTGACCAGAAGTTCATTTTTCTAGAAAAGCATTCCCACCGCCAAAAGATGATTTAGGATGAACTTTACAGTTAAAATAATAAAATGTAAAAATTAATGATTCATGTAAGTGCTAACGAAAACAAAAGCTTCACATTTCTGTTTTTAAAGCCCCTGGAACTCTTGCTCTGTTTACTGCATTGTAGGGGGCCATTCACACTGAACAGGTTTTTGCACTGCTTTTCAGTTGTTTTTCTATGTATTCTATCTGTATATATACACAGTGGCGGCCAAAATTTTGGAATAATGTACAGATTTTGCTCTTATGGAAAGAAATTGGTACTTTTATTCACCAAAGTGGCATTCAACTGATCACAATGTATAGTCAGGACATTAACAATGTGAAAAATTACTATTACAATTTTAAAAAATAGACTACTTCAAAGAGTTCTCATTAAAAAATCCTCCACGTGCAGCAATGACAGCTTTTCAGATCCTTGGCATTCTAGCTGTCAGTTTGTCCAGACACTCAGGTGACATTTCATCCCACACTTCCTGTAGCACTTGCCATAGATGTGGCTGTCTTGTCGGGCACTTCTCACACACCTTACAGTCTAGCTGATCCCACAAAAGCTCAATGGGGTTAAGATCCATAACACTCTTTTCCAATTATCTGTGTTTCTTTGCCCACTCTAACCTTTTCTTTTTGTTTTTCTGTTTCAAAAGTGGCTTTTTCTTTGCAATTCTTCCCATAAGACCTGCACCCCTGAGTCTTCTCTTTACTGTTGTACATGA
This sequence comes from Myxocyprinus asiaticus, assembly GCF_019703515.2. NCBI lineage: Eukaryota > Metazoa > Chordata > Actinopteri > Cypriniformes > Catostomidae > Myxocyprinus > Myxocyprinus asiaticus. The sequence continues at coordinate 5,163,492 of NC_059380.1, read as the reverse complement.
AACTGGTGTTGAGCAGGTAGAATTCAATGAAGCTGTCAGCTGAGGACATGTGAGGTGTCTGTTTCTCAAACTAGAGACTCTGATGTACTTATCCTCTTGTTTAGTTGTACATCTGGCCTTCCACATCTCTTTCTGTCCTTGTTAGAGCCAGTTGTCCTTTGTCTTTGAAGACTGTAGTGTACACCTTTGTAAGAAATCATCAGTCTTTTGGCAATTTCAAGCATTGTATAGCCTTCATTCCTCAAAACAATGATTGATGAGTTTCTAGAGAAAGCTGTTTCTTTTTTTTTTTTTTTTTTTGCCATTTTTGACCTAATATTGACCTTAAGACATGCCAGTCTATTGCATACTGTGGCAACTCAAAAACAAACACAAAGACAATGTTTAGCTTCATTTAACAAACCAAATAGCTTTCAACTGTGTTTGATATAATGGCAAGTGATTTTCTAGTATCAAATTAGCAATTTAGCATGATTACTCAAGGATAAGGTGTTGGAGTGATGGCTGCTGTCTAGATTTGATCAAAAATGACTTTTTTCAATTGAACTATAGTCAAATTGTCCTGACTATAGTTTGTGATCAGTTGAATGCCACTTTGATGAATTAAAGTAACAATTACTTCCAAAACAGCAAAATCTGTACATTATTCCAAACTTTTGGCTGCCAGTGTGTGTGTGTGTGTGTGTATATACAGGTGCATCTCAATGAATTAGAATGTCGTGGAAAAGTTCATATATTTCAGTAATTCAACTCAAATTGTGAAACTCATGTATTAAATAAATTCAATGCACACAGACTGAAGTAGTTTACGTCTTTGGTTCTTTTAATTGTGATGATTTTGTCTCACATTTAACAAAAACCCACCAATTCACTATCTCAAAAAATTAGAATATGGTGACATGCCAATCAGCTAATCAACTCAAAACACCTGCAAAGGTTTCCTGAGCCTTCAAAATGGTCTCTCAGGCTACACAATCATGGGGAAGACTGCTGATCTGACAGTTGTCCAGAAGACAATCATTGACACCCTTCACAAGGAGGGTAAGCCACAAACATTCATTGCCAAAGAAGCTGGCTGTGCACAGAGTGCTGTATCCAAGCATGTTAACAGAAAGTTGAGTGGAAGGAAAAAAGTGTGGAAGAAAAAGATGCACAACCAACCGAGAGAACCGCAGCCTTTTGATTGTCAAGCAAAATCGATTCAAGAATTTGGGTGAACTTCACAAGGAATGGACTGAGGCTGGGGTCAAGGCATCAAGAGCCACCACACACAGATGTGTCAAGGAATTTGGCTACAGTTGTCGTATTCCTCTTGTCAAGCCACTCCTGAACCACAGACAATGTCAGAGGCGTCTTACCTGGGCTAAGGAGAAGAAGAACTGGACTGTTGCCCAGTGGTCCAAAGTCCT